>NC_092337.1:45781944-46107500 GCF_046630445.1 Rutidosis leptorrhynchoides | reverse complement strand
GAAAACACTGTAGCATTTCGGGTACTGTAGCAATTCAAAAATACTGTAGCAAATTAGTGTTTTACTGGTTCATCTTAAACGTTTTAGTTAACTTATCTAAATATTAATCGAATCAATAATCGAATGTTACTATCGTTTACTAAATAACTTGAAATCATATATATATATATATATATATATATATATATATATATATATATATATATATATATATATATATATACATATATATATATATATATATATATTGTTCGTGAATCTTCGAGAACAGTCAAAGAATAATTGATTACATGAATATAGTTCCAAAACTTTCGTGACTCAACTTTACAAACTTTGCTTATCGTGTCGAAAATATTAAATCATTTAAAGATAAAGTTTAAATTTGGTCAGAAATTTCCGGGTCATCACAGTACGACTCCCGGTATTGGTGAAACTTGATAAACGAGGCATAGATCTTCATTCGGTTCGTTGCCCTTTGTGTGATGATGCAATTGAAACGGTTGACCACTCGCTTATTTGGTGTAAACATGCTTTCGATGTGTGGGGCAAAGTGTTTGATTGGTGGGGTCGTGGTGGTATCCCTTTTGTTAATGTCGATGACCTCTTCCTTGATTCGGGGCAAGCAAATTCAAGTGTGGGTAAATTGATTTGGTAAGCGTTGGTTTGGTCTACTAGCTATCTTATATGGAAAAATCGTAATCAAAAGGTTTTCTCAAATAAGTGTTGGAACGTACCGACGGCATTGAACGAGATTCACATTAAAAGTTTCGAGTGGGTCGCAAGATGTAAATCTAAGTCGATCGATTGGCATTCGTGGCTTCATAACCCTCGTGTTTTTCTTACATAGTCTCTCTTGTAAAGATGCAATCTTAGCATCATGTTTATAGTTTTTAGTGTAGTTGTATATTTTCGTGTTCGGTTTGTTTGGTCGTGGTTTCGTGTATTCATTTTTTAATAAAATTGTTGCCTTTCAAAAAAATATATAGGTACTAAGATAGAAGTATACTTAACTAAATTTAACATTTTTTTAGTTTTTGCAGTTCGGGCTACCCGGAACTTTCAGAGGGCAATCAATCCAACTCCATACTCCGGTGTATGCAGTCTAGCATGATAATTCCTTGGCTGTTTGGAGAGCAAGATAAAATAAGCTTCTCGTTAGAATGGAACGCGATAAACGTGGCATCGATCTTCACTCGGTTATATGCCCCGTTTGTAATGACGACGCTGATAATATAGAGCATATATTACTAAATTGTAAAACGACTGTCGAAGTATGGGTACGCATACAAGAATGTTGGAATCTTAACATTACTATCAATACGAACACAATGAAAGTTTTCGACAGTAATAATCCTAATATTAATTCTCCCCAAAGTATCAAAATTTGGCAAGCAATCACATGGTTAACAAGCTACGTTGTGGAAAAACAGAAACGATTATGTCATCAAGAAGAAGACATCTACCCGTGCAAATATGGTTAATGACATTCAAGCCAATAGCTTTGTGTGGATTTCTTGTCGATGAAAAAGTGGAAATCTCGAGTGGCTAAACTGGGTCTCCGATCCTATACTTTATGGTGTTTCTCCCCCCAATAGACTGAGCATAAGCTAAATAATTGGTTAGCTTCGTGTCACTTAAATCGATCTCCTGCTGCTTACAGATTATCCTCATCGGATGTTTTGGGCTTGAAATTCTTAATGGACTAGTTTTGGTTGCTTTGTCGCTGAAATCTCAGCATTGTGATCATCTCTAGTCCGGCTTGGGTTACAAGTTGATTTTCAAGGTCTTATGTCCACAAGGTTCTATAGCGTATTCATAGTTGTAAATGTTTTCGCGTATTGCGCTGGATTGTATATTGTAAATAGCCTGGTTCATTAATAAAATTTGTTTTGCTTTAAAAAGATAAATAGATATGTAATAAGTAAACACAATTATATTTTTACGCGGTATAATTTTTACATAGATAAAATAAAATAACAGATGGAGGCATAGAGCGTGATGTACTGGTTTCAAAACAATTACTATAAAGAAAGGGACCAACATGCCACCCCCAACATTATTTATCTCTGATCGAGTAGTATGAAACAAAATACAAATGTTTCAAAGTCTCAATGAACAGGTTTTGGGTTTAAGGGATTTAAGCGTGGGCAATGATTATGTAATATCCGTACTACTTATACATAATATGTTGATATCCTAAAATAAAATAAAAAGACAGAACGTTTTGTTTCAAAAAAAAAGTTGTAAATTGCAAATTTGCCCACTCAAGATGCAAATTGTTTGTGTATGTTCGCAAGCGATTAGCGACTAGGTGACTAGGGCTAAAATTTTGATACTTCGATACCCAAGTGATTTGCGTATTGTCTGAATTGTGACCTCTAAACATTGAAATGTTATATCTTTTTTACTTGTAGCTCTGATTCAATTACTGTGTTTTTTTTTTTAACTCTTTGTTTTTAGATATATGTGTTGGAAAACTATCGAAGTTCCAAATTTTGTTTTGATATTCGATGATTATTGTATTAAATCAGTGCTAAAACATTTTATACCATGGACCGTTAAAAAAAAGATGATTATTACCATCAAGGTCGTCCCGTCAATTTTAATTTTTCATATGAACCCTATTCAAATTATAAAAAATAGTCCTTTATATACAAAAGTTTAAAATATGTGTAATAATATGTTAAGTAAAATACTAAAAAATTATGTTGAATATCAGCATCATTAGCCGTAACAATTTTTTTAATAATACCACATATTTTTGAATTATAGATCCCTTTAAATCATGGGCCAATGCGAGTGCACATGTGTATCACGCCCTTAAATACGTCCCAGAAATTTTGATTTGTTATCTTATCATGGATGGAATTTTGATTTGTTATCTATTAATTAAAAAGCAATGTAGAAAAAGTAGCCCATTAATTTAAGCCTATCTAATTAATGGGCTTTATTTGTTGGGCCATCGAACCCATATAATTTTTGGGTTTCTTTACAGCATGTTGCAGCCGCTCTCGAATCCCTTATTCGTTGCATCGCCATTTCTGAACGATCTGGAAGATCACTGATTGTAAACTCACAATCACATTATTCATCGTCCGCTATCTGAATCCGGTAACAAATCCCTCTTTGAATTTGTCTATTTTGTTTTGTATTTGTTTAATGCCTGCCAACTGTTCGACGATATGCCTATGTAAACTTCCATTTAGGTTTTTTGTTCTTTCATCTAAGATGATCATAAATTTGTTAAAATTTCATATTATACACAATTGTGACAACTTTAATTATAAAGTTGCTTCGCTTTCCAAAAAAAAAATTATAAAGTTGCTTCATTTTACATATAAAAGTTTCAATTTTTATTTAAATTTAGGGTTTGGTAATCATGTTTTTGACAAGAGTTTTTGGAAGGAGACTATTTGCAACAACAGCAAGATCAGAAACCAGTGCTGCAGCTGGGTCTGCTGCTAGTAATGTTAGAACTGCACATAATCCCCTTGAAGAGTTCTTTGAGCTTGATAGAAATCCAGAGGAAGAGAAACCTGTTGTTTACGGTTTGTTTTTCGATATCATTTTCATTTTCATGTAATTTCAGTATGCAGAATTTTGTCATGTGATCTTTTTACTCTTGTGGCTGGTGTGGTTACTATATAAAAGAAATTGAATTATTGATAAGAAAATTTGTACACAAATTTTAGGCAACTGTTGCTTTGGGTCAAGAGGGTGAAATTGGGTTGAGAGCTTAATGAAACTGATAATACCTTGTTTTTTGAGACAACCCAAAGTTTGTAATTTTCATATTCTTCACTTTTGAATATAACTACAGTGTAAGTTTTGGGTGGTGATATGTACCCAACCAAATTTTAGCCATACTTTTGTTGTGTGTGCGCACAGCTAATGGTAAATGGCTGATTTATGTGGTGTACAAATCACCATCCATTGATTTTCTTAATGGTAAGTTATATAGATATATATTATATATGATACACTTAAGATTGGTAATCTAGGCTACTCGAACAGGTCTGTTGAAATGGAATGAAGTTGCTTGACATAAATGCCTGTTATTTGTGTACTGAATTTATTTTGTTTATTTTAAGTTGCATTCTTTTTTTAGGACGTAGTTGGAAGGCTTCAGAACTGCGTCTAAAGTCTTGGGATGATCTACAAAAGTTATGGTATGTTTTGCTGAAGGAAAAAAACATGTTGATGACTCAACGCCAGATGCTTCATGCGCAAAACTTGCGGTTTCCTAATCCTGAACGGCTACCTAAGGTTTATTTTATTTGATTTCATTTGATTAGATTTCTCATTTTACTACCATTGGTCCTTAATAAGATTTTTACAAATGATTACTGTGCAGGTGAGGAAATCAATGTGCAGAATCAAGCATGTGCTAACTGAGAGAGCAATTGAAGATCCAGATCCTCGAAGGACTGCTGAGATGAAGCGAATGATAAACGCTCTATGATGAGTTTTTGATTTTGACTTGTAGCAATAAATTTTAGTTCATCATTGATGTAGTTTGTGAAATTGGAGACTTCTACTTTTATATGTGTATGTAGTACGATGTAGTGAACTTTTCAGCGAGTTGTTTGACTGATCGAACCTATTTCGACCCATATAGACTCAAGATAAATCTGAGTGCCTAGAGTATGTTGGGGTGGGGTGGTGTTTGGGGGTGTGGGTGGGGGGGGGGGGTGTTGGGGGGGATGTTTTAAGGACCTTATGGTTGTCATTTTGAGATCATCATCTCAAAATACATAATCACCATGTCCTGTTCATAACAATCCATCTCATCATTAAACAATACTCTTGAGAGCATATTTCATACATTCAATGTATGTGTATTATCACTATCAATGTATGTGTATTATCACTATGATTGTAGTTAACCCTTAAATGAGGTTAATACACTCCTATAAATAGTGTTCACTAGTCCGTATCATGTGCCTTTCATCCATGCATTTTATTTAAACTTTATGTGCGCGTCTTAACACCTTCCACTGAACTTCTCTATTAACCCCTTTCACTAACTATTTTAAAATAACCCATTACTAACTTGTAACTATAGATGGGCAAAAAAACCGGATCCAGATCCGATCCGGTGACCCGATCCGGAACCGGACAGAAGCAAAACCGGACACAGCAAAAACCGGATCCGGTACGACCCGGATCCAGATTTTCAAGAAAACCGGATTTTTTCCGGATATAAATCGGATTTTATCCGATCCGGTTTGGATCCGGATCCGGATCCGATCCGGTTTGGATCCGGTTTTTCAAAAACTAGCCCGTTTTTTTTTTTTTTTTTTTTTTTTGTGCAGTTTCAGCCTTTTTGAGTTTTTTTTTTTACCATTTTAACCCCACAAAGTCCATTATAAATACATGGTAATGCTTTGGTTGAAAATGCACCAACAAACATTCTCATATTTATTTCTAAATTACTAAATATTCTCTAATCTCTAGTCTACTTATCCCATAATGGATAATTCACAAGCTTCCGTTTCCGGTTCCGCTGAAACATCTTCACAAGGCTACACTACGGCCGATATTGATTACAAAAAAGAAACAAAGCGAAAAGGGGACGTTTGGTCCAAATTCGAGTTGTGTGTAATGAAGGATGGTGCGGAAAAAGCTCGTTGTACACAATGTATGAAGTTCATGGGTGTTTCGGGTAATACAACGTTAAGAAAACATCTTGACAAAAGTTGTAGTGCAAGGCAAGACCCGAGACAACAAACAATGCGGGCCGATGGTTCGATTTTTGAATACGATGCCGAAGCTCTTCGGCAAGATTTGTCAAGGTTTGTCATTCAACAAGCGCTTCCTTTCAACCACTTCGACAATTCAAGGCTTACAGAGCTAATTCGGAATCGACTACAACCGCGATATAGCAATGTAAGTCGTTCTACCTTAAGACGTGACGCCTTTAAATTATGGAAAAAAGCTAAAACTGAAATAATTGAAGGTTTTCGAACATATAAACATAGGGTTTCTATAACTTGTGATGTTTGGAGCGCACCACATGGAACGGCAAATTCTTATTTAGCCGTTACCGCTCATTGGTTTAATCCCGATTCGTGGCTTTTAATGAAACGTGTTATCGATTTTAAAATATTTGGTTATCCACATAACGGTAATAATATAAAAAAAGCGTTACAAGACACTTTAGAAGAATATAATTTAATCGATAAAGTTTTTACAATTTCGCTAGATAATGCATCTAATAATTAGGTCCTTATTTTGATAATAATACAAGATGGAATTCTACTTGTTTAATGTTCGAAAATATTTTACGTCAAAAAGAAACGTTAATCGCTTTTAATAGAAAAGTACTTAGAAAGGGATTTTCCGAACCAATTAGTGACGACGAATGGGATGACTTGGAATCATTAACAAGTTTTTTACAAGTTTTTAAAGAGGCATCAACAATGTTATCGGGTGTTTATTACCCAACTAGCGTACTAGTTTTAGAACAATTTTATATAATGACGGAAAAAATATGCGAATTTGCGAACTCAAATAATGTTATTTTTAGACAAGCAATTTTTCATATAAGAAAAAAACTAAAAAAATATTTTGGAGAGATACCGAAGGTATTTTTATGTGCGGCCACACTTGACCCACGATTAAATTTTAATGGGGTTGAACGATTGATGACAACAATATATACCAACTTTGATTGTGTGCATGGTGTTTTTGATGCCGTACCCAACTATCTTTTGAACCAAGTACACGCTTTTAATGATGTTTTTGAAAATATGTTTGGTATTTATGCAACAAAATATGGTCGACAATCAAACCCAATTGTTGACCAACCCGGATCATCTTCTCGAAGGAGCCGAGACCTCAAAATAAGTCTTTTTAACTTGGTACGTGAAGACGCTTCCAAACGCGCACGAACATCGGCACCCACAAGCGAGTTGGGAAATTATAAGATGGCAAACTTTGCACTAAACATGAGTGAAGAACAATTTAACAACCTTGACATTTTAAAATGGTGGGAAACAAAACAAGACACATATCCAATATTAAGCATTATGGCTCGTGACTTATTTACCGTTCAAGCTTCAACCGTAGCTTCCGAATCGGCTTTTTCTTTGAGTGGTCGAATTATATCGGAAAGAAGGTCAAGGCTTACCCCCCAAGCTGTGAAAGTATGTGTATGTTTGAAAGATTATTTGGATGGGGTAGATAGGATACAAGATCAAACTTCATTAGAAGGTCCGTTATATAACGACATTGAAGAATGTATAGAGTTTGAAGAAAATTTAGCGGGATTATCACCTACAACAACCGAAGAGAATTCCGACAATGAACTAAACGAAGTGGATGAAGGTGACTATGAACCGTTTGATATGGACCAAACCAAAATGAATGTATCGGGTTACCAACAAGCTTACCTTTCTCTAGTTGATGACCCCGCTTTTGAGGACTACGATCGAAGGCACCATCCTCAACGCGCTCAACAAGATAACACATTTGGGTCATTTGACGACTAAAGTATAACGGGTGATAGCCATGCCGAAGCTCGATATACTTTAGTCTTAATACATTATTGGGTGATGGACATGCCGAAGCTCGAAATGTATTAATTATAATTGTATTGTTCGAATAAAAGTGTTTTTATTTTCATTATTGTATCGTTCGAATAAAAGTGTTATTTATATAATTGTATTGTTCGAATATTGTTATTTATATTATCTATTGTGTTAAGCAGTTGAGCATTATAACTTTTCTTTATACCGATTATATTATTGTTGTCAAACGTTAAAAAAAATAGAACCGGTAAAAATATAATTCGCAAAATCGAATCCTAGTCCAAGAAAAATCCGAAAAAATCCGATCGAGATCCGAAAAAGAACCGGTTCCGGAAAAAAATCCGACGCCGAGAACCGGAACCGGATCCGGAACCGGTTCCGAAAAATCCGGACAAAAAAATCCGGTTTTTTTTTGTCCGAATCCGGTTTTTTATCCGGTTTGTGCATCTATACTTGTAACTAAACATTATATTAGATGAAAACTGTTTGTTTGAAAATCATAATGATCTAATTACTGAAAGACCTAATCTTGAATTCTTAGTTGTTTAAATCCTGAGGATTTTAGATGTCTTGATATAGAGACACTTGTATAAGAATTTACATGTAAAAATATAAACTGTATTAAGAGTCAAATATATTGATATATTCAATTTAAAGATACAATAAGTGATTGGATTTTGGGTGTTTTACATGTATACGATTTAAAAGAAGTATATTTATATAGTAATATAAAGCTCTAAAATGATGATGTCATCATTAAGATAATTACAGTACTTTTTAATTTTCATAATGATAATGTCATAATTTTATATTAATTTAATTTAAAAAATAATATGAAATCTTTTATAAAAGGAAATACTAATCTCTCATAAATTGTAAAGTCTTCTACAGAACACCCAAATTTTAAAGCATATTGTACAATTTTTATATAATAATTGTATTTTAATTTTCTAAAAAAAATTTAAAAGGCATTTATTATTACTAATTATTATTATTATTATTAAAAATATAAATACTCAAATTTGAGCGAACTTTATTATTATTATTTACTTTTAATATAGTAATTATAATTATAATTATAATTATTATATTATTAATATTCAAATATAGATTTTTTTTACGAAATTAATTACGTTACATATGTATGCGAAAATACATGTATCTATATATTTGTAAATACAACGACAAGTTTCTTAGTCAAACGGGTCATTAAAATAAATAACTTTAGCATTTACATTCAGTTAATACCTAAAACATGTCATTAAATTGTTTCGTTTAAACAAACCCGTAATTGCACGGGTCATTTCATTGTTAATTAAAAGCGAAACCATGATTGATCCTACCAATCCAAGAAAAGAAGTTGACCAAACTTGACTTACCAAAAATAGATACATCTCTCTGTGGACAAAAATTGCATTAACGATGTCCATACAAAAACCAAAGCACTATTCTTTTAAGTATTTCATAATCAAAAATTACCAGAAGTAAAAAAAGGAACTTGAATAACCTATTTTTCTAGTTAAAATTCAAAACACTTCATCTGCATTTTGAAGATGGTTCTATGCTACTACTCTAAGAATTAACTTCCTATCTAAACAATAAAAATAATAATCATAAAGACGTATTATTTGATATATCTTGTCATCATTCTGATCCGGTTTGGCCAAGGCAATAACCAGAAATGGACCATGATCAGATTAGATTCATCGTTGGAGTCATCGGTTTGTACATTTCTCTCTTGAACGATCAAACATCAATCACAATTCAAATATCTTCCTTTTGTCTTGATGCGTTTACGGTTTTGTATGGGTCAAGTTAACGATGCAAATCAAAGCTTAATCGGGGTTTGATCCGGTTGTTTTTTCTTTTCTCGTGATCGAAAATTGCTTTATTTTCTCTATATATCATCTGCATTGTAAAGGTTTTTGCTTTAGATGTTCATGTTAATATGTTATTCTTTGAAGTTTGTATGTTAAGCGTCATAAACTTAATTTATAATAAAAAAATCGATCTTAGGTGACGTTATAGATATTTAACATGTATGTTATGCATATATATATATATATATATATATATATATAGGTGTATTTACATGTATAAGTCTAATTATTTTTTTATCCTGTGCAGGAAATATCATTTCATTATATCTATATCTTTCTCCCACGTAAGCATATATGCACTCAATAACAATATATCCATCACCTTCTTATGATACCTTTACAAAAAATATGTATTAATTTCGAATTGTAACTTCTTAATACTTATATTCGATGAACTTATCAAAAATAAATGAATATCAACCCTTTATTATATTATATTACAAAAGTGATCCCTATGCTATCCTAATATGACTACTCTTACATATGAACAACAGAACAAGGGACGCACTGCACTTGGTACCAAAACAAGATTGAGCTATCTATAAACTAGTTTATCGAGGTCTAAAGGATTAATAAACGTGTAAACAAATCTAGTTTTTTTTTTTTTTTTTCAGGCTACCCGAGAAAATAAAATATCAATTGCTAAAATATGCTGCTAGTGAGTTTAAACTCGAAAATATTAGTACCCCAACCGCTAAACTATTATAGAGCGGTTATTTATAAGTCTTACATCGAAGTCCTTATTCCTTAACTTTTTCACAAATTTGCTCAAAATTATATTTGCAGGCCAACATTCATAAAAATCGTGAAGAATAAATCTGTACAATCATTCAAGCCAGATCCATATCTTGCTACACTTGTAAACTGTGCAATGTGGCTTTTTTATGGTATTCCAATCGTTCATCCGCACAGCCTTCTTGTTGTCACGGTCAATAGTGCTGGAATCGCCATCACCCTCACCTTCTGCATCATTTTCTTCATCTTCTGCCAATGGCCATGTCGTGTACGTACAATCATTAACCATAACTTGGGTTATATTAAGCTTGTTAAGTTAACAAAAAAAACCCATTTCTTACTATAAAGAAGTATTTAATATTTAATCTAATTTTCCGACTCGTTACTATTTCTTGATCGTGCAGAAAAAGATGATTATCGTTTTTATACTAGAGGCGCTATTTGTCGCTGGGATGATCGCTGTTACTTTAACACTCGAACACACACACCCTGCGAGATCTATGCTTGTTGGAATACTATGTGTCATCTTAAATATTGTTATGTATACATCTCCGCTTACAATTATGGTAATGATTTATGTTGTTATTATCATTAGTCTTTTTATAGTGATGATCAGTACATCATCAAAATTTATCCTTACACTACTAAACATGTTTTGTAATATGTACATAACAACTCTTTAAAGCAATTTAGTGGTGTACAAATAAATTTTGATGCGAATCACTTTTTTTATAACTAATTGTACGAATAAACAATGTTTGATGAAACAGAGAACCGTCATCAGGACAAAGAGTGTCAAGTACATGCCAATTTGCTTGTCAATTGGCAATCTTTTAAACGGGTCAATTTGGATCGTTTATGCTGCTCTTGAGTTCGATCCTTACATCATGGTAAAAAAAAAAAAAATAATAATAATAATCTAAGTAACACCTTCATATTTCACTTTTTGACTAATTCTTTTTGATTTGTTAAAAAAAAGCCAGATTCCTAACGTAATTGGAGCGATCTCCGGAATGATTCAAATAGGATTATACGCAAAGTACAACAAAACAACAAATTGGGATGATGACGAAGATATTGAGGTTGAAATGCGTTCTCGTACCTCTAATGCATGAATCGGAGAAGATGCAGCCTTAATTACAGTCCATCATTATTCATCTAGTTGATAGCTAGTTACCGAATAATGTATCGTGAACCGAGTGTTCTTATCTCAACCTCGAAGGATCGATCACCATCAGCAAAGGTTTTCACAATCATCTTTGTTGTTGTATTGAGATATATATTCGGTTTACATTATTTAGGAAAAAAGAAAACTTCCTAATCGCCATACAAAAATTGATGAACATACCTTTATCTATGTTGTTTAGTTACAAACTGTGTACAAAGATTGATCAAGTTACATGTGAATATATACGAATTGTTTGATTTGCGGTAATCATTGCACTTGTTCATATTATGTAAAAGTTTAGCACTTTAGGCATATCATTGTTCAGCATATTTAAAGATATCTTTAACTAACTGTGCACTTACATGAAATAAAAGAATAAATAATAAAAAAAATTCCTTTATATCAAAATATTATGCACGTAAAAAATGTGTAAAAGGTATATGATAATAATATTAAAAGTATAGTGTAATTGAACAATAGCACATCAACAAGAAGAATTTAATTCACAGAAGATGAAATCTCTAATCACAAGAGATCAAAACAAATAATAATATAGATGTATCCACACACACTGTTCATGCATATTTTTTCCAAGGGAAAACATACACACGGACATCAATGCGAAAGGGTTTTTTTAGGCGTCAACGTCGTTGATCTCCGGTCTGGTTACCGTGAATAACCCGCACCCGAGATGATGATCTCGGGAGGGTGGCCAACGAATTGCCCGTCAGTCGATAGTCGGGCCCTATCGACGGCAAAGGGAGAAAAAACCCTACAAGACCCGTAGGTAAAAACCCTAGAGTTGCGATCGTGAAGACGATCGTGGAGAAGATCTGGCGATGGAATCCGTATGCGTTGCGGATTTGCGGTGGTGGAGGAGTTGCGGTGTGATCGAATGACAGTATGAGGTGTATGCGATTGGGAGATTGTGAACTTGATGTAGGTTTTGCCCCATATTTATAGATGGGAATTAGGGTTACTTGACTTGGGGCCCAAGTTAATTGCGTAGACCCTAATTGGGCCAAACCCTACGTCATCAAGTCCTCCAAGTTCGGTATGATATTTTTGTCAAGTATCGTATCGAACTTCTCATTATGCTGGGGAAAATAAGTTCACAGGAGCCTGCGCAAACAACTGTGCGTAAACTCGTGAACATATGCGCAAAAAACCGCATGCAGAATGCGTGGGGAAACCGCATGAACTAGCATGCGTAAAACCGCATGAAAATTGCGTCTAAAGTCGCGGACAACTGTGCGCAAAGCGTGCGTAACCTGGACAAAAGCGTGTGGACAGTTGCGCAAGCGCGCGAACATCTGCGCTAAATATTCATGTACTTAAACCGCATATAACGAATTAAAAGCTCAATAAGAAAAGACAAACCTTCTCAAACCGAACGATAGACGGTAGAAACACGAGACATAATGCATCGGGCCCCACGGTGGGCGCCAATTGTTCATGCATATTTTTTCCAAGGGAAAACCTACACACGAACAGCAATGCGAAAGGGTTTTTTTAGGCGTCAACGTCGTTGATCTCCGGTCCGGTTACCATTGAATAACCCGTACCCGAGATGATGATCTCGGGAGGGTGGCCAACGAATTGCCCGCCGGTCGATAGTCGGACCCTATCGACGGCAAAGGGAGAAAAAACCCTACAAGACCCGTAGGTAAAAACCCCAGTGTTGCGATCGTGAAGACGATCGTGGAGAAGATCCGGCGAGAACTGCCGTGTACGTTGCGGACTTGAGGTGGCGGCGTTGCGGTGTGATCGAATGATCGTATGAGGTGTATGCGATTGGGAGCGTGTGAACTTGATGTAGGTTTTGCCCCATATTTATAGATGGGAATTATGGTTACTTGACTTGGGGCCCAAGTTAATTGCGTAGACCCTAATTGGGCCAAACCCTACGTCATCACACACAATATGAATTTGTTAATCTCACAAGTTACAGTACAAGAAGATCAAAGAGAGAATCAGAAACCCAAATCGGGTGAAGATGAAAACCATAAATAGAAATTATGAAAAATAAATTAAAAGAAAATAACTTATATCATAAATTAATTTGTACTTCAGCCCCCTTAAGTCCTTTTTGCAGTTCAGCACCAAAGTTACTTCTTTTCCACTTTGACCACTAAACCAAGTTTCAGTAAATGACTCCAAGGCCCCTGCAGTTTACTCAACCTATAAATAAGTAAAAAATAGAATAACATGTTTAGATTATGAAATGTGTTATATAATTTTACAGTAATAATAATAATTTTAAACTGTATATTTTTTTATCCGAGGACAATAAATTTATGAGAGAGTTTTTTTTTTTTTTTTTTTTGTGTATTAGCGGATTGGTAGAGACAACTTAGATGATACAAAGTGTATATATGCTAAGTTACTATATTCATGGCTCAATCAAAACTGCGTGTATCAGGAAGTTGTGCCCCATTGTGGATTCTTTTGAGCAACACCCCTAGCAGGTCCAAAAGGCGGTCATCAAGAAATCGGATTTTAATATTATACATTCAGTGACGATTTTATGATCAAAACTCAAAGGAGTTTTGTAAAGGGATCTCATACAACTTAAGTGGTACTTTATAAATTTTTTCTCCTAAGAATGGTTGTTTACTTCGATAAACCATAATTTTAAAAGTACGTATGTTTAAACTAGGTATTCATCTTTGGAGTTTTGTGATCACTATGCTTCGTTTCTTTTGGTCATACAGGTGTGAATAAATACTACAAAAAGTATGATACTCCGTATATATTAATGATTTATATGAAAAATATACTTCTCTGTCTCATTTCAATAGTCCAATTTCTTTTTTCAAAGTCTTTTGTATTAAACTTTGACTCAAAATATTTTTGTTTGTGTTATATATTATTCGATGAAATTGATATGAATAAATTAATGTTCAAATGTGTTTTCATTGGTATAACTATCATCAAATAATATATAACACAAATAAAGTTATTTTATGTCAAAGTTCAGCAAAAAAAGACCTTAAAAGTCAAAACTGAACTATTGAAATGAGACGGAGGGAGTATTTACTTTTAGTTAGCAAATAATACAGTGAGGATTTCCACGAAATATTATTTTCCCAATATAGTGATCCTGCCTGCTACCTTCCAGCGAGTAGTACTCTCATCCGCTTACGTATCTTTATAATACAGTGGGTCTATATTCTCAGAGTGACAGAGTTATACATTCACTTTTTCATGTTTCAAAATACTGCTAGCAAAATTATTTTTCATTTTTGTTGTAAAGAGAATAACGTATTCCTTCATATTTTCATTATATCGTATTTTATACTATTTTTATTATATTATTCTAACTATTTTATTTTAGGTTTTGTTTAGCGATTTATGGTGTGCCCCCAGTGACTTGAAACTCTGGTTTCGCCCCTTAATGTTAGCCATTACACATAAGTCACTAACCTTTATCTCACAATTACACCTTGATCACGCACACTTGTAACTAACTCTCCCAATCCCTAAACACACTTGTAACCTTTCACTTAAATAATCTTGGCACAAAGTCGAGTTTATGATATGCGATTAAGCATCATTTTTATATTATTACTGTTGGTATTCATACATAGCATATGTTGGTGATTTTTGTGTCATCTAACATTCATTTTAGTTAAATGGGATTTACTTGAATGAGGAGTTAGCTAGTTATACTTACCAACGGGTTTGGAGAGTGTGGAGTACACGCCCGTAAGAGTTGGCTGCTAGCTGTCGCGTAATTGCGGGGGTCAAGGGGGCTGCGCCCCCTTGCGGGGTCCGAGGGGCAGCGCCCCTGGCGGGGTCCAAGGGGCAGCGCCCCTGGCTACAACCTTTCAAATTATAATTATTTTCGTTACAGTTTTTATGTTTCGTTTTTGGAACATTCTGCATTCAAAAAACTCACACAAATACACAGACTCTCTTTGATACTCAGATTAGAGATTTCATTGCCAAAAACTCTAATCACGTTTTTGTCTTATCCCTATAGAGATTTCGTGATACCAAGGCAATCATTGGGTCTAAATACTTTATAGAGAAAGCGATTACACGATTCAAGAATCAATCCGGACATTCAATTCTAACCCAATTTCTAACAGCATATACATATACACTTGCATAAACCTACCGTGATCTTAAAACTTAGCACGAATTCAACGAATATAAGAATTGATGAAGTAAAAATTGAGGCTTTGATCCTGACAACTAATTGAGCTTGAAATCGTGAAAATGACAATTAGAAAGGGAATTGAGGTGTTTTGATGTGTGTAATGTGGTATTGTTATGTAACTTTGAGACAAAACCAAATGATTGAAAAGTGACAAGACAACAAGTTTATAAAGTCATATGAGACCACCCTCTATTTTAGACCCGCCTTTAACCACTACTATTACTCTATTAGTCTATAACTAGTTTTCGAACCCTCGCTTCGCGCCGGGGATTCGGTATTCAATGTATTTTATTGCGTTTAGTTTGTAAAATTGTTTCGCGGCTAACGATGATGTCGTTGAAGCGCAACTCGAGTCGAACTAAAAGGTATAACCCGTGAAAGATTTAAATGTTATTTTAAATTAACAATATATGTGCATCTCCGAGTTTTGCTATGAAATTGTCGACTTTTAAAAATTTAACGCAAAATCAACGTGTATGAAAAGTACCCCAAATATTTAGCGTTTTTTTAAAAAGAATCAGTTTTGCGTATAGTTAGTGACGTTATGTTCGTAAAATTATTTCGAGTTTAACGGTAATGCCAGAAAAATTTAACTCGTTGCGAGCGAGAAGATATGACCTGTTGAATATTTGGATGGAGTTTATTTAAGATTTTTTATGAAAATGTTGATTTGGCACTTTACCCCCTGTTTGGGGAGCCGGTTTTAATATTTGAACAAAGCGTGTGGGGGTGGTGGGGGGGGGGGGGGGGAGGGTGTTTTTGGCAAAGTGGAAGGTTAAAAAAAAAAAGACGAAATGACGAAAATACCTCTGGTACTATTCATCATTTTTGTCTAATAGTTAATATGGTAATTTATTGGGGAACGATGATTTAAGCACGAAGTTGTCTTGAATTCTGGCATGGATCGATTTGCGCACGATGAATAAGAGGATTGGTTTGGTTTTTGGTGAGATGAATGGAGTTTGTTCAGTGGTAAAATAAATCAAAGAATATATATATATGTATATACTATAATATAAGTACTAGTTAAAGACCTGCGATTTCACGAGATTTTTGACGGGTCTAATCATTTAAGCTATAAAATTAAATATATAAATTAAAAAACTATTATTATACCTAGATAAACATTAAACTAAATGTTTTTTAGGGACTTGCAATTTTTAAAGTTTCAAAATGTAATAACGAACTATTATTAAGTCTATGATGAACATTCAAATCTTTAAAGTTTCAAAATGTACTAAAGAATAATTAAAAAACAAATTTTGATTCAAATTAAATAAATCATCTCCGATATTGTGATGTGGTTTTAGGCGATTGAATTAAGAATCGTGAATGGTTATCTCAGAACTTCGTTGATTAAAAAGCAAACAATATTAGGTAAACCACAAAGGGTTGTGATATATTCAATAACATAAATAGACCTCATAATACGTTACACATATCTAACCAGCTCAGAGTTGTAATAAGAAAATACTTGTGAGTAAAGGTACATACGAAGCTGAAATTAAACGATTTTTTTTTTATCATGGATGAAAATACTAAATAGATGCATATATAACTATTTCATTAGCATGAGCGTCACATGAGGTGACCCATTATATTGACCCACGAATTCGCGGAGATTTTTTAGGGATGAATCACCATTGACTTGTATGAATCACTATATCTTAAGACAGTGTAGTGCAAGCAAGTTATTCCATTTATTGGATCAAACATCAGAAATTGAAATTATCAAGAATTTGTTGATCAAGAATATTTTTAGGGTTTAAGTTTAGGTTTCATAGAATATGTTGATCATTTTGTAACTATTTAGGGTTTAGGGTTTTGTAACTATTTAGGGTTTAAGTAATTTTTAAATTACCAGTAGTTTATTTTTACTCATTTTGTAACTTAATTAATAGTAAAAAAATTACCTTTTGTAATTGAATACAACAGTTGAGTTATTTACCTTGAAAATATGTTGATCTGCCCCTAAGCCCTAAGATCTAAACCTTAAACTCTAACCTAAACCCTAAAACCTAAATTTAAACCCAAAACCCTAAACTTAAACTCTAAACCCTAAAATATAAACCATAAACTCTAAATCTAAACCCTAAACCCTAACCTAAACCCTAAACCCAAAATCTAAACTCTAAACCCTAAACTAAACTTTAAATCTAAACTTAAAACCCTTAACCCTAAACTGTAAACCCTAAAATCTAAACCTTAAACCCTAAACCCTAAATCTAAACCTAAAACCCCAAACCTAAAGTCTAAACCCTAAATTCTAAACCCTAAACCCTAAATCTAAACCCTAAACCTAAACTCCAAACCGTAAGATCTAAACCCTAAATCTAAACCCTAAACCCTAAATGTAAACTCTAAACCCTAAACTAATCCCTAAACCCTATACCCTAAACTAAACCCTAAATCTAAACCTAAAACCCTAAACCTAAACTCTAAACCCTAAAATCTAAACCCTAAATCTAAATCCAAAACCCTAAATCTAAATTTTAAACCCTAAAATCTAAACCCTAAACCCTAAATCTAAACCATGAACCATAAACCTAAACTTTAAAACCTAAAAACTCTAAACCTAAACCCTTTAATCTAAACCCTAAACCTAACTTATTCAACTTTATAAAAGAATTAATATATTCAAAAGTGTGGTGAACAAATAATACCAACTCCACAAGCTTCTTCTAATTACTTGATATTCTAAATCTTCTGAAGCTCAAGAATCCCTTGCCAACATAACTAAAAAACAGTCCCAACTTTATGTTCTCTACAAATACATCGGAACATTCATTATTATTTGTTTATGATTCTTTATAAAAAAAATAAATAAGAACAAATTCTAATAGTCTCAAGCATATGTTATTCCAAACTATTTCAACCTCAAAAGCAGTGAAAATCAAAGTCATATATGCAAAACAAAAATATCAACTACTTATGTTTGATAACATTAACAAGTTGCATTATCTTAGGCTCGAATATGTGTGTAAAATCAAGCAAGAGAACATGAATCGTCGTGGCTGCATATTGTAAGTTGCCCCGCCAAAATACGAAATCATTTTTTTCTCATTGCCCGACCCAACCCTTACAAATTCATCATCACGACCTCTTTTATTAGCCTTCTTTCAATGAATCTCATTCATTTTTATTCGCCTCTGTGACGACCCGGAAATTTCTGACCAAATTTAAACATGATCTTTGTATGATCTCGACACGATAAGCAAAATCTGTTAACCCGAGTCTTAAAAGTTTAAACTGTTTCATATATTCAAATACCCTTTGACCATTTCTGACGACTCACGATACGATTAATTGTAAATAAATATGTATATGTGTATATAAGTATAAAGGTAATAATAAAAAAAACTAAATCAAGTATTATATGAACTAATAGTTAGAACTAATTTATGATCTACGAAATAATTAAATTATCATTAAAACATAATAAATATAATATAATTCGAATATAAATGATCTCGAATTCATTTAGTAAACGATTGTAGCATTCGTTAATCATTCAATGACTGCTGTTTTATTTTGATTGTAAAATGTAATGTTAATATAACATTATAATATATACTACTGATAAACCTAAAACATCTATAGACATAATAAACTGTGGTTAAATGATATTAAAATTGTGCTAAATTTGATTGGACACTAATTGACTGGATGTTATTTTTTTTATGTGTTTCATTCTATTCTTCCACATGTGATTAAAGATTCGTTAAGTTATTACATTATCAATAAAAATCGTTATTTTAGTTATCATAAAAATAAATACAGTTATTATCATTAATGATATTATTTGAATCATTTTATAGTTAATATCATTATTATTACTACTGGCATTATTATTATTGATATTAAAATGTATATTAATATCGGTCTTATCAAGATTTTACTTTGTTTTTATGACATATAGTTATGAAATCTAAGGTAAGTAATTTGTTACATTATTGTTATTATTACTTATATTATTATTATTTTTTTACCATTATCAATAAAAATTATTATTATTAGAGTTAGTATATTTTTTTACTATAAGTAGTATTATCGTTTTTATTTATTTAGTTATTTATTTATTTATTTATTTAAAGAAAGATAATGGAGGATAGATGTTTACGCACAATTTATTTAATTATATATCTAAATCAGTTCTATTTTTTCCTTACCTTCTATTCCACTTGTGAATAAGTGTCACCTAATCTCTTCGTATCACAATTCGATCAAGTCTGGGAGATCAATCGAATATTTTTTTTCTTTTCATTATTATTAACAAATACACACTGCTATTTTTGTTAGTAATTGAAAAATCAAAACAAAATTTACTGAAACAAGTCCAGTTCATTCGTTCGTGTTGTGTTCAAAACCTCAACTCAAAATTGAAGCAATTTTTCAAAATTCAATAATGCAGAAGTGTTAGGAATCGTACATGTAAGCTTTATCTAAAATCTCAACTTTCAATTCCTAGTATCGAACGCGAATTCGAAGAGTCAAACTTCAAAACCAAAGAGTCAACCGTCTAGTTCTTCATGAAATTCGAAGTGGTTTTTGAGTTTATGGTTCAATTGACGATTTAATTAGTTTATAGGAATGATTTGAAGTTAGATTCGTGTTGTAACATTTGTCTAAAACACACTCAAAATCAAAAATCAAAATTATTTTTTTAAAGGAACCATAACCCAGCAGCTGCGAGTTTTTTTTTTATATATTTTTTTTGTTGTTTTCAATTAATATAAACTCTGAGTATTGAATTGTTATTATTTGGAATTATCTAAATCTCTGTCTTGATGATTGGGTTGTGAATGATTCGATTTAGTTGAGGACGAAGAAGAAGATAGGATCATGTAATTACGGGTTATAAGATGTTAGTTTTAGATTAACACAGAAAGACTGGTACAGCTGAGTGGTTAAGGTGTGTTGCGGGTTGCGAGAGGTCGGGGGTTCGAGCCCGGTTTTGGGCAAATCTTTTTAGAATGGCTTTTTCAAAGGGTATACACTTTCAATTTATTATTATTATCATTATTACTATTATGACTATTATTATTTTTATTATTATTATCATTATAATTATTATGAGTATTATTATTATGGATATTGTTAGTGTTATAATTATTATTATTACTAAATCAAACTTATATTTATAAGTATTAGAAACATTATAATCATTAATATTTTTATAAGTATTATTAATATTATTATAAATTTTATCATTTAAGTATTATTATCAAAAATTAATACTTTCATGACCATTATTATTAAATTATTTATTTTATTAAAAACTGATGATATTATCATTATTATGAGATTGATTAATGAAAAACTATTATTAATATATTTATTAATAGAATTACAAATCATATTATCGGTTTTATTAATATTAATATTAACACTATTATTATTTTAAATATTATCTTAGTATTACTAATCTACTGTTTTAAATAACAAATAATATATATATAAAAATATATAAATATATTTATCACATATAATATAATGAAACTTAATATTTTATACATAAAAATGAATATAAGATATTAAAATAAAAATTATATCACTAATAATAATAATATATATCTTTGTTCAATTACAAGAATAGGTATTAATATATATATATATATATATATATATATATATATATATATATATATATATATATATATATATATATATATATATATATATATATATATATATATATATATATATATATGAATGATATAGGTTCGTAAATCCGAGACAAACCCTACATTTGTTCAATGACGTCATATGTATTTTTACTACAAAATACAGTATGGTGAGTTTCATTTGCTCACTTTTTAATTGCTTTTGCAATATATATTTTGGGCTGAGAATACATGCAATATTTTATAAATGCTTTACGAAATAGAGACAAGTGATTAAAAATGATATTCTGCGGATTGATGTGCTAGGTAATTTAGTTATATGTTATAAGAGCATGTAAGCACGAATCTTAAAGATAGATCTATCAGGCTTAACACACCCATCCTATAGGCTGCACTAGACATAAGAGCTAGTGGGCGGATGTTTAGTACTTCAAGAATTATTTATACATACATATCCATCTTTGCGAAGATGACTTATTATATTATTGTTAAGGTTGATTACTGAGGCCTCAACATAAGCAGAATGGTTTTATACACTTGCGAGTGTACATATATTTATAAACGAAAATCTTGTGGTCTATTAATATATTAAAATGATTGTTATGATAAACCTATGAACTCACCAACCTTTTGGTTGACACTTTAAAGCATGTTTATTCTCAGGTATGAAAGAAACCTTCCGCTGTGCATTTGCTCATATTACATGGAGTCATTCAGGGCATATAGAGGTCAGAACCTCGCAATGGGACAAGCTGTTGAAGACTTCGTCCAGATGGATTAGGACGGGTCACTACAGTTGGTATCAGAGCGGTGGTCTTAGCGAACCAGGTCTTGCATTAGTGTGTCTAACTGATAGTTGTTTAGATGCATTAGTGGGTCTGGACTTCGACCGTGTCTGCATGTCAAAAGTTTTGCTTATCATTTCGTGTCGAATATCATCTACTTATTATTCTTAGAAAATTACCTGCTTATCAATCTTAGTCTAGACACTTCTTATTGCATTGATTGCATGAATAGTGTAGAGACAAAAATTCATATCTTAGCGTATCTGTTACTGTAGACTTTATCTGACACGTTTCCTTAATTTCCTCCGTGCTTTACGGGATCTTCTGTACTATACATTGATATTCTATGTAATTAGGATATCATTCGATATCCGAAAATCATATCATAAAATCCTTTACCTAACCGTGCAAGATGAATTCCGCAACCAGTTCAAGTTCGTCGGATTCCGATAACAATTTCGATATGGATTTCCACTCGAGCTCCTAAAGCAGTGTAACCGGAATGGATCAACCGATTAGCCATCATCTATTTTGGATGAATTGGGGCTGGGTTCGTAGCCTCCTCAATCATTGGAGATAAGAAGAAGGTGATCCTTTTCATCCACCACATTGCCCTCTTGGCGAAGAACCTGAAGCACTTACCTGCGAACCTGTCCGAAACACCATTTTCTCTCTCATTTCCAGAGTATCTCGTCACGATTATATACTATACCAAATTCTAGATCATATTTATCCGCTCGTCCGAACCGACAATCACCCCGGTGTAATAGAAGAAGTCAACGAGCTTCGTGCTCGGGTAGTGGCTTTGGAGAATATGGTGCAAAGATTACAAACACCAGCAGCAGCACCGGCAGCATAACCAGTACCACCATAATCAATGTCAACAGTACCATTACCACCACCAACAACAACCGCATCGCAAACCTCAACTTCACAATCTGTCACACGAACATCAACGTCATACGCACCATAGATACCAAGGAGTACCAACAACAATGAACGATGAAGTATTAATTCATAACTTCATTGAAGAAATATTCTGCGAAGAATATGTGGTTTCTAAAAGTTTTAGCGATTATTTATTCTAGCTCAAACCGAAAATCAAATGAGTTTAATATCATATTAACTCATTAATTCCATGATTACATCTGAAGAAAATATATATGTATATATGTTTTCATAAAGATTGTAATTAAAATTTCTTTTGTACAAACTGTTAATGGTGAAAATATTTTAACGGGTAGGTAATACCCGAGGAATATTTAGATTTCACGTTAGTAAGTTACACTGTACATTCTTTCAAATCTGATTCAACAGTCATTTACTATCCTACTTACAACCACCGATATACGTATCCGTTCAATGCAGAATAACCATTTTCATTCAATTTCATATTTGGATTTTGACCTATCAGAATCCAACAAGTGGCATAATGAAGAAAACATTTGACAAAATAAAAATTGTTAGAAACAAACGAATTAACTATGAGAAATTCTATTAAGAATCCACGCTAACAAAATCCTAGCTAACTGTTCCTAGCTAACTGATTACATTTTATTTATCGCAGATTATTTATCGCAATTTAATTATCGCAATTTTATTTATCGTCATTTAATTTCTGTTATTTACTTTACGCACTTTATTTATCGTCATTTAATTTCTGTTATTTATTTTACGCACTTTAAATATCGGGACACGTATACAAGGTTTTGACATATCATATCGACGCATCTATATATATTATTTGGAATAACCATAGATACTCTATATGCAGTAATGCTGGAGTTAGCTATACAGGGTTGAGGTTGATTCTACAATAATATATATAGTTTGAGTTGTGATCGAGTCTGAGACATGTACACGGGTCACGATACATATTAATTAATTCGAATATTATATATTAAACTATATATGAATTATTAGACTGTTAACTGTGGACTATCGACCGTGGACTAATAACATTGGACAATTAAAATGAATTAAAATATTGATTATAACATATGAAACTAAACATTTCTTCAAGTTTGCCACTTGATTTCATCTTAAACCTCATTTGTATCTTGACATTTACAAACGGCGTTCAAACCTTTCATGATTCTTGAAAACACCGCAATCTAGAGGATGAACCAACCGCATTTCATCTACGGAAGAAAAGATTTATGCATATAGTTATGCACATGAAAACACTCAGAATCTGGGTAAACGTTTTACACGTATCGGTACTAGCTCCTTTGGCATTGTTATTTCCGAAAATAACAATGCAAATCCTTTTCAAATTAGTCAATTTTGTCACAGCTCCAGCAAGTCAACTTCGACTTTTCGTTCATCTTATTATAACCTTGATGTATACGTTGTCTTTTCGTCACCGTTACCGAAGAACCGTTTATATCTCACCAGGTTAGCAGTAAACTTACCAACAATTTCGTTGATCTTTTACTTTCCGAAAAATCATTATATTCATAGAAACCCTATCATATATTCACCCGCGGCAACGAGAATTTCCAAACCAATTACCAGTAATCCGCAATCTGTATTTTAAATCTCGCAACGTTTCTACATCAACAGTTATATGTATACATATAACATTTATCTATAAGAAATATGATCTTTCACTCCGAAATTCTGAAAAGAGGATTATGCGAAATTATGAAGGAGGTTGTGGACAAATCATAAGGACTAAACTTGTACATAAAGAATCCTGATGATTCTGTTTCCGATGAAACCTTCAACAAATATCTTGCTCCGTACTCATGTTAAAATCTTGTGGAAAAATCTTTCTTCATCAACCATCGAACTTAGAAATTCCAAAATATCATCATAAAGATCTTCGATATTTCTGAAGATATTTTCATAAATATTCTCGTCCGAAATTATTTATCTCTTAGTGCTATATGTATTACATCATAAAGGAAACTACTTTAGTTTCTAAATTTCTTTAAAATTCGAGTTTGATTTATGAATGGTTTTTGGAGAAGTGTTGGGAATTGAAGCATAAGTTAGTATAATATAATGACGTCAGGCCAACGTGGTTATATTACAGTAATTCATGCTGAATTTCTAATGGAACATGATGATGGTTCACAGATCTTACCCTCATCATGTGCCATGTTACATAACTCTTTCATTCTACTTAACCTCTAAACATATCAAGAGATTATTTTCTTGATAGTTCTATCCTTACCGTGATTCCAACAGTTTACTAATTAATCATGATATTACATTTTCTTTCTGATTAGAAGATTTTCTTAAAATCCTTGAATTCCAGAAATCAACCTTGACTACGTCAGAAGATAAGACGAAACTTTATTACCTCATTTCACTCTTTTGTAATAGCTTCATCTATACTCTTCGAGTAATCGAATCGTTTTATCTATATTAATCAATAATGATAAAACTCTAACTCATATTCGTCATGAAAACATTTTTAGTGTTAGCCATGACCACCTCACTCAAATTTCGGGACGAAATTTCTTTAACGGGTAGGTATTGTGACGACCCGGAAATTTCCGACCAAATTTAAACAAGATCTTTGTATGATCTCGACACGATAAGAAAAATCTGTTAAATCGAGTCTTAAAAGTTTAAACTGTTTCATATATACAAATACCCTTTGACCATTTCTGACGACTCATGATACGATTAATTGTAAATAAATATTTATATGTGTATATAAGTATAAAGGTAATAATAATAAAAAATAACTAAATCAAGTATTATATGAACTAATAGTTAGAACTAATTTATGATCTACGAAATAATTAAATTATTATTAAAACATAATAAATATAATATAATTCGAATATAAATGATCTCGAATTCATTTAGTAAACGATTGTAGCATTCGTTAATCATTCGATGACTGTTGTTTTATTTTGATTGTAAAATTTAATGTTAATATAACATTATAATATATACTACTGATAAACCTAAAACATCTATAGACATAATAAACTGTGGTTAAATGATATTAAAATTGTGCTAAATTTGATTGGACACTAATTAACTGGATATTTTTTTTTATGTGTTTCATTCTATTCTTCCACATGTGATTAAAGATTCGTTAAGTTATTACATTATCAATAAAAATCGTTATTTTAGTTATCATAAAAATAAATACAGTTATTATCATTAATGATATTATTTGAATCATTTTATAGTTAATATCATTATTATTACTACTGGCATTATTATTATTGATATTAAAATGTATATTAATATCGGTCTTATCAAGATTTTACTTTGTTTTTATGACATATAGTTATGAAATCTAAGGTAAGTAATTTGTTACATTATTGTTATTATTACTTATATTATTATTATTATTATTTTACCATTATCAATAAAAATTATTATTAATAGAGTTAGTATATTTTTTTTAATAAGTAGTATTATCGTATTTTTTTATTTAGTTATTTATTTATTTATTTATTTAAAAAAAAGATAATGGAGGACAGATGTTTACGCATAATTTATTTAATTATATATCTAAATCAGTTCTATTTTTTCCTTACCTTCCATTCCACTTGTGAATAAGTGTCACCTAATCTCTTCATATCACAATTCGATCAAGTCTGGGAGATCAATCGAATATTTTTTTCCTTTTCATTATTATTAACAAATACACACTGCTATTTTTGTTAGTAATTGAAAAATCAAAACAAAATTTACTGAAACAAGTCCAGTTCCTTCGTTCGTGTTGTGTTCAAAACCTCAACTCAAAATTGAAGCAATTTTTCAAAATCCAATAATGCAGAAGTGTTAGGAATCGTACATGTAAGCTTTATCTAAAATCTCAACTTTCAATTCCTAGTATTGAACGCGAATTCGAAGAGTCAAACTTCAAAACCAAAGAGTCAACCATCTAGTTCTTCATGAAATTTGAAGTGGTTTTTGAGTTTATGGTTCAATTGACGATTTAATTAGTTTATAGGAATGATTTGAAGTTAGATTCGTGTTGTAACATTTGTCTAAAACACACTCAAAATCAAAAATCAAAATTATTTTTTTAAAGGAACCGTAACCCAGCAGCTGCGAGTTTTTTTTTTATTTATTTATATTTTTTGTTGTTTTCAATTAATAGAAACTCTGAGTATTGAATTGTTATTATTTGGAATTATCTAAATCTCTGTCTTGATGATTGGGGTGTGAATGATTCGATTGAGTTGAGGAGGAAGAAGAAGATAGGATCATGTAATTACGGGTTATAAGATTTTAGTTTTAGATTAACACAGAAAGACTGGTACAGCTGAGTGGTTAAGGTGTGTTGCGGGTTGCGAGAGGTCGGGGGTTCGAGCCCGGTTTTGGGCAAATCTTTTTAGAATGGCTTTTTCAAAGGGTATACACTTTCAATTTATTATTATTATCATTATTACTATTATGACTATTATTATTTTTATTATTATTATCATTATAATTATTATGAGTATTATTATTATGGATATTGTTAGTGTTATAATTATTATTATTACTAAATTAAACTTATATTTATAAGTATTAGAAACATTATAATCATTAATATTTTTATAAGTATTATTAATATTATTATAAATTTTATCATTTAAGTATTATTATCAAAAATTAATACTTTCATGACCATTATTATTAAATTATTCATTTTATTAAAAACTGATGATATTATCATTATTATGAGATTGATTAATGAAAAACTATTATTAATATATTTATTAATAGAATTACAAATTATATTATCGGTTTTATTAATATTAGTATTAACACTATTATTATTTCAAATATTATCTTAGTATTACTAATGTACTGTTTTAAATAACAAATAATATATATATATATATATATATATATATATATATATATATATATATATATATAAATATATAAATATATTTATCACATATAATATACTGAAACTTAATATTTTATACATAAAAATGAATATAAGATATTAAAATAAAAATTATATCACTAATAATAATAATATATATCTTTGTTCAATTACAAGTATAGGTATTAATATATATATGAATGATATAGGTTCGTAAATCCGAGACAAACCCTACATTTGTTCAATGACGTCATATGTATTTTTACTATAAAATACAATATGGTGAGTTTCATTTGCTCCCTTTTTAATTGCTTTTGCAATATATATTTTGGGCTGAGAATACATGCAATATTTTATAAATGCTTTACGAAATAGAGACAAGTGATTAAAAATGATATTCTGCGGATTGATGTGCTAGGTAATTTAGTTATATGTTATAAGAGCATGTAAGCACGAATTCTAAAGATAGATCTATCGGGCTTAACACCCCCATCCTGTAGGCTGCACTAGACATAAGAGCTAGTGGACGGATGTTTAGTACTTCGAGGATTATTTATACACTTGCGAGTGTACATATCCATCTTTGCGAAGATGACTTATTATATTATTGCTAAGGTTGGTTACTGAGGCCTCAACATAAGCAGAATGGTTTTATACACTTGCAAGTGTACATATATTTATAAACGGAAATCTTGTGGTCTATTAACATATTAAAATAATTGTTATGATAAACCTATGAACTCACTAACCTTTTGGTTGACACTTTAAAGCATGTTTATTCTCATGTATGAAAGAAACCTTCCGCTGTGCATTTGCTCATATTACATGGAGTCATTCAGGGCATATAGAGGTCAGAACCTCGCAATGGGACCAGCTGTTGAAGACTTCGTCCAGATGAATTAGGACGGGTCACTACAGCCTCAAACATATGCAACAATGTTTTATCTAAAACCTCCATATCCATATTCCATATATCCACACACACACACACACACACACACACACACACACACACACACACACACACACATATATATATATATATATATATATATATATATATATATATATATATATATATATATCAAAGCTTTATCACTTTCCTTGAGATATGGGAGCAACTCCTTTATGTTAGGATAAAGCCTACCAATTCAAAATTTTGAATACAAAATTGTTCAAATCACATTTGATGTGGTAAAGTTTGAAAAATATATATTGATGCTTAATATCGAATATATTGCAACTAAACATCGGCATGCTTAATATCAATTAATAAGACTCAAGTAGATATTCCGTTTAAAACTTCTTAATTTATCTTCACAAGCTTTTGCCTCCACACCACCTTCGCTATTTGACTTTCAAACAAACAATATGATGTGGTACCATACTTTATATCTTCAATACGTACATCGGCTTTTAATCCTATAAAGACTACCCGAACAATTACCTATTATCATATGCCTCGTTGATTGATAAATACATAATAATATACTTCATAATACATTATAAACAATAAAAAAAAACCATAAACCATTTAAACAATTAATAGCATAAATACATTATAATATACAGATACAAATTTTAATGAAGAGGTAAAAGAAATAAGAAGATAGAAACAAAAGGGATTAGGTTATCCCGTATTCTTCAACCTCCGTCGTTGTTTCGATTATTCCGTCAACACTGGCGCCGATTAAACCGCCTTCTTCAACCTCCGCGGTGGAAGAAGTCTGGTTTTTCTTTTATGCCGCGAATGAATGATTTTATGAAACCCCTATTTCATTTTTAAAGACCTGCTGGTTTCGCGGGTTTTACTGAATTATGATATCTTTGAAATGTCCCGTTCATATTGATTATAAACGTTCCATATTAATTGATTTCTTTGCGAGGTTTTGACCTCTATATGAGACGTTTTTCAAAGACTGCATTCGTTTTTAAAAACAAACCATAACCTTTATTTTATCGACAAGGTTAAAAGGACACCACCTAGATTATCAGAAATGATAATCTAAAAAATATCACACTTACACACTACCAATAGATATTGGTTTACAATATTAATATGTTACAACAAAGTAAATTTCGAATGCAGTTTTAAACAATATTATACAAGCATGCTGACTCCAAATCTTGTCCATATATTAGCATGCAACAGCGGAAACTCTTAATAATCACCTGAGAATAAACATGCTTTAAACGTCAACAAAAATGTTGGTGAGTTATAGGTTTAACCTATATAAATCGTAATAATAGACCACAAGATTTCATATTTCAATATACATCCCATACATAGAGATAAAAATCATTCATATGGTGAACACCTGGTAACCGACATTAACAAGATGCATATAAGAATATCCCCATCATTCTGGGACATCCATCGGACATGATATAAAACTCGAAGTACTAAAGCATCCGGTACTTTGGATGAGGTTCGTTAGGCCCAATAGATCTATCTTTAGGATTCGCGTCAATTAGTAGATCGGTTTACTAATTCTTAGGCTACCAAGCAAAAGGGGCATATTCGGCTTCGATCATTCATCCATAGAAAGTAGTTTCATGTACTTGTGTCTATTTTGTAAAATATTTATAAAGCTGCATGTATTCTCATTCCAAAAATATTAGATTTTAAAAGTGGGACTATAACTCACTTTCACAGATTTTTACTTCGTCGGGAAGTAAGACTTGGCCACTGGTCGATTCACGAACCTATAACAAATATGTACATATATATATCAAAGTATGTTCAAAATATATTTATAACATTTTTAATACGTTTTAATGTTTTAAATATTTTCAGTCAGCTGTCCTCGTTAGTAACCTATAACTAGTTGTCCATAGTTAGATGTACAAAAATAAATTGATATATATTATCTTGACCCAATCCACGACCCAGTGTATACACGTCTCAGGCTAGATCACAACTCAAAGTATATATATTTTTGGAATCAACCTCAACCCTGTATAGCTAACTCCAATATTACTGCATATAGAGTGTCTATGGTTGTTCCAAATAATATATATAGATGGGTCGATATGATATGTCAAAACATTTGCATACGTGTCTATGGTATCCCAAGATTACATAATATATTAGAATACATGTATAATACAATATAAGTTAGCTAGGATATGATTTGTATAGAATTGTTACAATATTTCCCGTAGCTACAACAATCAAAAAATATCCAATCTTGTTTTACCCATAACTTCTTCATTTTAAATCCATTTTGAGTGAATCAAATTGCTATGGTTTCATATTGACCTCTATTTTATGAATCTAAACAGAAAAAGTATAGGTTTATAGTCAGAAATATAAGTTACAAGTCGTTTTTGTAAGAGGTAGTCATTTCAGTCGAAAGAACGACGTCTTGATGACCATTTTGAAAAACATACTTCCACTTTGAGTTTAACCATGATTTTTGGATATAGTTTCATGTTCATAAGAAAAATCATTTTCCCAGAAGAACAACTTTTAAATCAAAGTTTATCATAGTTTTTAATTATCAAACCCAAAACAGCCATCGGTGTTACTACGACGGCGTATATCCGGTTTTACGGTATTTTTCGTGTTTCCAGGTTTTAAATCATTAAGTTAGCATATCATATAGATATAGAACATGTGTTTAGTTGATTTTAAAAGTCAAGTTATAAGGATTAACTTTATTTGTGAACAAGTTTAGAATTAACTAAACTATGTTCTAGTGATTTCAAGTTTAAACCTTCAAATAAGGTAGTTTTATATATATGAATCGAATGATGTTATGAACATCATTACTACCTCAGGTTTTGTGGATAAACCTACTGGAAATGAAAAAAATAGATCTAGCTTCAAAGGATCCTTGGATGGCTTGAAAGTTCTTGAAGCAGAATCATGACACGAAAACAAGTTCAAGTAAGATTTCCACTCGAAATAAGATTGTTATAGTTATAGAAATTGAATCAAAGTTTGAATATGAGTATTACCTTGTATTAGAAAGATATCTTACTGTAAATAAGAAAGATTTCTTGAGGTTGGATGATCACTTTACAAGATTGGAAGTAAGCTAGCAAACTTGAAAGTATTCTTGATTTTATGAAATTAGAACTTATAGAATTTATGAAGAACACTTAGAACTTGAAGATAGAACTTGAGAGAGATCAATTAGATGAAGAAAATTGAAGAATGAAAGTGTTTGTAGGTGTTTTTGATCGTTGGTATATGAATTAGATATAAAGGATGTGTAATTTTGTTTACATGTAAATAAGTCATGAATGATTACTAATATTTTTGTAATTTTATGAGATATTTCATGCTAGTTGCCAAATGATGGTTCCCACATGTGTTAGGTGACTCACACGGGCTGCTAAGATCTGATCATTGGAGTGTATATACCAATAGTACATACATCTAAAAGCTGTGTATTGTACGAGTACGAATACGGGTGCATACGAGTAGAATTGTTGATGAAACTGAACGAGGATGTAATTGTAAGCATTTTTGTTAAGTAGAAGTATTTTGATAAGTGTCTTAAAGTCTTTCAAAAGTGTATGAATACATATTAAAACACTACATGTATATACATTTTAACTGAGTCGTTAAGTCATCGTTAGTCGTTACATGTAAATGTTGTTTTGAAGCCTTTAGGTTAACGATCATGTTAAGTGTCGTTAACCCATTGTTTATTATATCAAATGAGATGTTAAATTATTACATTATCACGATATTATGATGTATTAATATATCTTAATATGATATATATACAATTAAATGTCGTTACAACGATAATCGTTACATATATGCCTCGTTTCGAAATCATTAAGTTAGTAGTCTTGTTTTTACATATGTAGTTCATTGTTAATACACTTAATGACATGTTTACTTATCATTTATCATGATTAAACATAGTGTATCAATATCTTAATATGATTCATATGTATTTAGTAAGACGTTGTTATAACGATAATCGTTATATATATCGTTTCGAGTTTCTTAATTCAATAAACTCAATTTTATGTATATAACACATTGTTAAAAATACCTAATGAGATACTTACTTATCATAATATCATGTTAACTATATATATAATCATATATATGTCATCATATAGTTTTTACAAGTTTTAACGTTCGTGAATCACCAGTCAACTTGGGTGGTCAATTGTCTATATGAAACCTATTTAAATTAATCAAGTCTTAACAAGTTTGATTGCTTAACATGTTGGAAATACTTAATCATGTAAATAACAATTTCATTTAATATATATAAACATGGAAAAGTTCAGGTCACTACAATTTTAAGAGAATATTAAACCATGATAGTACAAATAAACAATATTACACTGCCAAATTTTAAATGTATAAAAATATAAATTAAAAAATCTTATTTAAAACCTTGGATTCCATTTATGTCAGTTGATGGTTAATAAAGTTAATACTCTTCTAACAAAGTTATAATGTAATCACACATGACACACATAAACTGTTCGATGTACATTTGTGTCAAATACAATTGTAAGACACGTTGAGATGCACTCAATCTGTTCGATGTACCTTTGTCACAATTTCATATTGGAGCTTAAATGCACCCAAAACAATTATATAAAAGTTCAAGTCATATGACTACTCGTTTACATAATTCACGCCAAAAATGAGTAAACGGATAACGCTTACATAATTCACACCTAAAATCCACATAAAAAAAACTTAGGAAAAAACAACTCAAACGCTCATCTTTCAACAAACAAAATAGAAATGAGTCGCTCACAATTGGCTAGGTATACTAAATCAGTAGCTACTGGAAGCAGATGATAAAACATTGTATTCACAAACGTTTTTGAAAATTATTCAATCTCGTCTGCAATTGCTGGATCCCATCTGCCTTTTTACAGAGAATAACATTCAATTTTGCAATATATTCATCAAGTTGATTTCCTAGTTGATCTACTTCCACTAGCAAGTACATTTACTACATAAATGTATCTGACAAATTAAACATGGTAATAACGATACTATTATAATAACAATAATCTGATAATCTGATTTTATTAAACAAAATGTGTAAGAGGCTGTAGGCATTTTTATACCCTTTAAGCTATTTTCAACCCATTGTACATTTGTAGATATTTCAGTTACCCAGGCCATTTGATCAATTTGTCTATTAATAACCCAAATCCACCCAAATTTGAGATTTGTCAAACACAAAGCCAACTCAAGGAAGCAAGTTCAACCCATTTAGTAAGTGGCCCAGTTCAAGTTACCTTTTTTAGCAGGATAACTTAAGTTAAAAAGTCAAATGTTATGTTGAATGCTAGAAAATCCCGAAAGAAGTTAAAAATTGAAAATGTGTGCTTTGACCCAATACCTACGACCTGCTAAATTTTCCACCTCTAGAATAAACTGATGAATGGCTTACACCTCTAACGATATCCAGTCTCCTCTACATGTTTCCGGTGAGCAAAAACAGGATTTTCTTCTTCCTAATGTAAACCAAATTGGTCACACAATAATATAATTAAATTAGGTATGATTTGCTTGCAACTTGTTATCAAATTTTGGATAAAAGAAGCTGAAAGTTACCTAGAGAAGGGCATTTAGATCATCGACAACCTCAACAATAGGTTTCATAATAGTGGTTAAGCTTATATATGAATATACATAAAGATTTCCACGTGAACCCTGGTGCCTAAAGAAATAAAAGTCTAATAAGGTACCAGCGTGTTCTCAAGTCAAACTCACTCGACCCGACCCATATGGCCATATCGCCACAGAATCATTAACCTATTACCAACACACTAAGGTGTCTTCATGTTTTCATACTAAAACGACTAAACCCGACCCATATGGCCATAGTGCCACAAACCCATTAACCTATTACCAACACACCCAAGTTGTCACGTCCACAAACTGCACAAGCCAATATGTAAACATTTAAGTAAACATTCAAAAACTTTTAACCCGTGTGATACATTCAGCTCTGACATGAGACGAACGGAGCTGTAAAATATTTTAATTTTGCCTGTCACACAAATTTTTTTTTTAAACTTTCCTTAACGTCTAACCAAACTGTTTTTCTAAGCCATAATACGTCTTAATATGAAATGAGCTATTTGTCACATTTTTAGATTTAATTCGATAGAATAAGATTATAGAGAATAAGGATAATGTGACTTCAAGAGGTGCTCCCAATGCCATTTGAAATTTATATCTACAAACAAGCATCGAGACTGCTACTATGGCCTGCAGACACAAGTATCTTAAAACGATTAAACTTTGATTTCCCAATATGAACTTTTAGAAGCATAAATCAGGGCATAGATAATTGGTCACCGTATATATAAATATAATTACCTCAAACGAAGCAAACATGTCGCCGACACATTTCTTTGGTCCGTCACCAAAGGGCAAGTAACTGAAACAGGTCATAACAATGAACTTAAGTTTGGAGACAAATTAACACAAGTACCTTTGAAGACAAGATTACATTAATGAATACCTGAAGTTTTGGTTGGTCTCGTTGGAATTAGGTCCATCCAAAGGCCACCTTTCGGGATTAAATTTATCCGCATCTACCCAAGGTGTCGGAGAATGATGAAGATTCCAAACAGAAATAAACAGGTCTTCACCCCTATCAATACATAAATAAGAAATTTAAGTTAATTTAATATTGTAATGACCCTAAAAAGTAAGCATGGCAATTCTGACCCATTTACTTAAACATTATCAATTCCAATTATCTATTATCTCTAACAAGTCAAACGGGTAAAAACATGAAAATAGCTTAATTATGATATATTTGGGGGAAAAAGTTGTACGCACCTTACATGTTTCAACACATACGAAAAAAGTTTCCATTTTTAGCTCGTTACACAATTTTCCCTACCAGCTCTTATTGGACGAATACCTACTTCATTTGTTGAAAAAATTATTGGCTGAAAATAGCGAACAAAACTCAATAAGACTCTATATCTTCCAATTTGCCCGTACAGGACAAACCCCAACCCAAACTTCAATAAATAATGCAGAGAACTGAAATATTGTTTAAAACAAGATTATTATCATAACATACTAAACAAAACAGAAGATAAATAATAGTGACAAAGACTATTTAATGGCCTATGGCTAACAACCCACAAAAAATCCAATTTTAGTGAGATTTGAAAAAAAAAATAAAAAAAAATTAACCGTTGTTGACCACACAAACTGGATCCCCGGTTACTCGAGTGCCGTCAATACGCCTATCGAATTCCGGAAGTCCATTTGCTTTTCTCTCTTTTAGTTTCTTCCTCTCCTCATCCCTTTCTTTCCTAAGCCATTGTTCTACTGTTCTCTGAAACCATTATCTATCTATTAAACATGGAACCAACATCTATTTACCATATTTTTTTTTTTTTTTTTTGAAAAGCAAACACATTATATATAGGGAAAATGTACAATATACGACATTAATGTTACAATTTGAACCAGATTCTACAGCTTCATTTTACAGTACATCGAATATATAAAATTTGAATACCATGAAACTTTACATTAATGTTTTCCATCTTATGACTGTTAACCTGGTTATCAAATTTGTATTAAAAACGAAACGTGTTGCATCGACTTTGTGAGTCAAATTGATCTTTTGAGCTTAAAAGTCAAACTCAAAATACAATATGCAAGCTAGCCCACAATAGATACACAAATGTAGGAACTTTATGACGATCTTGAAGGTCTAACGAACTGCATAATAAGCAACAATTTAGAAATATAAACAAAGAATATAAATATATTTTCACCTATTAAAATAAATAATCCAAATCCAGATAATTCTCCATGCTTTCTATCTTGTGAAAAAGCTCTATCAATCAACAATCATACCTTCCGTATTCGATCTTGCTGCTGCATCTTTAACCTCTCACACAATCAATAGATCATATACAACATTCATATAGATTGATTATATGATGAGTAATCTACTTCACGATTCAAATATTCAAAAACAGATTAAGTTAAAAGATGAGAAAAGTACCTTAGTTAGGGTTTTTTTAAGTGAATACATTAAATAAACTAAGAAATCAAAGACATACCAAATTACCAACTGATTTGATTTACTGAATCCAACAAATTATGTTGATGTGATTTCATTAACGGATTTATCATATTTCTAGGGTTTGCGTATCAACAATTGGGACAATTTAGGATTATCGTGAGACATAATTGGGGAAGAATTTGATGCGGTGCGTTTGTGGAGTATTGAACAAAAACCCTTCAATTTCAGAGAAACCCTAATTTTGTTGAAAGCATACAATTGGGACGATTTAGGATTATCGTGAGACATAATTGGGGAAGAATTTGATGCGGTGCGTTTGTGGAGTATTGAACAAAAACCCTTCAATTTCAGAGGAACTCCTAATTTTTAAATGATCGCATTATTTCTTTAAGACTAATAGATACCAACACACTCATATAGGCATCTGCATCAAATCAATAAAGCATAAGTCAACAACTTTATGCAGGTCCACCTAGCGATGCCAACAAATAATCCCAATGTTATAACACATTTCAATAACATTAATTACATAAAGAAAATCAACGTACCGTCAAGTTAACCTCCTCATCTTTAAAATCAGTTTCATCTACATATGAAACCTTATATGAAGCTTTTGGTTTCTTTATTTGCACAAAGTTGTTAGTAGCGTGCAATCTAATTATAACCATCTTGTGGTGCATTGAAGAAACGACTTTGGAAGAAAAGAAGAGAGATGCGTTTTTTGATTGTTTATGTGGAACCCTAAAAACTGAGATAACTCCTTACGGGATACCCTAAAAACTGATGCGTTTTTTGTTGGTAAATTTTGGGTAAGTATCCCGTATTTTTTAAAAAAAAGACAAAATTGTCCAAATAGTCCTTGTGTTTATGTTATTCTGCCCAATTCGTCCCTGTATTGTTAAAACTGCTTAACTCATCCTCAATACCAATAATCATTCCCAATTTAATCCCTCCATAAACTTCTGTTAAAAGCTCCGTTAGTATACTGTCATATGCTAATCACCTGACCATATTTCCCAATTAAATACCAGGTTGTGAATCCAAAACCTAAATTTCTTCTTCCTCTCGTTCTATCCCAAAAAAAAAATCCAAAACCCCAATTGCCTGCAAAAAGATGCCCGCTTCTGACCAATTACAATCATCATCATCATCATTGTATCGAAGAAGAAGATGAATATATATTTAAACATTTATTTTCAGAAATTTAATAAAATAATTTATTTTCATACCATGACAGAACTAGGTGGCTAGGATTGAATAATAAAACCCGAATCAGAGTACCCGACCATTACCTGAATAAATTAATATTTCAAGTTATTGATTAATTAAAAGACTGCGTATAAAAGGTGCTAATGAAGTAATGATATACTGACCTCTTGGTGTCCAATGTGATTCTTTATGATGTGGTCTCTGTACCAATCAATTGATAATAATTTTCATATGACTGAACCAGCTGCTCTCAAATCCTTCACAGTTTCAAACAGAGGGACGACCCGCAATCTATTTAAGAGGATAAAAACAATTTGTAAGAACAAAATTCAAAATATAAAAATTTATATAATCATCAACTTGATACCAAAACGGAAGGCTTACATCCCACCGCGACATGGTCTTCCTTGTTCCCCTGCAGCAGCGAAACAGACATCTTTTTTCAGAATCGAATAAATCCAAAACCCTAATTTGCTCCATTGTATCGAAGAAGAAGGGAATTAGGGTTTTGGATTTTTTTGGGATAGAACGAAGAAGAAGAAGAAGAAAGTTAAAGAGTTTTGGGATTCATAACCTGGTATTTGATTGGGAAATATGGTCAGGTGATTAGCACGTGACAGTATACTAACGGAGCTTTTAACAGTAGTTTATGGAGGGACTAAATTGGGACTGATTATTGGTATTAAGGATGAGTTATGGAGTTTTAACAATACAAGGACGAATTGGGCAGAATAACATAAACACAAGGACTATTTTGGCAATTTTGTCTAAAAAAAATTAATTGAAGTTATTAGTGTATTTTAGGGATGGAGTGTATGTAAAATTGATTTATTAGCTAATATTACTAGTGGATGATTAATGATCGTTGGATTAAGGGGTATTGTAACGTAATTTTCTAATCTAACGATGATTAAGGGGGTTTTGAAAACATTTATTAACTAATCGAGACTCTCTTTTAATGTATAATAATAGTGATAGTGATAATATAATGTTGCTATTTTTATTAATAGTATTTATGAATTTGTACCGTATATGTATCATCCTAATCTCAAGCATCTTATATATAGTTGTTAACAAAATTTAAATATAAATGTGAATTCTAATATACGTCCACGTTAATGAGTGATTATTATTTAGAGTTCTATTATTGGAATTTTCTATTAACCATAGCTTTAAGCGCTATACTCAAGAAAATAATTAGTGCTTAAAGATGGTACACTAAAATTAGTAAGGTGATTATTAGAGTTGATTATTAACAAGTTATTACAAGTAAATAATAAATGATTTAACATCTTAAGTATAATTCTTAGGGTTATGTTTGAAAATTCTATATTTTTAAATGTGAGTACTCGTATTATATAAGTAAAAAAATTATTACACTAACAGTCCGTGTGGTTCGTCAAAAATCAAGAACTCATAATCACTTTCGAGTTTGACAACCTCCTTCGTCGATACCCACCGCCGGAACTCCGCTGACAACCACCGCCTTCAACTTTCAGTTACCGCCGCATCTTCCTCACCTCATTCCACGTTGGTTTTGTCGCTCTGGCGACCTTAGTTGCCATTATTTTTCTAGATCTTGAAACAAGATCATCACCGTCAGAAACGAGACTTTAACATTGGTTAGACATGTAAATACTAGATATGTTTATGTGTTGATGGAGTCAGTGTTGTATCAGAGACGAACAATGGTGTTTGTGGCGATTGTGGAGGTGGTCTGGAGGTGTTTATGGTGCTGGTGATATTACGGTGATCTGGTTGGTGTTGACATTTTGTGATCTTCCACAGATGTTGATGAAATTTTGGTTTAAAGTGTTGGTAATATTCATCGATTACGGCGGTATTTTTAGATTTGACTGTTTAAAAAAATAAAGGAGGTGATTTCTTTTAGAATCAATTCAGCGGCTTTCTGCTATAATGAAGTTTAACAGAGCTTTAAGAGTGACGAGGATTTGAAGAAAGGTACTTTTGTAGGTTTTAAATTGATAAAATTAAGGTTTGGAAAGTATTTTATGGATGAAGATGACGAAGAAATGGGCAAAATGACAAATTTACTCTTGTGTGCACCGCATGTGAGGTAACTTAACTATTTTTTAATGTCCATCAATCTTAACGACTGTACGCACAATATGTGCAAACCACGAGAACCATTCATGCAAAATAAAAGTTTAGGAACTGAACACGTAATATGCGCAAATCACATAGACTCTCCGCGTGTTCAGTTTTGGAACTGAACACGTAATATGTGCAAATTAGATAGACTGTACCGTAATCACGGTCTTAAAAAAACAACTAGAATTCAACCCGATGGAAGAAAACATCAAAATATTTTGATTTGATTCAAAAAATGCAATGGCCATCGGCACTTTCATTTTCATGGTACACTTTAGACCTTAAAAAGCACTATTCGCAGTGTAGAGTACCCACTCCAAATTTCACATCTACTCCGTATTAAACAAGCCTGTCTCAATCACCAATTCACCATCATCTTTACTGTTTTGCCTTTGCGTTTTCATTCTCCCACCATTTAACCTCGCCAGTTTCCCAAATTTCTTCACCTTTTTAAAAACTGTTTTAGTTATATTGCTTTTGTAAAGTGGTGATGTAATGTCTTTTGGCTGGGAAAATTGACTCAAAATGGCATAGTATGTATCAATTTGACTCAATTTTCCCTTTTTAATGTTTAGTATGACTGATAATGTGATAGTCTTTTGTATAGAGAAATGGCAGTCTTTTGTAAAGTGATGGTGTAAACACTTATTCCCTAATTTTTAATGTATGAATGTTTAATGTATATTGTGTATATTGTCTATTGCATTTGCATTTGGATTCTGCATTCTGTCTATTGTAAACACTTGCATTCTGCATTCGGTCTATTCAGTTATATTGCATTCTGCATTCTGTCAATTTGTAAACACTTGCACTGCATAAAAACACTGCACTTGTGCGTATAAACACTTACAATGCATACAAACAGCAAATTGGAAGCCAAATGACTATTGCATTTCATAACACTAGTACATTACATAAGGAAACCAAAAGGAATTACATTAGAACAGATTCAACAACACACTTTCATTATTCAATACAAACATACCTACTTAAAGATCAAAATACCTACTGCTATAGATAACAACACCATAATTCCTATCAACACTAAAAATAACCTATCATAAATGTCCAACTTGGACTTCAACTTCACCACCTCTTCCTTGAGTTTCAGATCGTCAGGTTGATGGTCACAAGTGTTCAACTCCAATGTTTGCAAATGAAGATCAAACAACAAATCTTTGTAGTACTGGCTTGGAAGCTCCTCATCAATAAAGTGAAATACTTTACATTTCCTTCGTTTATCCTATAATAGCAATAACCAAAATTGGGGCAAATTTATAAGAACGAAAATTAGGGCAAAATTGAAAACTTACAAAATTGGGACAACTAATGAATCTTCTTCCTGGATTCTTGATAGTCCATCCCGTATTCTCATACATTCGATTACCACAATCACATAATTGAATCTCTTGTGTTGGAGGCGTGCTGATTATGGAAGAAGAGGAACGACGATGAGTTATGCTTCTGCGATTTTCCATCAGAATTTTTAATTTGAGGATAATAAGTAAATGGGGGTATTTAGGGTTATATAAAGGAGGGATTATATCTATGTGTCAAATGACTAGGATTAAAAAAGAGTGACTTGTTACACATCTGCAAACAACCGGTAATGGGTAAATGCATGCACACAATAGGATAAAAATCAAAGTTTAATGCATACAATATAACTTTTGAAAGTTGAATGCATACAATAGAATTTTGGTGAAAGTTCGATGCATTTTGAATCGATTATCCCTTTCCATATCTCAACTATTCATCAATCTCACATACCCAAATTCCCCCATTTTTCCACCTTTTTTATTTAAACCCTTAACCAAAATTCGACCATTCCTTCTTAGATAACTAGGGTTTATTTAATTCTTTGAATTTGATATAATTAATTAGTTAATTAATGCTATTATTATCCTAATATATGGCGGTTAGGGGCGTCGATTTTAAGTGGTTAGTTCCACTATTCACACTTTATGTTTTGATTTCGAAATTCAAGATTTTTTTTTTTTTTTTTTTTTTTAATTTTTATATTTTGCAGGTATGATGGGTTCTTCCTGTCAATGCTTGCCACTAGTATGTATCCTTTTTTCAGTGTAAAGATTTAATTTTTATTAAATTTTACTAAAGGTTGTTAATTCTTGACTATTGCTTCTAATATAGAATTATTGTTGTTATTAATTGGAAGCGTTACCATCTGTGCACACACCCATTACACATATGGATCGTGGTGGGTAATTTTAGTAAATAAAGTTCAGATCTTGTTTTTGCTTCTAATATTTTGCTATAATATTTGTTAGTTTACTTTTTGGTGGCTTTTGGTTATTTTGGTTTAGGTTGACTATACTACTGTTTTCATCTTTCGGTTGTTGATGTTTGTAGACAATGGACTTGCTGCTGGAATGGGATTGTAAGTCATTTATGCCCCGTTTGGCTCACGGAATTCAGTGGGCGGAATTAGAATTGAATTTAGACGGGCGTGTCTAAATTCAATTTCAATTCCATTCCGTGAGCCAAACGGGGCCATTCTTGATCTATTTTTTTTTTATTTTTTTTTTTATGTTTGAATTATATCAAAGTATCTTATAAAGTTAGTGATATATAACTATAACTAGACTAGATATATAAGTCAAACCTGCTAATCGACATGTTAGGTTAATGTAGAGTTTGGGATGGGTTATAATAGTGATTATTACCTAGAATTAGAATCACAAATATATATATTTTTTTGAACGGCGATTTTTTTGGCATCAGTAGATCATTTCTTTCAACGACCCTCATCATTTACCTAGAATTAGAATCACAAATATATATTAGTTGAGCTTAAATAATCAGAAAATATAGAATCAGAATCTTTTACATGTATATCCAAACACCCCAAAAGCTTTGAACTTTTTGATGATTCTATGAGCGATCAATATGCTTAGTTGAGTTCTTGGATTTTTTTTTATTTGTCGATTGCTAATAAAGATTGTATACAATGTTAAGCCTAAAAGTTGGTTTATTTAAAATTATGTAGGGATTTTGGTCGCCAACAGAGACAAGCTCGTTTTTGTGGAAGAGTGGTGGTGTTATCCATTCTTTCGGTGTTTCTTTATCCGTTTCTCTGGGCATGGACTATTATTGGTTCTATATGGTTCAGTAGTGCAAAAGACTGTGTATGCCTTCTATTAGCTTTTTTACATTCAAGTTATTAAAGTATGCGGGTGGGGCTTTCAAGCCGGTGGTGGATCTAATAAATTCGTCAATGGGTATGCATGAACTTAATAAAAATTTAGTTACAACAACAACAATACCCAATCCCGCACATGCGAGGTATGGGGGAGGTGAGATGTAAACAATCCTTCCTCTAGCCTAGAATAGAAGAGAAATCGTTTCTCTAACCACTGGTTGAGAAAAGGAATTCTCCACCCACAGGAAGAGAAAGTCATCCCTCTCTTTACTCTAGGGTAGAGAGATTGCTTCCGTGAGGACCTCCGGCAAAAAAAAAAAAGATAAATAAATACATAAACACAAATAAAGAAAAATAATAATGAGACGCCATGAAAATGGTGGGATCAAATTTTCATGGGTTTTAAAGCCTGTCTGAAAACTTCAATTTAGGCTCTAAGCGGCCGTTAAGTTGCTAATAAAAGACGCTTTTTGTTGCCTCAAAAAATAGAGCCAAAAAGCATTAAAAACACATCTCGAAAGGCATGTTGGGTGGAAGTTGTTGCGCAAGCAATGAGCAAACCACCGGTAGCAAAGCAAACACCACTCATGCACCTTTAATAAAAATTAAGTTATTGAAGGAAAATTATTCTGGTGTTTTTCGGGCTAATTTTTCGGATTGTTTTTTTCAACTCCTTTGATATTTTTTATAAGAATAATTTTTATGAATGTCCCAATACGACCAGGCTAATACCTATTTGATTAACATATTATTTAACAGTATTAACAATGTGAATTGAAATCATTAGATATTTTTTTTTTTGAAAGGCAAGCATATTATATATATAAAAAACGAACTAGCAAGAAGCTAGATAGTACACGAGATCACACACAAATACCCAAACAAACAAAAACTCGAATAGACCTAAAACACGAGAACAAACTAAGAAACCCTTGAACCCCTAGCCTAACCACCGAAGAACCAAATGAAACCATACACGAAAAACTAAAACATACACGACCCCGTAACGAAAAAACGCCACGACTAAGCAATGAAGACTACGTTTCCAATCCCGAGGATGAGTTGGATGAGCAACATGAACAACAATCAACTTCATCATCATCCTCCTCCTCCGAATCATTCATCATATCATCGATTAAATACCTTTCATACCACCGCTGTATATCTCGATGTCTACTACGCTTCCAATATTTTCTACCCGAAACATATTTTACGAAATGACTTTTAATTAATGGATGAACTTTTCTTTCTTTACAACGAAAACGAGCTACCGCGCTAGATATTAAAACTTTTGCCGAATTGCCCACAATATTAATGGGCTTACTAATACCAGACCCAATGCAAGGTTCAGAATTCAGTTCAACACTAGGCTCACACTCATTTAGAAGCTCGTTAGGCTTTGTTAGACCACATGGGGACATTTGACCATTTATTGCTGTAGAATCTTCAAATTCATTTTTCAAAGAATTAGTTGTGGATTTAATTGACCCACTGCCTACAAAGTTGATATCCCCCATGCTAATTGCCCCACCACCATCACCCAAGGAATTTATGCTTTCATTTAAATTTTCAACCGAACAAAAGTCACCCGTTTCATTTTTTAACTTGTCTCCTGTAGCCTCGAAATCCCCACTGCCATTATTACATGTCGGGTTGATGCCATTTGAATTTTGAAAATTGCTACATGTAGCCTCGAAATCCTCCATGTCATTATTACATGTCGAGTCGCCACCCTCGAAATTCTGGGCAGTGTCATCTTTTCCGTCGAACGAGCTCCGGCGACCATCCATGGTATTGGACGAACCATCCTTAGCTCCTATTTCCGCAGCCGAATTTGAGCACTGGTATTTGGCATCATCGGACACGCTTACGTCGGTCTTTTGGATGCCTGCGACAGTGGGAGATCCATCGGACACACAACCATCAACACAATCACTGATGTTGCTTCTCTCAATTGGGGGTGCTTGACCTTCTTCCTTGATCAATTGCCACTTATAATGACTAAGATAAAAGTTAAAGACAATTTTGTGGTCTATATCCGACGTGGGGATCTTAAACTCGAACATTTTTCCATCAATCTTTACTTCAATGAAGTTAATGCCCTCTTGCTTTACACTCTTTTTTGAGTCTTGATGAACCGGTACCCATTTTTTAGCAGGGATCTCTTTATCGCTAGGTGGCCTTCTTTCACGAGCTTTATAGGCGCGTAACCTTCTCCCCTTGAGATGTATTGTGTTCAAAATTTTAACAAAACCATCGATGTCACTTATCCCACCGAATCTAACAAAACCAAATCTTTGCCCACTACCCAAACGTTTTTTGGCCAGATAGACGTCTTTCACAGAACCGTATTGTTTGAAAACATGACGTAAATCAGCTACATTCCAAGTGTCCGCGAAGTTATGAAACATGAAGGACGATATGTGAATACCGAAACATCTCGAAGAGTCGTTGTGTACTCTCGTACATCGAAAACATTTATTCTTACCCATTGAAACTCACACTATGCAAAACCTCTAGACAACATCGCGAAGACACATATGAGAGCAAAAAAAACAAATTAAAGAAAAAGAGCAAAAGGAAATGGAGAGTAACAAAGAGCTGAGATGAAGAGATACGAGAAATGTAACCCTCCGAAGCACCGGAAAAATACCGGTGGTCGGAGGTACACACTAGCGTTTTGCTCTTATAGTCATGAATGTACTTAGTCTAATCTAATGATTGAAATCATTAGATATTTATTTAACATATAGAACATATGATTTAATATCAGACTTTGAATATTATTAATACTACCTAACTGTTCATTTTACAATAGAATGCCGTAAATTAAAAATATCTTGATTTCTAACTATATAGGTTATTATCGTATCATAAACTTGTACAAAATTCAAAAAGTACACCATTGATATGGCGTTTATTTTGCATCCCATCTTAGCAAAGCCGATTTAGATTGGTGTATTTGATCCACTTTAAACAAAACAAAAAAAGTATTTTCCGTTATTCATTTAAGTCACAAATGTACAATTTAGTTGGATTCTTTGTATTGTAAAGGTTTTGGTTGTGCACCCTTTTCAAGTGTTTCAAGAATCCTACTGCAGATATTTTCCAATATGAATATTTTTAACTTCAGCTGCCTGAAGAAGGTCAGAAATGGGGGTTCCTTATATGGTTGCTTTTTAGCTACAGTGGGCTCGTATGTATTGCTGCCATGTGTATAAGAAAGGTACAAACTACATTACAATGCTATGTAGTCCTCAAAATTGTAACCGATTATCCTTCCGTAGATGCCTTTTAATGTTGATAATTATAATTATAATAATTTAACTTCTATTTTGTGCAGTGGTTAACAAGAAGACAAGCTCATTCACTACGTGCTCAACAGGGAATTCCTATTTCAGAATACGGGGTACCTTTTGAATTTTTAGTTTTTACTTGTTTAAGCATACATAAATTATTATTATTCTTTTTTGTACAAAAATAACTTTGCATTACAGGTTCTGGTTGATATGGTTCGTGTACCAGATTGGGCATTTGAGAATGCTGCTGGTCAAGAAATGAGAGGCATGGGTCAAGATACTGCTTCATATCATCCTGGGTTGTACTTAACCGAACCCCAAGTATGCACATGCTCTTTTGTAATTTAAAAGCCGTAACATATGTTTATTTATTATTTGTGTGCATATTAGAAATATGTATTGTAATTCAGAGAGAAGCGGTGGAGGCACTAATCCATGAACTTCCAAAGTTTATGTTGAAAGCTGTTCCGACTGATTGTAGTGAGTGCCCGATTTGTCTCGAAGAGTTCCATGTTGGAAACGAGGTACTGTCTTATTTCTACTACACCTCATTTTTTAAGAAATTTTACACTTAATGTGGACATTTTATTGTTAATGTTATTTTCATAAAACATATAAATAAATATAAATATAAATATTATTATCATATTACAGTAATAAATCAGACAACCAATAATCCACTCTTACCATGATTATGTAAAATATTTAGTTTTGTTAAAATTACTATAATGGTCATATTGGACCATTCCGATCCAAATCTAGACGAAATCTTGGAAATTTTTAATTTTGGTCAAGAATCTCACTCCCTAGAAGTGCTTGGGAGCGAATTGTATTAAAACTACATGTAACATTTCGCTAACAACAACCTAGGAGCGCCATGTAGGCCAAATTCATTCACTCTAATACATTTAAACTAGAGTGAATCGTTTGATTTTGACCCACCTATGATAGGCAAATGCATTAAAAATTCTGCGTGAATTTCTCTTCGTGCATTAATTAGGGTGAATATTGTTGACAGTTAAATCAAATTATTGGCAATAGATCGGATTGTTAGTAATTAGAATGAAATGTGTGAGTTAGAGCGAAATGGGTATTTTTAATAATTAGATCGAAATGTCACATGTATTTTTATCTGAATTCGCTCTTACGTACATTTATGGACCGAGGTTTTTGACCACAACGGAGAATTCATAAGATCTTATCTAGGATACAGTTGCAATTGTCGAATATGACCTTTATGATAATTTTCGCTCAATCAACGCTTATTTCTTACTAAATTGAGTTTCAGGTTCGTGGTCTCCCTTGTGCGCATAACTTTCATGTGGCATGCATCGATGAATGGCTTCGGTTAAACGTGAAATGTCCTAGATGCCGATGTTCTGTCTTCCCAAATCTGGACCTTAGTGCTCTATCCACCATCCCTGCTGACCCTTACCGTTTGACCGTTTCAACAACCCTTACTTGAGAAGTCAACCATCAAGTCAAAGCTATCTGTTGAGAATGCAAGGCTTCCTTCGTCCGATCCGTACTGGAAACTCGGGCTCCAGCTCAGACTTCGACACTGCTTTAGATACCATTGAAAACGGAGGTCAAGCATCTGAGAATCGTAATGTTCATGACAGTACGGATCCTGAACGTTGATAATTTTGACCCGTAGTTGTAAGTTTATGTGCACATATACATATCTAAGTGTATGAATCTAGGGAGGTGAATTTGTATTATGTTATGCCCTTTTTTGTTGGCGTTAGTTAGGGCCTCTTTTGATTCATCAAGTAGTTAAATATGTTGATCGACCCAAGTTATGAAATGGCGATTTACATTCGTGTTGCCGCCCCCCCCCCCCCCCCCCCCCCCCTGTGTGTGAAATATGATGGATGTATTAGACCCACTTTTAACTATTCACTTATTACATTTTTCTTTATTTCTCAACCCACTGTGATGTGACACCACAAACGCCTGTAATGTAGCGGTTTGTATTTGGGCATTTGTCAAAGAAACACGGAAGATTTCGGGTCCGTTTGTTATATTTATATTTTTTCCTAACTCTTTTCTTACCATTTTTATCACTTTATGACCCAAACTTTAATTATATTTTGCCATATCACCTACAAACGCCCTTAGCAACCTTTCAGACCACGGATAATGGTGACGCCGATGCGAAGTGAATGAGGGGATTTTTTTTTATAATGTTCGTGACGTGTTAAGTATAGAGGTTGTAATGAGGAAGGTTGTTAAGGGCGTTTATGAGTGATATGACAAAATATAGTTAGAGGTTGAGTCAAAAAGTGTTAAAAATGACAAGGAAAAAAAAGCACAATCGTACCCGAAGTCTCATGTTCTCTTGACAAATGCCCAAACACAAACGCTCACTTACATACGTGTGTGGGGTGTTTGTGGTGACACGTCACACTGGGTTGGGTGAAACACGAACGTGTGGTCTTGCAACCCCAATACTTAACACGTCATAGATATAACTTAAAGAAATCTCTTCACCCACTCCACGTCACCATTACCATTATCTTCAGTGTGGGAATAAATTAAAATGATCACACACCTATAAAATTTATTTATAAATTACATTTTTAAAAAATATTTTAATTTTTACGAATCAAATAAAATATATGCTTACCAATGGAGTATTTAAATTAAACTAATTATAACATGAAGTATACACGTCTACCACCAAATGATTAGTCAACATTATTCATTCACTCCAATTATTTCCCCATGGATTTCCTTAAACACAACCACCATCGCCACCACAACTCCGCCACCAGCAACCGTTCAATCTCCGATACCGATTCTCAAATCGACGAGTTCCACTCACCTCTCCGAGCTGACTCACCTCATCTCTCGGATGACATTTCCTCCACTTCTACCGCCATCGTCCCTGTTGCCGTCGACAAATTACACACTCCGTTCAGATCTCCACTTTCAAACAACCAAAAATCACCGCATGACATCAATATCGTACCTCTAGCAAAATCACAATCTCACGCCGTAACGAATAACCGGCCGGTGAAGGGAGCGGGCGGCGTTAGCTCCGGTGATGACGAGATTAGACGGTCGAGAGTTCCGGTGACGTCGATTGTGAGGAGATCAAGAAGTGAAGGGACATTTGAGAAAGTAGGGTTAGGGTTTAGGGTTTGTGAAATGGTATTGAGTTTAATTGCATTTTGTGTGATGGTTACTGATAAAACTCAAGGATGGAGTGGTGATTCGTTTGATCGATACAAGGAGTACAGGTATATTCAAATTTATTTTATAATTTTGCTCTAATTTTGACTTGCTTAGTATAAATTGGGAGTCAATTTTTAGTCAAACTGTAACATGAATTTGGGTCTTTGTGACCATAGAGAAAAGTAGTACAGGTTTGACTGAAGCTATGCTAATACAGTAGTGCATTAGCTACTGTATTAATTAGTAACATACCATATTTATTTTTATTATACAAAACTTGAATCCTTGTGCGGAGGCTAAAGTACACGATGAAGTCTACTACTAGGTTTTGATTTCACAACAAATTGGCATTTGAATATGCATCGACCAGTTGCATCCAAGGTTGTAAAAGTCGCTAGTCAGGATTAGTCGGGACGTGGTAAGGACTATGGGTGTTCATTGGTTTGGTTAAAACCATTTAAACCGAATACCAAATCGAAACCAAACTAAAAAAAAATCCAAACCGAAGGTATAAAATGGTTTTCGGATTGAGCGAAAATGAAAACCGAATTAAAATTTGGTTTTCGGTTCGGTTTTTGGTTTTGAAATTTCTGAATTTGGTTAACCGAAAACCGAATATAAAACCGAATTCAATTTAGACATTATTAAATAAATATATTAAGTTATTAATATTATTGTATACATGTGTTAGATATATATTTGAGTAGATAATTTACATTTTCAAGTCAAAGTTTGTTTACTCGACTCTCTCTTGGTTATTGATTTTGTTTATTTTTTATATAATATGTATTGTATTATGATATTTTATAAGCTAATATAAGCTTATTGTATTTTGTAAATTTGTATATATACGTACGTTCAATTTATATATTACTTTAGTATGATATTACAAAGTTGATACAATAATGTTTATACATCTCATAAGGAAAAAAGTAAAAAATTGATTTTCGAAGTTGAATTCGGTTTTAACCGAAACCAAACCGAAAACCGAATTTGAATTCGGTTTAGTTTTGGTTTTGGTTTTAATATTTACATTTGATTTTGATTTGGTTTTCGGTTTTGATTTTTTAAGTTTCAAAACCGAAAAAACCGAACCAAATAATCCGAAAAACCGAAAACCAAACCGACGAACACCCCTAGTAAGGACTAATCCGAGTTGGGGACTAGTCAAACGTTGACTAACTTTGACCATGACTGTATTTGACCTGGATTATAATTTACCTACTTGGCCGTTGTTGGCATAGTAAATCCGACTTTGAACCCCAAGGGATGGCCTAGTGGTTGGATTGCATGGGACTCTTCAAAGGAGGCCCAGGTTCAATCCCCGCTATGGCACTATCTACAGGGGCGTTTTTATTAAGGGTCCGGGGGCACCCGCCCTCAGTCGATTTTGAAATTTTAGTGGAAAAAATTAGGATTTTTCGACTTTGCCCCAGTAGATTTTTTTTTTGCCCCAAAACCTTCAAATTTTGCCCACAAACCATCAAATTTTGCCTAAAACCCTCAATTTTCCCCTCCAAAACCTCCATTTTTTGCCCAAAAAAGTTGTTACGACTTTAAAAAAAATTTCACCCCCGGTGAAAATAAATCCTGGTTCCGCCACTACTGACTATATACACTTTGGGGGCTTACCTTTCTAAAAAAATCCGACTTTGACAGACTAAGTTGGACTTTTGACAAGTTTGAACTATCGCGGGACTAGTCACATTACTACAATAACTAAATTAGTCGGCCTAGCTTTTGGGGGGGGTTATTTAGAACCATGGTTGTATGTGTGAATTCAAGTGATTGATGTCATGGAAGTGTAAATCGTGGTCTTCTGCTTGTAAAATTAAAAATGAAAACCAGCCTTGTTTGTAAAAAAGATTTGATTTTTGATAAATGCGATTGAAAACTGATCTACTTCGCTATTTTTTTTGTGTCCAAAATGGATCATTCTTTGGTTAGTCTATACTTATTTACATAGTACTATTGTTTTTCACGTGAAAAGTGGTTTGTTTGCAGTTTGCTACAATAAGTAAAATGCAGTAGCATGAAATAAATTGAATACACTGGTTTTTAACTATTATTCATTGGTTTAATTTGACGTTCAAGAATAATAGTTTTCCGTTCGAATTGCTGGTTTAAAATTCCAGTATCCATGATCATCTTTTACTGGCTTGAAGAACAGTTTAAGTAATCTTTATGTCCCACAAATAACTCCAGTTTAGAGGAAGGATTGTGTGCATATCACCTTCCCATACCTGGCAAACGCAGGATTGGGTGTTGTTATTGTTGTTGTAAAATACTCCAGTTTAGAATTTTCTTTGACCAAGAAAAAGTGTTGTTTTGAGAATTCCTGGTTAAAATTAAGTTATCATTGGTTTATGTAAGATTAAATACTAATTAGAAATAGGTCATTGGGTTATCATATGTAATCATCTGTAAATCACTTTAAAAGATTGACTTTGAATCAAAGGCAGTTAGATTTAGTCAATTGTATCACAATAGTTCTAAATTTAGTCAATTGTATTACAATAATTCTTATCTATTTTATCACTTACGTACTTCGTTTGATGGTGTAGGTACTTGGTAGCAGTCAATGTTATTGCTTTCATATATGCAACACTCCAAGTTACTGATCTGACATACCACTTAGTATACGAAAAACACATCGTTGCATTCTCTCTGCGTATTCTTTTTAACTTTCTGATAGATCAGGCAAGTTCTCTAACAAATCACATCTAACTTTTTAACACCCACTATATAAAGATATAACTTATCTAAATTAACCATTTATGACAGATATTGGCTTATCTTTTGATCTCGTCATCATCATCAGCAGCAACGAGAATCGATGATTGGGTATTAAATTGGGGAAAAGATGATTTTACAAAGAGGGCTTCTGCATCTGTAGTGATGTCATTCTTGACTTTTCTTAGTTTTGCATTTAGCTCTCTTATATCTGGTTACCGTCTTTGTGACCAGAACCCGATTTAATATATTTATTATTCTTGTTATTATGCTGATTATGGAGTTCATAGAAGTGAACTGTAAAGAGTTTGTACATACAATAGGCAGTCTGATAGAGGGGTCAAATATGCACTCTTTGTTTTTGAAGTTTTGATGTCTGTAAATAGTTGGGTTAGCTTTTTATAGATATTTTAACTGAATTACCCTATCTTTGCTCTATTTATTATTAATATTTAATATCTAAATTTAAAAGGAAATGATAGTAACAGACTATTAACATGGATGAATTTGATGTGTATATTGTTGCAATATTCAGTTAGATATTAGTGTCATAATTACTTGTTTGATGGTTATCAATAGTGTTCGACTCATTGGTGGAGCATTAGGCCCTAATGCATATCATATTAGTTTAACTAACAATTTATCTTGTGCCACGTCCAGTGCTGTAAAAAACGGTCGAGACGGGTGTCGCAGCCGTTTACCATGATACCATTGCAGCGGACTTGAAAACGGTTAAAAAACGTTTAAAGCTTAAAAAAAGGTCAACAACGCCAAAAAGACGGTCACCAACGATCAACTGCCGAGACGGTAAAAAGATGGCTGAGACGGGGTCGAGACGGATATTGACCAATATTGACTTTTAAATAATTTCAAAAATAAATATTTTAAAAATAAATATTTCAAACATAAATACTCCGTATTTCAAATTAAAGGCAAATATCTATGTTTACTTTGAAATATCTATGTTTGAAGTATATATAAAAAGTCAACGTTGATCAACATCCGTCTCAACCCCGTTTTTTCCGTTGCCACGTTTTAAGGTCCTACCGTCTCGACCCCGTCTAGCGTCTTTTACAACCTTCACCACATCTCATAAAATAACGTTTCACGTTTATCAGTTCAAGAACTATATCTTATTATCTACTCTAATTACAACTACATATTTTTTGGAGACACCAGAAATCATCGATCAACCATCATTAATTGTTGTCATAAAGGTTAGCAGAACAGATTATTTGGTTGAGTTTGACTAAAATGGTGAGGAAATCGTACATTATGACTTATGGGCGTGGGTTTATGCTGCTGCCATTGTGAAGCCATCGTTGGGTTTGAGCCTAGCTGCAGTTCTTTGAGTATATACATGCATTTACTTATGCAATTATGTGAATGTAAATATGTAATCAAACTATGACAACTAAAGAGAATCATAACAGAACACATAATCAAAAAATGTTTGTCAATATTTACAAAGAATCATTCAGAACTTCAGTTTTAAATGTATACATAAGCTAATCACTACGGTATAATAACATTCTTAGATTTAGTGAACTGATTCTATGTATGTATGAAAAGCAAAGAATTACTGTTCTAGTGGAATAGCAATTGGTATGCCAACATTTTGGATACAAAATCAATTGTAAACCAGTTTGAGTTGTTAGTTCGAAATGTTCGTCACAAATAATGTACTACTCCGTAATAAGAGAATAAATAAAAGTGTAGCAATAAAATCCACCTATATTTTTGATAAATTCATCGTGGTTATGTCTATTATTTGTTTGTATAATAGAATTAGTTGATTTTTTTTTCAAAAAGCAAAACTATTATCAACACTCGAAAACGGGCCAAGCAAAGAGCCTAGCCCAATAGACGCGAACTATAGCCCAGTTACAAAACCTTCTGGATGCTATAGGAACAGGACATATATGTGTTGCTTAGAACGCAACTTAAATTACAATCACGAAGTACAATACATAATTGGGTTGTTTAACCAAGCTAGCCATTCTATCTTATCTTTTTTGTACCGCGGTGCAATCCATTCAAATGATTTTAATTGGATTTTCAAAAGAGCCTTTGCACCGTTCCAAGTCGTGTCTGAGAACACCTTACAATTGCGATTCCGCCAAATAAGATAAGCACACGTCCGCTCCAATGCTTGCCAAATAGATGCACCCATCAGAGATAGAGATTGCTTACATTTACCTCTAAAAGCTTCATTCACACTTAAATTTGAAACAGGATCTAAGTTCCACCACTTATATAGTGGTTGTAGACTCTTTCCCAAACATCCATCGACCAACGACAAAATATCGTTGAGTGGTCAATCGATTCAATGTCGTCATCATATAGAGGGCATCTAACGGAGTCAAAGCCAATACATCTTTTATCGAGTTCAGTACGTACCGGGATCCGCTTATTTAATTCCCTCCACATGAAGATTTCTACTTTTAAAGGAACAAGGGAGTTTCAAATTGTTGCTTGCCTCGACCTACCATCAAGACACCTTAGAATTCGTTGATACATAAATTTAATGTTAGCCATTATATCTAAGCCCATGTACTTAGCAGTTGGGCCTATCTCGTTTATATTACTAGGGTTTAACTCTTTATATATCCATGTATTATGTATTGTTATTGATTGAGAAATAATATTACGCATTCTAAATCTAACATGGTATCAAGAGCTTAGGTATTCTCAAAAAAAAAAAAAAAAAAAAAAAAACCCTACGGCAGACACATCAAAATCACGGCGCAAAGTTTTGAAGTTTTTTTTTTTTCTGTTTCTCTTCTTTCTCGATTGATTGGTTCCACCGTCATATATATTAAGTGCAAGAGTTTTCATACACCAATTTCAACAATTAAATTATCTAGTGAGCAAAGAATATCCATCTTGAAGGCACGTGTAAGGCAATATTTTAAAATTGAGTTTTTATTAGTTGCTTTCCTATTGCAATTTGTATTAGTGCTTTCAAATAATCTGCTTGGTGACGATCGACGTGAACGACCGACAAAGATTCCATCAGAAGCACACTGCAACTTTTATTTCATATTTAATCCCTTTGTTTTTTAGTTATTAGCTATGATCAACTATGACAATAGATATCGGCAACAAACTAGTAGTTCAACGCAGGCTCAACTACTTGATATTATTGAAGCCCAAAATAATATGTTAGTCCAATATGGCTTGGGACATGTACAACAGGCCCACACCATTCCAACAGCCCAATAATATTCTATCCTTGGGCCACAACCTTTTACTAGTCGGGAAACTCAAACACCACACGCATTCAACACCACTTTAGAGAATCTTGATTCTGCAGCTTGGCACATGGATACTGGTGCGTCGACTCATCTTACATCTTGCATTAATAATCTTAGTACCATTTTTAATAATTGCAAATATCCGTCAGTCGCCGTAGGTAACGGGAACACTATTCTCGTTACCAACACCGGCCATAGCTTGTTACCTAATGTTCACAGACCCTTACACTTACATAATGTTCTCGTTACCCCAAATATTGTAAAAAATCTCATTTCTGTTCGTCAATTTACTCGTGACAATATTGTCTCTGTTGAGTTTGATCCTTTTGGATTTTCTGTGAAGGATTATTTGACGCGTCATCTTCTTCTCCGATGTGACAGCACCGGGGATCTCTACCCTGTCACTTCATCATCTCCTAAGCATGCTCTCACTATTAGTCCGGTTACCTGGCATCAGCGTCTTGGTCATCCAGGGCATGATGTTTTTCGCAAACTCCTTTCCAATAAAGATATTATCTGTAATAAAACTACGTCCTCTGCTTTGTGTCATGCGTGTCAACTTGGCAAACATGTTCATCTTCCTTTTTCTGTTTCTAGCACTAATGTTACTGCGCCTTTTGATATTATTCATTCTGATTTATGGCCTTCTCCCGTTTCTAGCATTAGTGGTTTAAAATATTATATTATTTTCCTTGATCATTATACGCATTATGTATGGGTTTTTCAGTTACGAAATAAATCTGAAGCACTAACTAAATTTATCCAATTCCGCACCTTTGTACAAACTCAGTTTAAGCAAGAGATAAAAGCGTTCCAATGTGACAACGGCAGCGAATTCGATAACACCGCCTTCCATCAACTCCTACAAACCCACGGCATTCAATTTCGATTCTCATGTCCTCATACATCTCAACAAAACGGAAAGTCTGAACGCATGCTCCGCACCATTAATAACCTCATCCGCACTCTTCTCTTTCAAGCTCATCTTCCGCCAATCTATTGGGTGGAAGCTCTCCACATGGCCGCTCATTTTCTTAATATCCTCCCCTCTTCCGCCATTAATCATGAAATACCGCACACCCGTTTCTACCATCAAAAACCCATGTACACCAATCTTCGCGTCTTCGGATGCCTTTACTATCCCCACCTTAATGCCACAAATAAACTCGCGCTTCGATCTACTCCCTGCATTTTTCTCGGATATCCATCAAACCATCGGGGCTACCGCTGCCTAGACTTAGCTACAAATAAAATCATTTTGTCTCGCCATGTCACCTTCAACGAGGCATCCTTCCCTTTCGGCTCAATGACACCGACTCATCCTCCCTTTTACGACTTTCTTGATCCTCCTCCTAATCTCTTCTCCCGATCCTTCCATCTCTCTGACTCCCCTCCTGCTCCGGAGACACAGCTTCCTCCAAATGAGGCTACTGATAATACGCAGTCCACTACTACCTCTCTTCCGGAGACACAGCCTCCTTCAAATGAGGCTACTGATAATACGCAGCCCACTACTACCTCTATTTCGGAGACACAACCTCCTCCCACTGAGGCTACCACCTCTACTACCTCTCAGTCTACTCATCCTATGATACCCGTACTCGTCTTGGTACTACGAAACCTGTCCAACGACTTAACCTCCACACATCTGTTATATCTCCTGTTCCCCGTTCTTACCCTGACGCACTCCATGACCCCAACTGGAAACAAGCTATGACTGAAGAATATAATGCTTTAATTAACAATAGTACTTGGAATGTAACACCCCAGCTTAACATGACCACAATATTGTCCGCTTTGCCCGCAGGCGCACGGCTTTTTCTTGGCGACCACACACGAGAAGCACTTTCCCAGGAGGTCACCCATCCTGGTAGTGCTCTCGCCCGAGCACGCTTAACTGCAGTGTACTCGCACATCTGCTCTGCATGTGGTCCCAAAACGCGTTGTGTCATTTAAGCGTGAGTATTACCTTATAATCCCATGATCACTCATGTCCGTGGGCGATGTGGGATTTGCCTAGGGTGTTACATTCACCCCCCCCTCAGGGACTCATCGTCCTCGATGAGGTTTGCCCCACCACCCCCAACATCACATGAGTGGCTCTGATATCATTCTGTAACACCCCAGCTTATCATGACCACAATATTGTCCGCTTTGCCCGCAGGCGCACGGCTTTTTCTTGGCGACCACACACGAGAAGCACTTTCCCAGGAGGTTACCTATCCTGGTAGTGCTCTCGCCCGAGCACGCTTAACTGCAGCGTACTCGCACATTTGCTCTGCATGTGGTCCCAAAACGCGTTGTGTCATTTAAGCGTGAGTATTACCTTATAATCCCATGATCACTCATATCCGTGGGCGATGTGGGATTTGCCTAGGGTGTTACATGGAAACTTGTGCCTCGCCCATCGGACACGAACATAGTTCGCTCCATGTGGTTATTTAAGCATAAGTTTAATGCAGATGGTAACTTAAGCAGGTATAAGGCGCGACTTGTTGCTAATGGTCGCAGCCAGCAGATTGGTGTTGATTGTGATGAGAAATTCAGTCTGGTGGTCAAACCGGAAACTGTACGCACAGTTCTCAGCTTAGCGATTTCTCGACACTGGCCTGTTCATCAGCTAGATGTCAAGAACGCATTTCTTCATGGCCATCTGTCTGAGACGGTCTACATGCATCAACCTCCGGGCTTTCGGGATCCTAGATATCCCGACCATGTCTGCTTACTACAGAAATCTTTATATGGCCTCAAACAGGCCCCACGCGCATGGTTTCAGCGCTTTACAGGATATGCTCAGCGCCTTGGATTCCACCACAGCCGATGTGACACTTCTTTATTTATTTATCGACAGGGATCCGATATAGCTTACCTCCTCTTGTATGTGGATGACATTGTGTTGACAGAATCCTCCACTAGCTTGCTTCAGCGGATTATTCAGTCTTTACATAAGGAATTTTCCATGACTGACTTAGGACCCTTGAATTATTTTCTTGGCATCTCAGCATCACGCACTGCCACTGGTATGTTCTTGTCTCAGAAGCAGTATGCCATAGAGGTTCTTGAGCGAGCCGGTATGACTTCTTGCATGTCAACAGTGCAGGACCCCTGTTGAGCCAGGCACCAAGCTCACTGCCCACGGTCCTTCTGTACAGGACCCGACTTTATATCGTAGCCTTGCAGGTGCATTACAGTATCTCACCTTCACTCGTCCAGACATCTCCTATGCAGTTCAGCAGATTTGTCTTTTCATGCACGACCCTCGGGAGCAACACTTACATGCACTCAAGCGGATTGTTCGCTATGTTCAGGGGACTCTTGACATGGGACTACAGTTATATGCATCGTCCCCTACCACTTTGGTTGCTTACTCTGAAGCTGACTGGGCCGGTTGCCCTACCACCAGACGTTCCACTTCTGGGTATTGTGTCTTCCTTGGCAACAATCTACTCTCTTGGTCTTCGAAGCGGCAACTTACTCCTTCTCGCTCCAGTGCTGAGGCAGAATATCGAGGAGTTGCCAATGCTGTTGCTGAGACATGTTGGATACGTAATCTTCTTCGTGAGCTTCACTGCCCTCTCACCTCTGCTACACTAGTTTACTGTGATAATGTTAGCTCCGTCTACCTTGCATCTAATCCGGTCCAACATCAGCGGACCAAACATATTGAGATAGACATTCATTTTGTCAGAGATTTAGTTGCTCAGGGACAAGTCCGGGTTCTACATGTTCCATCCAGATATCAGTTTGCAGACATCTTCACCAAAGGCCTCCCATTTGCTCTTTTCGATGAGTTCATATCCAGTTTGAGCGTTCGCCGTACTCCCGCTCCAACTACGGGGGGATGTTAGCCATTATATCTTAGCCCATGTACTTAGCAGTTGGGCCTAGCCCGTTTATATTACTAGGGTTTAACTCTATATATCCATGTATTATGTATTGTTATCGATTGAGAAATAATATTACGCATTCTAAATCTAACATTTAATTAATGAACTTGTTGAAAAAGTGAAAATACGGCCAGCCTTGCATTATACTCCAAACTTTGTTCTTTTCATCATTTTTTAAAACATCGTCCCATAGAGAGATGAATTACATTTTTTACTTTTTTAAATTTTTTAATGAATGAATGTAATGGACTTTTGTGGAGTGTACTATGAGCCGCACCAAAATCTTAGTCATCTAACCCGTCGAGCTTTTGGTATTGTTTTTGTTGATTGTGCTTTTGGTTCATATATCGCCATTTGAATTCTTTCGTTACTAGATGAAAGGTTTCCCGTTATTTATATGTGTTCGTTATTTCGGCCATAAAACTACCCCGTCGAGCTAGAATGCAACCGAGCTCATTAATTTACTGGTTTGATTGCAAAATCGTGAAACCGAGTACAGTTGTTTGATCCGGGTTTACAACTCAAACCAACCAATTCGTGATTTGGACCCATAAAAGTAAAAATAATGAGTCTATGCACCTATGGATTTATGCATGAATAATGTTGTGGTGATAATGGTTGCATGTGGTTTGTACCAATTGAAAATGATATTGGCTTAACAAAATATACTTTTCATGTATCATTCTCGATAGTTGGCCAGCCTTCCATTCCACTTCCATGTAGTTTCCACCCACTTTCTTTTGTGTCTACTTGTTTTATTTTTTCTTTTGGTATATCTCACAACATTTTTGAAAATATAAATATAAATCTATAAAAGTATGAAGTCTTGAAAAGTACACATCATTTTGCCCTTTACATACGTGGTTAAACGGGCAAGTACTGATTTTCAGCCCTAACTATATTTAATTAGACATAATTAATTAATTAATTAATTTTTTTTTTTTTTGAAAAAAACTAAATAGCATTAAACAAAGTACGCACCAAACAACAACAACAACAATACCCAATCCCACTTATATGGGGTATGGGGGAGGTTGATCGTAGACAATCCTTCCTCTATCCTAGAATACAGAGAAATCATTTCTCCACCCCGAGTGAAACACTCCAAAGAGTATAGAAAGTCCTTTCTCTCTCTATTCGACGGATAAAGAGATTGCTTCCAGGGACCTCCGGCCAGAAAGTAGGAAGGAAAGAAAGAAAAAAGAGTACAACATAAAAAGTAGATAAAAAAATAAAAAATAAATAAACTATACAAACGAGACGCCATGAAAATGGTGAAATCAAATTTTCATGGGTTTTAAATCATGCCTGGAGTTTAATTTAGGCTCTAAGTAGCGGTAAAGTCGCCAATAAATCGACGATTGCCCGTTGACTCACTTAGTAGAGCCATAAAAAAAATTATATATATATATATATATATATATATATATATATATATATATATATATATATATATATATATATATATATATATATATATATATATATATATGGGAACGTACCTTAGACTGCCGTGCGAAGCTCAAGGAATGATTGGAAAAGCTACACTACATACCAACATACGCATACATACATACGAAAACAAACGAGCATATAACCATAGACATGCCCGCCAACATAAAAGCACTCATACCAACATACGTAAACATGTATACACAAGAACATACATACATAACATGCCAGCAACCAAAACCCAAACCCTAAACGTAAACATGCATACAAACCAACACATACAAACATGCATACCCAACAACCAAACAAAACCAAACGAATCCGCACACACATACATACCCAAAACCAAGAGGAGGTCCAAGTAAGGGCAGAGCGCGTAAAAACACAAAACCTGAAGATACATACATACACGTTCATACGACAAACACAAAAAGCGGACACGACTACCCTAAAACACATATCCACAAAACCAAAAACACACATACACACAGACCCACATACGCAAAACAAACCTCACCCTACTCGTCTATTCTAATTCTAGTCCTCCACGTAAGCCTATCGGAAGTCATGTCCTCGGTCAAAAGAAGCTCCTTCAAGTCGAGCTTAATTCTATCATCCCACCTACGAGTAGGTCTATCCCTTCTCCTTACACTGTCAACCGTAAGTGCGTCGATTCTCCTAACAGGTGCAGTAGGGGGTCGCCTCCTCACAAGTCCAAACCATCGAATCCGTTCTTCTCTTAGCTTGTCGATGATGCTTCTGACTTTCAGGTTCTCTCTAAAAACGCTATTTGGGATCATATCTAACATTGTTTTACCGCACGTCCACCTCAACATCCTCATCTCTGCCACCTCCATCCTTCTCTCTTGCGCCTTCGTCAATGGCCAACATTCTGATCCATATAGCATAGCAGGTCTAATTGCCACTTTGTAAAATTTCCCTTTCAGCTTTAGGGGGGATCTTCTTGTCGCATAAGACCCCAGTCGCTGCCCTCCATTTCATCCACCCTACTTTAATACGGTGTGACACGTCTTCATCAATCCTCCCCGATTTGTGGAGCATCGAGCCTAGGTATCTAAACGAGGTTTGCGGATGCAAGATCTGGTCTCCAATGTAGATGTTCACTCCATCCTCTTGTTCAATGATCCTGTCAAAATCACATCTAAGATATTCTGTCTTTTGTCTACTAATTGGTAAACCATTACTTTCTAAGGCCACCCTCCATTGCTCCAGTCTACTATTAAGCTCCTCCTTAGATTCGGCCACAAGCACAATATCATCGGCAAAGATCAAGCACCAAGGGATACACTCTTGTATCCCTCAAGAAAGCTCATCAATGATCAAAGCGAAAAGAAAAGGGCTGAGGGCCGAACCTTGATGCAAACCTACTTCTATTGGAAAGACTTCGGTACTTCCCACCGGCGTTCGAACGCAAGACTTCGCCCCATCGTACATATCCCTAATAGCACTAATATATGTACTCGGGATACTTCTACCATTAAGGGTCTTCCAAATCAAGTTTCGTGGAACGCAGTCATAAGCCTACCAAACGAAATTCATAGATACCAAGAAATTCATAGATACCCAAAAAAAAAAAAAAAAAAAACCCAACTATCCGAACCGAAGAGAAAATAAGAAACTAAATCTAATAAGAAACTGCTTAACACAATAAAAACAAGAGGGAAGAAACCAACGATTGGTTCCTCTGAACTTGTAATTAACTTACAACAACAACAACAAAACCTAATACCACCTAGGTGGTGTACGAGAGAGGTGAGATGTAGACAATCCTTCCTCTATCCGAGAATAAAGACAACTCATTTTTCTACCCAGAGTAAAACTCCCAAAGTAGGGAACATCCCTCTCTCTATTCGACGGATAGAGAGAATGCTTCCGAGTGGACCTCCGGCCAAAAAGTAGAAAATACGAATTGCAACAGTTATATACGAATTATATACCGTAATAATTTTGTTAAGATATATATAGTTAAAAGTTTTTTAGCTAACTGATCAGTGACAAATTACCATTCTTTTATATAGATTCACCAAAAATATATACTACATGCATGTAATGCATACGTATCTTGTATTATAGTAAATAAATCAATAAAAAAAATACTTTTTTCATATCTTGAGACCATACCTCACATTTTGTTTACAAGACATGCCCTACCCTTAAGCATCTAAATAGAAAATTATTTTTATTTAACAAAGAGGTGGTAACAAACAGGTAAACGAATACACACATTATTATCAGAAAAATAAATCAATTATGTATAAGATTTCCATTTCCACTACACATTAAAGCAATCCATATTTCTAAACTCGCTGCAAAAGACAAAAATACCCTCCCACGAAAAATATAGTGTGTCAGTGTGTGTGACCCACCTATTCCACCACACTAGTTTCCTGCGCTCCGTAATCCCAATGTTCACTTTACCCCTTAAACTTTTCTAAGATCCATTTCCAGTCCCTATAGAAAATCACAAAACACCACCATTCATTTCCACCACCGGAAGTAAAGTCTCCGTCAACGATGCCGTTTCAATAAATCCACCGCCAAAACACTCCAATCGATTTCACAAAGCAGAGATATACATATACACATACGTACATATAATTTAATTTAATTATAATTATAAATAAATAAATAATACTCCTAATTAAATCTAAATCTAATTATATACAATCACACCTTAAAACGGACGTAAGTTTCTGGTAATTCCGTTCACGTTACCAAATAAACCGACTCCATCATGTTTATTCGAAAGGTTCAATCGAAGACGATTATCTCCTTTACTCGATTTGATCTCATCTGCCGTTTCAATTTCATCATCAGCACCAGCAACTTTAGACGATTTTTCGAATTTTTTAACATTAAAATTACCATCGCTGTTGCTTCGGCTAAGTAGGTTACGTAACGGTAACGGTAACGTCCACCGTTTCGATGTATTTCCGGTAGAATTACTCTTTTTACACCGTTCTTCAGACTCTAATTTCGGCTTCCAAACACAGTACGTTTCCGGAGCAACGCCGTCTAGATCCTTCGATTCTGATGACGAACACGATACGGATTCACGTTCTTCCCTGAATAGCTTACTTAACGAATGCCGTTGAGGCGGCGTTGAAACTGTAACGGAATTTAACTTATCAGAAACGGCGTCGTTTTCGTTGCTATCGTCTAACAATAAGCTTCTGTCGAATAACGGATACCGCGGGAGAATTTCGCCGTTGTAATTAATCTGATCATCAAAAATAGGAGATGAAGCTGAATTAAATTGATTTGTTTGCACGGTTGCGAACTCGAATTCCTTATCTTCATCATCATCTTCAGGTTGATCTTCCTCTTGATTTTCATCGAATTTATTATTATCGTTGATTGTATCGTCGTTGAAACTGTAGATATCATCGTCTTCTTCATGGCCGTTTTCGTTGCGGTATTCTTCAACAACCCTAGCGACAATATCGGCGAGGTTGTTAGAAGTGTAACTGGTGAAACTAGGAGAGATTGAGTTAATTGAATTGATTTGCATATCTATTACCGGAGGGGGATTCCGATCATTTCTGCGAGAAAGAAAGAGAAAATGTGTAAAGTGAGATTATATATACAGAGTGTGGCCACGGAGATGTTGCAGGTGGATTACGTCAAAATGACAAAAAAACTTTAATTTATATTCATGTCACATTATTTTATTGATTATTTATATATTTATATATGGGGATGATTCTAACATACTTTTTTTTATTCTCACACACCTATTTTAACTTTTTACTTTTTTAATAATACTCCATTTCTAATACTCCATTTCTTTAAATTGTTGTGTGAGGATAAAAAAAGTGTGTGTGAGAATCATTCATATTTATTTATTAAATACCAAAGTAATAACAAAATCTAAAAGACGGTGAAACTTTGTAGCAGTTGTAGTCTGTAAAAGACTTGACTGGGACCGACCACCATGCATAAGGATTTATCAATGGGTTCTTTCTCAATCTCAAACACACAGCTACTTTTTGTTTTTAAAAATATTTTAATCTAAAAATATGTGAAAATATATGTAAAAAATGTGTGGTCTGAAGCTTTGTATATTTTTTTTGGACAGCTATTGAGATTACCCGAGAGGGCCTAAACCACCCGTTGCGATTATTCCTCGTTTTGACTATGCCGATGCAGCGATAATAACTCTGCCCCCATTACTGCCCGGGAGAAAACCTTGAAACCGATCCAACTCATCCAAGGGTACGGCCAAGTATCCCTTTACCCCCTCCCCAAACGATATGGAAAAGGTGTCATGGGTGGATACTTCATAGCAGAGATGAAATTGTGTTTTTAATATGTAGCCAACCAGGGTCGAACTCCTGACATCTCCTAAAAGAGGCAGACCACCAACCGCTGGACCACATCACAACTTCTGAAGGTCTATATACTGAATAGTGAAGACTGTTTATTTTTATGTCTGCAAAATAACTTAATTCTGTCTGCAGCACTTAGAAACATATTTCTAAGTCTGCGAGTCTGCAGACATTATAAGATATTATTGTATCTTATGTTTTCAGAAAAATAAATTGTCTTCAGTAAAAATGTCTGGGAGCGCGAAGACATAAAACATAAGACATAATAAGATATGCAGATAAAAAAATAAACAACACCATATACTTCGTATAATTGTTATTATAAGGATAAACCTGATGTTTCATTTGGTTTCAAGTTTGGTACCTGAGTCTGACGTCTGTTATATTTACTCTATTAATCCATATCACGTGGCTAGCATACGAGGGTAATTTCGTCAATTTATTTTCTTCCGCCCTATTTAACAATTCACTTGTTTTGGTCAATTGGGGTTCATATTCTACGGTTTCAAAATCCCAGTTAGGGCACAAACTGAAATCCAACTTTAATAACTCAATTCAACATGGTTAATTGCTGGTGTGGTCGAATCGCATCGCTTCAAACATCATGGAAGTCGGGAAATCCTGTTCGCAGATACTATAATTGTCAGGTACGTTTTTACTCAATTTTGTGTATGTTAGTTTTTTTCTTTTTTCTTAAATTAATGTTAAGGTTTTTGTGTACAGAATTCGAATTGTAGGTTTCTTGAGTGGTACGACCCACCCATGTGTGAACGCTCGAGAATGATAATACCAGGCTTGTGAACGCTCAAATTGACCATCAACATCATTTCTTATAGCTTCACCACTTGTTACTGCTTCACCAATTGTTAAAGCTTCACCACTTGCTACTGCTTCACCACTTGCTACTGCTTCAACCACTTGTTACTTCCCTATTCGAAATCCATTTCAATATCAGATTACTTGTGGATACAAGCAAAAAAAAAAAAAAAAAAAAAAAAAAAAAAAAAAAAGATTTAGGACGTCGAGCGTAATTTGAATACGAGTTCAAGGACGCCCGGCGTAATTTTGTCATTTTTATGTCCTAAAACTCTTTCAATAGAATGCTCAAAACATATTGAATGAATTTCTAATAGTTGATAGATAGTGTGTTAGTACTCCTTTATTTACGCATCAACGAAGATTAAAATAACTAAAATGAACTAATACTAATATCAACCAAGAACATGGATTTATTAACCCTTTAACTAAAATTGAGCTAAACTAAAATTAAAATCTTAAACTAACCGAGTAAATGAACCCGGAACTGGGAGATAGAAATGAAAGACGAAAACAAGCAATGACTATAACATGTTTTAGAGGGTGTGGAGTTTGTATTCGTGATCTAATTGTATTTCTAGCTTCTTTCTAATTGTATTTATTTTATGGTAGTATTTGTTGCCTTAAAAAAATTCAGTTAGGCGTATACTTTACAAGACACATGAATTTAGTAATTATATTTGTATTATACTGTACAAACTTTTGGTCAAAAACTGCGCTTTACGTGCTTCTTAGTTCTTATTCACACATGAATGGGTTGTACGATGGTTTTATGGATAAAAGAAGAATTTAACGTCAGCCGTGACATCCGTAACCGTGATTAAACTATCCCTTTCAAATATTCAATGATTTTACAACCAATTTAAGTTAAGTTATTAATTAAGGAGTATTTTATTTTACTAGTGAAATGACCATTGGAACTACGTGTTTATTTAAAAGAAACAGTTTAATGATATATTTTAAGAATTAAGAACGTAAATGCTAAAGTCATTTGTTTAATGACCCGTGAAACCACTGATTCCGACTAAGAAACTTGTCGTTGTTTTTTCAAATATATTGATATACTTAACTTGGTCAGAATAAATAAACTACATTTATTTTCCCACGACCTTCTTTCAATTTTCGTCATAATTACTATTTTCCTTGTCATAAAAGTCTGCATTACAACATTTTTATTGAGACATGTATTTCGTATAATGTAACGTAATTAATCTCGTAAAGAGAACTCATATTTAAATAATAACAATAATAATAATAATAAAGCTCGCTCTAAAATTGAATATTTATATTTTTAATAATTATTATTATTAATATATTAATAACAAATGCCTCTTTAATTTTTTTTAGAAATTTAAAATACAATTATTATATGAATGTTGTACAATATGTTTTAAAGTTTGTACATACGATGATGGAAATGTTTTATCATAAGATTGTATATAATGCTTCAAATATTGTACATATGGTTATGGAGGTGTTTTACCATAAGGTTGTACATAATGCATCAAATATTGTACATATCATAAGGTTATACATAATACTTCATATATTATATCATGAACACGTTAATATTTTTATTAAATATAATTAATTATTTTAATGACATCATCATGAGGGGATATAAATTTTATCTCTATTTTTGAATTTTTTTTTAAGCTTGAATAATCTTGATTTATGACATTATCATTTTAGAGATTTATATGATACTATAGATTTATACATTTATATAGATTTATATTTTTTACTGAGTAATTCTATTTTTGTTTTTGTTTTGAAAGGCAAACACACACAACCATACACGAATTTAAACACGAATATATACATGCCCACTGATCAAACCAAAATTGTTCGGTTCGAGTGCAAGTAAATTAAAAGGAGAAATTAACCTTTGGAAGGGGTTCCTTCAGTTAAAGGGATATGGATGTGGTGGTGTGTAACGACCCAACCCGTTAAACATCGCAAAATATTTTTTTTTTAAAACAATTGGACAGGCCAAGCCTCTCAGGCTTAACCCGCGGCGCGGTTCATCTGGCCGCGGCGCGGCTTATCAAAGTCACAGATGGTTTGAACCACCTAAAACCCTCGACATCCAAAACCCCCTTTAGCCCGCGGCGCGCCCTTCAGGGCCGCGGCGCGGGTCACTTCTGTTGCTGATTCTTACTTAAAATATTTTACACAAGGCCCGAATTTCGTATTAAACAACAACCATCGATTCAAAGGGGCTTCCATCACCTAACTAATAGAGTTTACAAGTTTTAAGACCTCAATTCAAGTATTTGACCACCGAGCATCATTCGCTCATTTACAATTCAAAAATATAAGTTTCGACCGACAAGTTTAAATGCCAAACAATAACTCGAGCATGGTGTTTGAGGTTAAACTACCCAAATCCTAGGTCGAACTTCAAAAGCAAATCTCTAGCGTGATCATATAGGGAGCCCGCTAGTCCAAACGTATACCCTTGCCTTTATCCACGCAGGAGCCTAAAAGGGGAAACAACTGGAGGGTAAGCAAAACGCTTAATGAATGCAATAATTATACACATACATATATAACCTACTTACTTGCAATCACATACACAATACCTCATACACGCTAGCAATTTAATATAGCATACCATCGCAAAGTATAACGCTAAATCTTCAAGACCACAAGCTAGCACAATCGATAGCATATATAACCAATAGTACAAAGGAATGGTACTCGAATTTCCCATCGGTGTTCATAACAACCATTAGAGTACTTAACACGTCGTACACTAACCCCACGGGTGGCATCTTAACACGCCGATACTGTGACGCCCCGTACAAAACCATCGTGTACGGTTCATCAACAACAAGATCATTACAAGGTCAAACACTATATGCTGTTTGAAAACCAGTTTTTCATTCATAAAAAGATAGCGTTTTACAAAAGATAACGTGCTTCCTATGAAGAAGCATTAACATAAGTATGTGACCCAAAGGTCATTACAAAGACATTGTTTGTAAATAACATAAGTTACGAATGCAAAATAAAACTTTCATGATTGAGACATCTCTAAGTAATGCAGCGGAAATCTAACACAGCAGGTCCATAACAGCAAGTCTATAACACCAAGACAGCAAGTCTAACAGCGGAAGCAACAACGTCTAAACACCTGAGAAATACACGCTTAAAAAGTCAACACGAATGTTGGTGAGCTATAGTTTATTTGTAATCAGTAATGTAATGTAGACCACGAGATTTCAGTGCTCCAACCAGCAGTTTAAATCAGTATGAAAAGTATATGCTTAACCGTGGGCACCCGGTAACTAGACTTAGCGTATGTATATCACCCCCTAAAAGTGCACTTGGCGAGTGCGTTTGTCCTCGAAGTATTAAACACCCGTTGTCTGCTAGCGCGACTAGCCCGAGTGGGGTTGTCAAACCCTATGGATCCATATCTAAGATTCGCGTTCACGGTTAGGAAATCAATGATTAAACATTACCGAGCTAAGGGGAATCTTTGTGCCGTTATATCACCCACACATATGTAAAGTTTAAGTACTCGTGTTTAGTATGTAAAACGTAAAAAGCGCATGTATTCTCAGTCCCAAAAATAGTAAAAAGTAATAAAGGGATGCTATAACTCACAGTGAATAAGCAGTAAAAGTCGACATGAAACGTATGCAGGTAGTAAGTCGGTCCGAAAGGTCGTCAACCTAAGTCAAAGGTCACTAGGTCAGTATGTTGTCCCTATAAGTTTAAAAGTGCATAAATTAAGTTTAAGTGTCATCATCAACATCATCATTATCATCATCATTCATCAACACTAAGGTAAGTTTAAAAAAAAAAAAAAAAAAAAAAAAAAAAAAAAAAAAAAAAAAAAAAATAGGCCAATGGGGCTTTGCCTCATTGGTCACCATGTTAACATGGTGTTCGAGGAGACCAGGGTTCGAGTCTCGGGGGGGGGGGATTTTCGTGAATTAACTTCGTGTGCTAACCACTAACATTGCCTTTCAAAAAAAAAAAAAAAAAAAAAAAAAAAAAAAAAAGTTTAACAAAAATAGAGATCGAAACAAAAGGCTGACTTCGGACAGCTGTTACGACCGCTATACAAATCGAAAAGACGTGTAGTCAGTGGCCATGGCTCCGTATGTGAGTACTCTAACCGCTGACCAATTTTCAGAACCTAACTCATCTTCGTTTGACCGTGGCGACGGTTTAAGTGTGAGTATGTTAGAAATTTCAGCACAACGTTACAAAAGCGTAGTGACTTTCGGAAGGCTATAAATCCTAAACCGTATATCGGATTAAGTCGAGGCTTAAATGAAAAGTCATCTACTCGAAACGAAGTATCTTAAATAAATCCTGTACAACTCTTTGATGTTTTAGCATCACTTTGACCAAGGTTCAACCATCAACACACAACTAAGAGTAAAATCTATCATTCTACAAGTTTTGAACACCAAGATTGCCTCTTTATTGCATAAATTCAATAAAGCTTCAACCTTTGTCCTTTTTACACAAGTTTATGCATCTCCATCATATGTGATGATGAAGACTTGATCTTTATCATCACAACAAACACAAAAAGGTTCCAAGTAAGTAAGATCTACAATAATAACTTAGATCTCAAGTATTAAGAAAACCCTAAGCTAGAAAGCTTGGATCTTTACAAGATTAATGAGACCATAAGCTAGAAAGCCAAGATCTTTAACAAAATAATGAAAGTAATGAGATCATAAGCTAAAAAGCTAAGATCTTTAACAAAATAATGAAACCCTAAGCTAGAAAGCTTGGATCTTTAGTGTTCTTGAAGATCCTTAAAGCAAAAGGCTAGATCTTCAAGTTACATGAAGATCATAAACGCAAGTTCTAATCTTTATAACAAAACAAAGAAATCACAAGCTAGATCTAATAAGTAAATGAAGATTCAAAGCTAGAAAGCTTGAATCTTTCATGTTCTTGAAGGATTCAAACCCAAGTTTGAATCTACAAGATATAACAAGATCAAAAGCTAAAAGATTGATCCTTTAAATGATGATGATGATGTCGACTTTATGAAGAAGAAAAGAAGAAGAAGAAAATTTAAAACTTACACTTTTTAGAGTGAGAAAGACTAGAGAGAGAATTAGAGAGTAAGTGTGTGTAATTTGTGAATGAGATCAAGTGTAAAATGGGTGAGGTTTGAGTGGTTTTTATAGGGAGAAATGGGGTGGTGGCTGTGGGTTCTGGGGGGACAAGTGGGGGACAACTTTTGCTTTTTGGTTAATGGTTGTCTAAAGTTGGTGCTTATGTTAGGATCACATGCAACATTAAGGATAATGGTTAACAAAAATGCTAGTATGTTCCCTCTAATAAATGGGCATTTGTATTACATTAATATGGGTCACTAACTTATTAAAATTGGGCTAATTTAATAGTCCACTAGCTAGTGTAGGGTGGACTAAAGTCCAACAAGGTAGAAAGTCCAACAAGACTAACTAGTGTGTTCTAGTAAATTACTAAGCGTAATTAAGCATCCAAAAACCCAAGTAATTGTTATTATAAAATAACAATTAGTGTTTCGTAGTCATAATATTCCGATTATGACCAAAGTTAAACGTGTACCAATGATAATGCTAAAAACGAACATATATTTCATAGCATTATTCCCCAAGAAAGACAAGATTTTAGTTGCAATTGTTCTATTTACAAGTGATATTCGTTTAAATATTAAAAGGTGAAGACAAAAGACAGATTCGACGAATTGAAGATGCAAACGACCAAAAAGCTCAAAAGTACAAAATACAATCAAAGAGGTTCCAATTATTGATAAGAAACGTCTCGAAATTACAAGAGTACAAGATTCAAAACGCAAAGTACAAGATATAAAATAGTACGCAAGGACGTTCGAAAATCCGGAACCGGGACCAGAGTCAACTCTCAACGCTCGACGCAACGGACTAAAAATTACAAGTTAACTATGTATATAAATATAATATAATATATAATTAATTATATTAATTATATATATATATATTATATTTGTAAAATAAATCGTCGGCAAACAAAGAGGCAAATGTGGGTGAGCTGTAAAAACGATCTCCGCGACTCGCGGAGTTTGAAGAAGAAAAGGGCCGCGAGTCGCGGAGCCCCAAATGTTGAAACTGCCTATAAAGCTCGCGCATTCTGATCGTAAAAATATATATCAATATATCAATCTCTCTATCTATATACGTAATATTTATATTTATAATTTATATTTTAATTTTTATTTTAATTTTAATCCTAATAATAAAGGTATGTTAGCGAATGTTGTAAGGGTGTAAGTCGAAATTCTGTCCGTGTAACGCTACGCTATTTTTAATCATTGTAAGTTATGTTCAACCTTTTTAATTTAATGTCTCGTAGCTAAGTTATTATTATGCTTATTTAATCCGAAGTAATCATGATGTTGGGCTAAAAATATTAAAATTGGGTAATTGAGCTTTGTACCATAATTGGGGTTTGGACAAAAGAACGACACTTGTGGAAATTAGACTATGGGCTATTAATGGGCTTTATATTTGTTTAACTAAATGATAGTTAGTTAATGTTAATATAAAGATTTACAATTGGACGTCCCTATAAATAACCATATACACTCAATCGGACACGATGGGCGGGATATTTATATGTACGAATAATCGTTCATTTAATCGGACACGGGAATTGATTAATAGCCACTAGAATTATTAAAACAGGGGTGAAATTATGTACAAGGACACTTGGAATAATTGATAACAGAGTATTAAAACCTTGGGTTACACGCAGTCGATAACCTGGTGTAATTATTAAACAAAGTATTAAAATCTTGTTACAGTTTAAGTCCCCAATTAATTGGAATATTTGACTTCGGGTATAAGGATAATTTGACGAGGACACTCGCACTTTATATTTATGACTGATGGACTGTTATGGACAAAAACCAGACGGACATATTAAATAATCCAGGACAAAGGACAATTAACCCATGGGCATAAAACTAAAATCAACACGTCAAACATCATGATTACGGAAGTTTAAATAAGCATAATTCTTTTATTTCATATTTAATTTCCTTTATTTTATATTTAATTGCACTTCTAATTATCGTATTTTTATTGTTATTGTATTTAATTGCACTTTTAATTATCGTACTTTTTAATTATCGCAAGTTTATTTTATCGCACTTTTATTATTCGCAATTTCATTATCGTTATTTACTTTACGCTTTAAATTAAGTCTTGTATTTATTTATTATTTTACATTTGGTTTTAACTGTGACTAAAGTTTTAAAATCGACAAACCGGTCATTAAACGGTAAAAACCCCCTTTTATAATAATAATATTACTTATATATATATATATATTTGTATTTTTATAAAAGTAAACTAATATAGCGTTAAGCTTTGTTTAAAGATTTTCCCTGTGGAACGAACCGGACTTACTAAAAACTACACTACTGTACGATTAGGTACACTGCCTATAAGTGTTGTAGCAAGGTTTAAGTATATCCATTCAATAAATAAATAAATATCTTGTGTAAAATTGTAGCATATTTAATAGTATTTCCTAGTAAAAATATAAACTATTTCGTACCCCCACGCTACAACATCAAGTTTTTTGGCGCCGCTGCCGGGGAACAATCAAACTTAAAAGCCGGAAGCGCAACGCTAAATAAAAAAAAAAGATTTTTATTTTTAGTTTACTTTTATTAAAATTCACTTTTGTAAAAATACGTTTTTAATTATTCGAAAATATAAAAAGAAAACAAAAATTTATATATTTTTTTAAGATTTTGTTAAATATTTAAGTTTTATAAAGTTTCTTTATTTTTATTTTATAAAAATATAAGTTTTATTTAAATATTTTGTGTTTATTTAGAACATAAAATTAAAAACCGAAAAAAATAAATATATATATAAATCTATTTTTAAGATATTTTTAAAATTATAAAGTAGTTCTATTTTTATTTTAGTTTTTAAATATAAGTTTTTATTATATAAATATTTTTATTTAAACAGAATATATAAAACAGAATATAAAAAAAGAAAAAAAAAAAGAAAACGCGTCGAATTTTAATCAACCTGTCATCTGAAAATTGGAACCCCGCGACTTGCGGAGTTTGCAGCTTCGAATACCGCGACTCGCGGAGCCGTCTGACACGGGCACACAGCAACCCTAATTTGGCATTTATTACGGAGTTTTAATTATTATTATTAATTAATTAGTATTTAGGATTAATTAATTTATTATTTAGTTTAAGATTTAATTAATTTGTAATAATTATTTTTAATTAGTTTTATTTATATATATAAAAGTAATAGTTTTATAAAATAAATAATATAAAAATAATATTTTTATAAAAATTGTACTTTTTACAACTTTTTGTATATTTTTATATTTTGTCCATTTTTAATTGTTTTAGCGTAATATTTGTATTTTTCGCTAGTTTTTAGTTTTAAACTTAGTTTTTGCCATAGTTATATTTTTATTTCTAGATTTTTAGACTTTGCCGTAAAATTCCTTAAGTGCTTTTTCTTTAGACTAAAATTTAGGTACTTTAGAATTTTGCGACGCCTTTTTAAGTTTTAGTTTCTTTTTAAGTTATTGCCATTTGGAATATAGTTTTTCTTGTAATCTTTAATATTTTTAGATATCTTTTACCTATGTATCAATTATCATTCCAATTAGTAATCTCAATTTGTGATTATAATTTTAAGTTAGTGATAGTAATAAGGTTGGGTTAGTCTAGTGTTTTTAAGTTCTATAAGTCACTCTTTTTCTTTCTTATTTTTATTTTTCGATCTTTTTCCGACGCGCTCTTTTTCTTTCTTATTTCTCGCTATTCTAGTTTTTAGGACATAGATTTTTTATTCTACTTCTTATCTAAATTTCTTAAAATTACGAAAATTTATTTTAAGTGGTTAAATTGATAGACATCAAAATTTTCTGGTTCGTAGTAATAGTTGGATTTGTACGTGGACCGGGTTATTGGAGCCAAACAGTCCTCAATTATATTGAGACCAAACGAATCCTGCCCCTCTGCTGCATCTTTTGGCTATTCGAAACGTGGGCAAAATCAGAAAAGTCTATTGATTGGATAACTTATATAATTTTTCTTTCCTTTTTAAAAACTAATAGGATATTCAGTGAATGCACCGAGCAAGACGTTCACCACCTTTTGTACGTTCACCACCTGTAACTTCTGATGAAGCTATTCCTACTCCACAAGAAGTGGTACAACACTTAAACCACCTGAAATACCTGTAACTTCTAATGGAGCTATTCCTACTCCACAAGAACCACAACCTGAACAAGATAAGGAAAAAGAACCGGTAGTTGAAAAGGTTAATGAAGATAACACAGTTAAGGCTAAACCTTATGTTAAACCATACCAACCACCACTTCCTTACCCGAGTAAAATGAAGAAAGAGAAACTTGAAGCCGAGCAATCCAAATTCTTGGATATGTTTAAACAGATAAATGTAAATCTTCCCTTCATTGATGTGATTTCAGGAATGCCTAGATATGCTAAATTCTTGAAAGATCTAATCTCAAATAGAAAGAAAATGGAAGAACTCTCGACTGTTACTATGAACGCTAATTGTTCAGCAGTGCTGTTGAATAAGATACCAGAAAAATTATCTGATCCAGGAAGTTTCACAATTCCATGTTTTCTGGGTAGTCTTAGTTCAATAGAAGCATTGGCAGACTTAGGTGCTAGTATAAATTTAATGCCGTATTCACTATACGCTAAACTAGACCTTGGAGAATTGAAACCAACAAGAATAAGCATACAACTAGCCAATAGATCAATAAAATATCCTAGAGGGATAATGGAGAACATGCTAGTTAAAGTTGGTACTTTAGTATTTCCAGTAGATTTTGTTGTTCTGGACATGGAAGAAGATTCTCAAGTTCCTCTCATATTAGGAAGACCATTCTTAAACACGGCTAAAGCAATGATAGACGTGTTCGGTAAGAAACTGACCCTAAGTATAGAGGACGAGAGTGTTACCTTTTCAGTTGATAGAGCAATGCAACAACCGCAATCTGCAGATGATACATGTTATTATATTCAAACTATAGATTCACATGCAGAATTGTTAGAAGAATTTCCAGAATTACAAGGAATAGGAGAATGTTCTTTAGGAGAAGGAACTGAACAAATTGATGAAGCTGAAATGTTAGCTACACTTATGGCTAATGGATATGAACCAACAACAGAAGAAATTCAAATGCTAAAAGAAGAAGACAGATATCGATACAAATCATCGATAAAAGAACCTCCGAAATTAGAGTTAAAGCCACTTCCAAACCATTTGGAATACGCTTATTTACATGGTGAATCTGAATTACCTATAATAATATCGTCTTCTCTTACTGAAAATGAGAAATCACAACTCATTTCTGTGTTGAAAGCTCATAAACCAGCCATTGCATGGAAGATTCATGACATTAAAGGAATAAGTCCTTCGTATTGCACACATAAGATCCTTATGGAAGAAGGTCATAAAACGTATGTGCAACGCCAACGAAGACTAAATCCTAATATGCAAGATGTAGTTAAGAAAGAAAGTATTAAACTGCTAGATGCAGGTTTGATATATCCAATTTCTGATAGTCCATGGGTAAGCCCAGTTCAACGCGTACCTAAGAAGGGTGGCATGACTGTCATTACAAATGAAAAAAATGAGCTTATTCCTACAAGGACTGTAACAGGATGGCGTGTATGTATTGATTATAGAAAATTAAATGACGCCACCAGAAAAGATCACTTTCCCTTACCTTTTATTGATCAAATGTTGGAAAGATTAGCCGGAAATAGTTACTATTGTTTTCTAGATGGATTTTCCGGATATTTTCAAATTCCAATAGCACCCGAGGACCAAGAGAAAACCACGTTCACGTGCCCTTATGGTACTTTTGCTTACAAACGTATGCCATTTGGACTTTGCAACGCCCCTGCAACCTTTCAAAGGTGCATGATGGCGATTTTTCACGACATGATAGAAGAATGCATGGAAGTTTTCATGGATGACTTTTCAGTCTTCGGTGATACATTTGAAACATGTCTAGCTAATCTTGAACGAATGCTTATTAGATGCGAACAATCAAATCTAGTTCTTAATTGGGAGAAATGCCATTTCATGGTTAAAGAAGGCATCGTTCTTGGACATAAAATTTCAAAAGAAGGAATTGAAGTGGATAGAGCTAAAGTAGATGTAATTGCTAAACTTCCACATCCCACCAATGTTAGAGGAGTTAGGAGTTTTCTAGGGCATGCCGGTTTTTACCGACGTTTCATAAAAGATTTTTCTAAAATTGCCACTCCTATGAATAAACTCCTAGAAAAGGATGCTCCATTCATCTTTTCAGATGAATGTATCAAATCTTTTAATATTCTTAAAGAAAAACTAACTAATGCGCCGATCATGATAACACCAAATTGAAATCTACCATTTGAACTAATGTGCGATGCAAGTGATTTTGCAATGGGAGCCGTTTTAGGACAAAGGATTGAAAAAAGATTTCAACCTATATATTATGCTAGTAAGACGTTACAAGGAGCACAAACAAATTACACAACTACTGAAAAAGAACTCCTTGCTATTGTCTTTGCTTTTGACAAATTTCGATCATATCTCGTTCTAGCAAAAACGGTGGTCTATACCGACCATTCTGCTCTTAGATACCTATTTTCAAAACAAGATGCCAAACCAAGATTAATCAGTTGGATCTTACTCTTACAAGAGTTCGATATTGAAATCCGAGATAAAAGAGGAGCAGAAAATCTCGCCGCTGATCATCTTTCTCGTCTTGAAAATCCCGAATTAGAAGTTCTAAATGAATCGGCCATACAAGACAACTTTCCTGATGAATATCTATTGAAGATAGATTATAATGAAATTCCATGGTTTGCAGACTATGCAAACTATTTAGTATGTGGATTCCTTGAAAAAGGATTATCGTACCAAAAACGAAAGAAATTCTTCAGTGATATAAAACACTATTTCTGGGAAGATCCACATCTGTTTAAAAGTTGTCCCGATGGAATAATACGCCGATGTGTATTCGGAGATAAAGCTAGTAAAATTTTAAACCATTGTCACACAGGACCAACAGGAGGGCATTATGGGCCTCAACTAATAGCAAGAAAAGTTTATGAAGCTGGATTCTATTGGCCTACAATTTACAAAGACACACACCTTCTTTGCAAATCCTGTGATGCTTGTCAAAGGGCCGGAAAAATAAGTCAACGTGATGAAATGCCATAAAATGTCATCCAAGTATGTGAAGTATTTGACATTTGGGGTATTGACTTTATGGGTCCATTTCCAAAATCTCATAATAATCTCTACATTCTCGTTGCCATTGATTATGTATCTAAATGGGCGGAAGCACAAGCTCTCCCAACTAACGATGCACGAGTTGTAGTCAACTTTTTAAAACGTCTTTTTGCAAGGTTTGGAACACCGAAAGCTTTAATAAGTGATCGGGGTACTCATTTCTGTAATAATCAACTTAAGAAAGTTCTTAAAAGATATGGAGTAACTCATAAAATCTCCACCGCATATCATCCACAAACAAGTGGACAAATTGAAAATACCAACCGAGCTTTAAAACGTATTCTAGAGAAAACCGTAGGATCAAATCCGAAGGAATGGTCCATTAAATTGGAGGATGCACTCTGGGCTTTTAGAACAGCCTACAAAACTCCAATTGGAACTACACCTTTTAGACTTGTTTATGGAAAAGCATGTCATCTTCCAGTAGAAATTGAACACAAAGCATTTTGGGCTTTGAAGACATGTAATCTTGATATACATGAAGCTGGACGTCTACGATTAAGTCAACTAAATGAATTAGAAGAATTAAGACATGAAGCATACGAAAATTCGTTAATCTATAAGGAAAGAACGAAGAAATGGCATGATAAAAGAATCAGAAGTTTAAAAGAATTTAAAGAAGGAGACAGAGTTCTTCTTTTCAATTCACGATTCAAGCTATTTCCTGGAAAATTGAAATCAAGATGGTCTGGACCATTCATAGTCAAAAGAGTTTTCCCATACGGAATGATAGAATTAATAAATTCAAATGGGATTGAATTTAAAGTTAATGGTCACAGAGTTAAACACTACATAGATAGTCCAATGGAAGTTGACAACGAAGTTAATCACAATTTCGATACCACAGCTAACTAAGTGTGGGGAGAATCAAGTCTTTAAAGGATAATATGTATTTCTGGTAGAGTTAGATTGTCTGTTTTCGTGTAGTTCTCGAAAATGGAACCCGAATGGTCTTTCCCTAGCAGACCCTAAAGAACTAGTCTTCTCCCCCCATTCTGAATTTTTATTTTTTTAGGTTTTTACGAAATGAAGACTGCCTGTGAACTAAACCATGGTCTAATGCTACACGCTTTGATCACTAAACGTAATAATGACACACTTCCGAGTGAAATAGTATCAGTAATCAGAGAAAGATTGGACGGAGTAAGAAAAGAATCCAGATGCGAAGATAATAAGTTACAATTTGGTAAAGGAAAATCAAAATTCGCAGCAAAAAGAAGAGCACGACACCTAGAAAGATGTCACAAATGCGAAAAATGGTCACATGGAGGTAAATGTTCAAATAATCAAACCTATTCAAATACCGAATTTGTTACTTTATGCAGAGACGGACCGTTCATATGTTTAGAAGAAAAAACACTGAATGCTCGAGGTTACGCCTATGTAGCCATGGAAAACCAATTAAACCGACTATCTTATGAATGGGATAGATCATATAACTAAGAATACTATCTCACAGGTAAGTCTGTACAGTTTTTATTTTTATTTTTAACCTTTTGATAATAAACGCTAATTTGTTCGCTATAAAGTATTAAATTGGTATTAAATAAAATTAGGTTTGGCGACCGAAATTATTGATATCATTCAAAAATTTATTACATCACTGCGAAATTTAACGTTTATTCTTAAGGTATAAATATCTTTAATCAATCAACCCAAAATATTTCAAAAATTCATCATGAGTTAAATTAGATCTTGGAACCGAAATTACTTTACCGAAAAGAGGGGCGCATATTTTTGATAATATTTGATTGATTAAAGTGGGATAAAAGCCAATTAGATTTTTAATTTTATTTTTACCATGTTTTTAAAATTAATATATAAATCTTAAATTAATATTGTAAACTTTGTAAAATCAATATATTTAAAATTGTAAATATTTGAAAAAAATTAATATAAGTTTGGTATGAATTTATAATATGAATTTTTAAATTAAGTTTGGTGTGAATTTTTAATTTTTAAAATATGAATTTTATTTTTATGCATTTTAAATTGTAAGTTTGATGTGAATTTTTAATATTAATTTTGAATTTTATATTTAAGTTGTGTGAATTTAAAAATAAAAATTTACTTTATTTCGTTAAGTTAAAAATATGATTTTTAAAATTCGTCGTAAGTTGAAGACTAGGTCTTTGAACCGAAATTGCTTTACCCGAGGGAGGGACGAGAACTTTTATTATCATTATTTTTATTCTTATTGAATTAAAGTATGCCAAAAACATAAAAAAAAAACCAAAAATCTAGCTTTTAAAACAATCGCTACAAAAAGACAAATTTGAAAATTTTGTGGAAGGACGGACTAGGATATCGATCCGAAATGACCTCGTCCAAAATAACAAGGGAAACAAAATTTTAAAATTAATTAATTAATTGTTTTATAAGTTAAGGTTTTTATATAAAAAAAAAAAAAAAAACTCCGCGACTCGCGGAGTTTGAAAGGGAAATCCACCGCGACTCGCAGAGGATGAAAAATCCAGAAAAAAATATATATTGATCGAACAGATCAGTATCCCCATCCCCACACCACAAATTCTGCGAAATAAAACCCGAAAATACACGAAAAAGACCTCCCAAATTTACAATTTTTCACCGTTAATCATCAAATCTTTTACTAAAATCATGTTAAGAAGGATGCTATCAAGGAATTACTCAAGAAAAACGGTAAATTTCTACATCTAAACACCATTTAATCCGAAAATTAGTGTTCTTGAGCAATTTTATACCCAATTTGATTTTGATGCTTTTTAGTGTAATTATGCTTAAATTGTTTATGTATTATGCTTGTATAACCTAGATTGATGCTATTTAACATGATTAGAAGCCTTAAACTTCAAATTTTGAGTAATCTAGGGTTTGTTTTCTTGAGCAAATTTGGGGCTTTTTGATATAAACAGGTTATGGCCGATTTTTGTCATGAATTATTGCTAAATTAAGTAGTGTAACATGTTTAGGTAGTTAAATGATCCAAACTTTGAGCCTAAACATGACTTTGAGAATTAAAGTGGACTTTTTCAAGTCTAAAATTCATGAACTTGATTTTTGAGAGATAATGCCATTTGAAACTTGTTTAATTGCTAGTAATGATTATTTTGACATGTTATTTGAGTTGAATGCTTATGAACTTGGCGAACATTTTCGTATATGCTTATTTGAAAAATTGTAGATTTGATGAAAATATGAAAATGAGCTCAAGTTTGATATAAATTAAACATGTCATTGTAATTATTTTGATTGATGATTTTACTGAAACTAATGCATATTTGGATGCACAAAAATTGTGTTTGATGTGTTTTGCAGACTGAAAGGGGTGAATCTTCATCCCAAGCTCGCAATGCTCCTGCTGAGAATACGGAACAACAGGAGGTGGATAACTACTACAAACAAGATATACCTCATCCAGTCATGACATTTTCTGATATGCACTTGAAAGATTTGCACCCGAACCTGAGATTTGACAGACTTTGGATAGATTATCCAAAATACTAAAGGGGTTTGCATACTCTTCATTCTAAAGCTGTTGAAGTACCTAGGGTCATAGAATGGGGACCATTAGAAGCTGTAGAATTGGCCGGGCCAATAAGGGAATTACTTGCACAGAGGTATGGTAATTCTACTTTTAACGATTGGGTACGGTTATTCAACATGCGTAGACCTGTATATAAAGTATGGTGTGAAGAATTGTTGTGTAGTATAGAATTAAATGATCGGGTAGCTAGTTTAACCGATCGATCTTTTATTAGATTTTTGTTAGGAGGTTCGATGCGCCACATGTCTTTATTAGACATGGCTCAGGCTTTACGTATATATACACCTGAGGAGTTAGCATCTGCCGATTGTAGAGGGTTGATACTAAATGGTAGAAAGATAAACGAAAATTTTGATACGCATGGTGTATGGAGTCAAATGACTAGCCATCACCGATTTAAAGAGGGAAATTACTCTTATTTGGATATAGATAGAGCTGAATTAAGAGTAATTCATAGGTTTTTAGCCAATTCGATTACACAACGAGGTAAGAACAAGGAAAAGGTAAATGAACAGAATTTATTTTACCACATGTGTATTCGAGACCCACAAAGCGCTGTAAGTATACCTTATTGTGTGGGTTATTATTTATCAGCTATGGTTAGGGGGATGAGACCGCATAGCATAATAGGAGGTGGTATATTTATTACTTTGATTGCTGAATATCTCGGTGTGGATATAAGTCAGGGGGGATTACTAATCGAAGAACCAGAACCCCGAGATACAATAGGTTTAAATGTATACCATGGTGCGAAAGTTTTGAAGAGGCGAAATAACGCCGCAGTACGATATAATGGTAGACATCCACAGGTTGAGAGAAACCAACAGCAAGGTAATGTAGGAGGGGGAAATGAAATGGCAGAAATGCAAAGGTTTATAGCTTCACAAGAGTATGAAAATGCTAGACATAGAGCATTTGAAGATTGGCAAGTTCATCAAAACCAAATCATAGCTTATTTCCAACATATAGGTAGAAACTATATTCCTACTCCATCGCCCATATTCCCTCCCTGGTCTATAGAGATCCAACCACTGTATCCTACGTATAACCCAGCTGAAGCATTTTATAGCACATATCGTTATGCATGGAACCCCTTCTGGTATCAGTATCATCCCTAGTCTACTTAGTTTTTTATTTATTTTATTATTTGTAATGTTAATACATTTAATACTTATGTTAATATTGTAATAGTTTTTAAAATTTTCTAACTTTTATTATTAGATTTTAATAATTTTTGAATGTGGGGTAATATACCAAACTTCAAAAATATGTATATATGTTTGCAGTTTATCTTATGTACACAACAGGGTAAAACAACGCATTTTCAAAGACTGGCATTAAGTTCAGCAAAAGCAACTAATTTTGACGACAAGATGCAAAATTTATGTGAAATAACAACAAGACGGAATGAACAAATGATGTGCACCATTTATCATTCAACACAAACACAAATATGTTTGAAAACTTTGGTAAAATTTAATCATTTTCACACAAATCACCCTCAATAATTTAAATTGTTACTGATTTCTTGCAAATGAGGGCATTGCAAGATCTTAAGTGTGGGAAGGGGTTAAATTCTTTCGGATTTTTAAAATTTTTATCTTAAACACTTGGTTACCATTAAAAATACTAGTAAAGCAGTAGTTGTATTAGAATCTAGTGCTCTCTGATAATAAAGAACAGCCCTAGTCTTATATACTGACTACCCAATTCTAGTAAAATTTTTAAAAATTTTCAACTAAATGAACTCAAAATCATGTTTATACATATTTATGAACGATAAAACTAGGTGTTAACACCGAAATTATTGTTACCTCAGAAAGGACATAAATTGAGAAACAAACCAAAATGTTAAAATTCATTTAAAATGGAATAGAGGACAATAAAAAGGAAAATAAAAGCCAAGTGTGGAAAAATTTACCAAGATATTTTAAACATATGTCACATATTTCTGTAACAAATAACTGAAAATACTTTTGCTTTGGACTAAACTAAATTGTTTTACCCGATGAAAGAAAAGAAGAGATGGATCTACACGATGAATCAATTCCATCATTAAAAGGAAGTAAAGTCTTCCGAAAAAGAAACGCGCTTCTTGATTTAGGTCAGGGAGTTGTCGTCCAGACCAGCTGTAGGTTGACGAAAAATCTAGAAAAGTCATCACTAAAATCAGTAGGAAATCCACGGACCTCAGCATCAAACAGGGTCGCCAAGTGGTCAGATTTATCCTAACCATGAGAAGGATTTATCTCGTACAATGGGGGGGCACCGTGCAAATTAGCTGGATAAGACTAATGAATCAGATCCCCAGAAAGGATAATCTCCTTAAAGATTAAAAATTAGCTTTTAAGACTGATATTACTCAATCCTTGAGATTGACCTTAAAGATTGAGAATTACAAACTCATGGAATTCAATGATATCTAAACTCGAGCCTGAACGAGAAAATATTTTGATCAAAATTACAAACCGATTTGTTTTCTAAAAACCCATTTTCAATGCGTTCATTACCATTGAACGTAAAATCCTAGGAATTCACCTGGAATTCATTAGGTCACCTGAACCAAATCGGGTGTCAACCGTAAGAACGGTGGTTGCATAGCATGGTCAAAGACAGGACCTTGTGTCAGACCGGAAAATTATAAGGGTGAGCTTTACTATTGCTCCTACCAAGGATAGTAATTGCGTCCGACACGTTATAGACCATAATTAAAAGCAAGTCAGGGGACATTGCCTTAACAGTTGCTTGTTCAACACTTTCCTTTACTACCAGACGGTAGTTTACCGAAAGGTAATATACGGGACAAGTAAACTGGACGTGTTGCTTTCCTAATACAAGGTTAGCAAGTGGGTGACACAAAACCATAAGTTTTGAGCTAAAATTTTCAAATATGAAACCCACCAAACCCACAAAAATAATTTGCAAACACCGGTGAAGGGTTATTCCGGAAAACTTATCTAGGGTAAAAACTAGATTTAATTTTCAAAAGATCAAATGTTTTCATAAAGATCCAATTTCCTTAATGGATCTAAATTTTTATAGTCATGTGGGACTGTAAACCATATCGTTACTACCATTGTTTATACTGCCGTATAGAAATCACTGATGTACAAAGTGTGAAGAATAAAGAAGTGATTCTAGTATTTCAAGACTATATTGCTTGAGGACAAGCAATGCTCAAGTGTGGGAATATTTGATAATGCTAAAAACGAACATATATTTCATAGCATTATTCCCCAAGAAAGACAAGATTTTAGTTGCAATTGTTCTATTTACAAGTGATATTCGTTTAAATATTAAAAGGTGAAGACAAAAGACAGATTCGACGAATTGAAGACGCAAACGACCAAAAAGCTCAAAAGTACAAAATACAATCAAAGAGGTTCCAATTATTGATAAGAAACGTCTCGAAATTACAAGAGTACAAGATTCAAAACGCAAAGTACAAGATATAAAATAGTACGCAAGGACGTTCGAAAATTCAGAACCGGGACCAGAGTCAACTCTCAACGCTCGACGCAACGGACTAAAAATTACAAGTTAACTATGTATATAAATATAATATAATATATAATTAATTATATTAATTATATATATATATATATATATTATATTTATAAAATAAATCGTCGGCAAACAAAGAGCCAAATGTGGGTGAGCTGTAAAAACGATCTCCGCGACTCGTGGAGTTTGAAGAAGAAAAGGGCCGCGAGTCGCGGAGCCCCAAATGTTGAAACTGCCTATAAAGCTCGCGCATTCTGATCGTAAAAATATATATCAATATATCAATCTCTCTATCTATATACGTAATATTTATATTTTTAATTTATATTTTAATTTTAATTTTAATTTTAATCCTAATAATAAAGGTATGTTAGCGAATGTTGTAAGGGTGTAAGTCGAAATTCTGTCCGTGTAACGCTACGCTTTTTTTAATCATTGTAAGTTATGTTCAACCTTTTTAATTTAATGTCTCGTAGCTAAGTTATTATTATGCTTATTTAATCCGAAGTAATCATGATGTTGGGCTAAAAATATTAAAATTGGGTAATTGAGCTTTGTACCATAATTGGGGTTTGGACAAAAGAACGACACTTGTGGAAATTAGACTATGGGCTATTAATGGGCTTTATATTTGTTTAACTAAATGATAGTTTGTTAATGTTAATATAAAGATTTACAATTGGACGTCCCTATAAATAACCATATACACTCAATCGGACACGATGGGCGGGATATTTATATGTACGAATAATCGTTCATTTAACCGGACATGGGAATGGATTAATAGCCACTAGAATTATTAAAACATGGGTGAAATTATGTACAAGAACACTTGGCATAATTGATAACAGAGTATTAAAACCTTGGGTTACACGCAGTCGATAACCTGGTGTAATTATTAAACAAAGTATTAAAATCTTGTTACAGTTTAAGTCCCCAATTAATTGGAATATTTGACTTCGGGTATAAGGATAATTTGACGAGGACACTCGCACTTTATATTTATGACTGATGGACTGTTATGGACAAAAACCAGACGGACATATTAAATAATCCAGGACAAAGGACAATTAACCCATGGGCATAAAACTAAAATCAACACGTCAAACATCATGATTACGGAAGTTTAAATAAGCATAATTCTTTTATTTCATATTTAATTTCCTTTATTTTATATTTAATTGCACTTCTAATTATCGCATTTTTATTGTTATTGTATTTAATTGCACTTTTAATTATCGTACTTTTTAATTATCGCAAGTTTATTTTATCGCACTTTTATTATTCGCAATTTCATTATCGTTATTTACTTTACGCTTTAAATTAAGTCTTGTATTTATTTATTATTTTACATTTGGTTTTAACTGTGACTAAAGTTTTAAAATCGACAAACCGGTCATTAAACGGTAAAAACCCCCTTTTATAATAATAATATTACTTATATATATATATTTGTATTTTTATAAAAGTAAACTAATATAGCGTTAAGCTTTGTTTAAAGATTTTCCCTGTGGAACGAACCGGACTTACTAAAAACTACACTACTGTACGATTAGGTACACTGCCTATAAGTATTGTAGCAAGGTTTAAGTATATCCATTCAATAAATAAATAAATATCTTGTGTAAAATTGTAGCATATTTAATAGTATTTCCTAGTAAAAATATAAACTATTTCGTACCCCCACGCTACGACATCAACCAAGTACATAGCTCGTTTCAAACGTCAAGTGACACCAACGGTCGTAAAAACTTTCGGGGATCAAGTTAAGTGATTACACACTTAATAGCACATTGTAAGATATTAATGAAAGTAATTAATCATTAAATAAGATCCCAGAGCATAAACTAGCTCAGTACACACATATACGCAGTTTCGTGAAAGCACAAAGCGCAAAAGCAAGTCGAAAAAGCCTGGTCGTTACATTACCCACCTGTTAATGAAAATTTCGTCCCGAAATTTTGAGGAGTGACCAACAATGGTACCATATTTGACTAAGAAGGAGCGTATCAAAGTTTCGTGAGACTCATGGGCTCAGAAGTGAGTTATTTACCTTGATAGGTACTTCGGCGTATAAAAGTTAGAATAGGTATATGCCATTAATTAAGTCTTTTGTCCTAAAGGATCAAAAAACTGATTTCATTTCTGGTTAACATGAGTATGTCATCTGAATATACACCCACAAAAGGAAAGATGATGTTTTTAGCCTTACAAGCATCTTCAGTAAGCTGGATGCATGAAATGCATCATGAATGTTACCAAACTCCTCTAAAACGTTGAGCGCTTATGTCTCAATACCAAGCTGACCGGTAGAATGGAAAACATGGTGATCACAACCATACGATTCGATGTCTAGATAGTGTTAGCCACGGGTTTTACTAACCCCTTGATTTCAGAAGGAGACCATAGGCATAAAGAACCCGATATTTAAGAACGTTTCATTTGACTAAATGAATTGAAATTTTAGCTGAAAGTGACCAATCGGACTTATATGCAATGCAAGCCATAATTATTTATAGATTCTTCAGGACGATCTGAACGAACAATGAAGGATATCACCCAGTTTGCCATACTGCAGGTGAACTCATCCTTAGATGGAATGAAAGCACAGTTCCATAATGTAACTTTATCCTTTCAGTTACATGTTGAAGTTAGGGTTAACATTAACTAGAACAACATATAGTTGTAACCAACGAAGGAAGGAATATGTAGAGTAACCATATCAGTGTCGTAGATGTTTTAAGCAGTCCCCTTCCAAGAGGATAACAAGATTCATAGATTCCTAAAGTATTTTACATTACATTTCCAAAAGAGAATCGCACGATGGGTGTGATCTATGAATGAAAGTGAATTCTTCGAGCGGTTCGTTCTGAATTTATCCTTATACTTAAGGGGATGCGCGGATGAGAAGATACGTGAACCCTTGGTCATAAAGAATGGTTTACTCTAAGTGAAAAGAATCTCCAAAAATGATTTCCTTGTACCTCATCATATTGAATCCTAAAGATGACTTTTACGAGGGTGTTGCGATTAGCCGTGACATATTGAGAGTAGAAACCCGTCTAGTGCCTTTTCTACGATAGGGTGACCACTGAGTGTTTCCCAGAAAACTGATTTATCGTCTCGCGTTTTTGCCAAGTCTAACCTTAAAAAGGAACATTTTACGAGCGCAAAGACTTCCTAACAAATTTTATAAATCCGCCATCCAAAGTGGCTCAAGAGTGTTTAATAAAGTTCTTAATAGTAAGCTTTATCCCTAACGGAGGGCGAGAAGAAGTGTGATCCACACACAGTGTAGTCAAATACAAAAACCTTTAATAAAGTCAACCAAGGAAGTTTTGAAAAATCTTTAAACGTTTGATGTGACAACATAAACGGAACGAAGTTCCTAGTAAATTTAGAAGTATGTACAACGTGTACCATTTTGCACAAAACTATTTGACTTAAGTTAAACAGCTCAATAAAGGAGCGATTTTTAAATAATTTGAAGGTATAACTTATTATGTACTAACCCCAAATAAATAAAGGTAAGTTTATTAATTTAATTATATACATACATATATGATTTTACAAATCGCATAAGTGACATAAAAATTTTATTACTTTCATTTGTCCATAAATCTCGTGAGGACCGCGTAAATAAACAACGTGTAAAAATCAACGTGTAAAAACTTTGATAAACATAGTTTTTCGTATTTCAGAGGTTACGAGTTGAAAAAGTTCAAGTGAAAAATCTTTGAATCACCGGGTGACATGTTACTAGGTAATGAATTAAATGTAGTTTTGATAATTATCAGGACACAAGTCTTTGGGCCAAAAATGTTCACGTGTGAAGCCGTTACTAAAAAGTGAGGTATGAAGGATAGAGCATGAGGATGAGAGGTTAATCACTTCTTGACTTTGCAAAATGCCAAACAGGTTATGACTAATACTAAAGTCGGAATACTGATGGTGTTAATATCGCGAGATGAGAATCTCTTGGAATAAGTCAGGACTTAGAGTTATGTAAGAAAGAGCATCGCTCCAACAGGTGTGGCAAATAGGATCCCTGAGGTAATGCCATAATTTTGAATGGTTTAAGTGTTAGTGGATGCCTGAAGGCTCTGCATGACGTGGTAGTGAGTGCCTTCATCACATACACACACACATGAATATCTCGGTTCCGACGGTTGTAAAGTCTTCATGATGACTTTGATACGAATAAGCAACTAAAAAGTTTATATAATAAGAAACGAAAATTTTATAGAAATTGTTTAAGGTGACAATGTAAGAAAAGAAACGAAGTTCTTAGTAAACTAGGGTTATGTATATCACGTACCATTCAAAGCAAAATATCTTTTAAATAAAAGATTTGATTTGTAAAAGTGAAAGTAAAATTTCACATGTACTAGTAAAAAATAAGTAATTATTTACTTCATTATATATAACATATACGATTTCAAAAATTTGCACGAATGGCAAATAAAATAAATTTACTTTTATAAAACTTTGAGGGGATCGTACCGTAAAATAGTGTGTGAAAAATTTTGGCAAACAAAATTTTCATATTTCGGAGGTTGGAAAAAGATTGATGAGGATTGAGTAAAAGATTTTGAAAATTTCGGGTGATCTTTGAGGTAATAAAACCATTGAGTTTAAATGTGGTTGATGACTATTGGTAGGGCATAAGTCTTTCGACCAAAAATGCTTAAGTGTAAAGTTGTTGCTTATAAGTGAGATACGAAAGGGAGAGTATGAGGATGAGGAAATTTTGAACTGATATGACTAATATCGAAGTAAGAAGGATGACGGTGGGATTATCATTAAACAAGAAATCTCTCTGAATAATTTAGGATTCAGAGTTGCGTAAGAATGAGTATCAAATAAGACTCTTGGGTAGTCCTTAATATAGAATTTGAATCGCTGAAGTGACGGGATATAATTTCCTTTTTGTATCGTTGTGCAGGTTTGTCCATTGTATCGGTTTCTTTCATGGCTAGAAAGTAAGCAGATTTGGTGAGACGGTCAACAATAACCCAGATAGTGTCTTAACCGCCCACCGTTTTCGGTAGCTTCGTGATGAAATCCATTGTTATTCCTTCCCATTTCCATTGTGGGATTTCGGGTTGTTGTCATGCAACTAATAGGGTTCAACTTTGGGCTACTTCTCTCCCCGTAAACTATTTACGACTCACCATTCTTGCGAGGTATACGAATGACCTTCTCACTATAAATAACTTTCGCTTTCATCCTTGAAAGCCAGTCCGTTCCAACTATTTCATCAAAGCTTCCTAACTTGATGAGTATTAGGTTAATCCTAAAGTCCATTCCAACTTTTACATCAAGCTTCCTAACTTGATGAGTGTTAGGTTAATCTTAAGGTTCATTCCAACCAAATCTTATCGTACTGTAGTGACCCGACCCAATCATGTTTGACGGCGCCGACTACTTAGGTTCCGTTACGTGGTCATAAGTCTTTAACATGACGTTTGACCAAAATATGTCGCATTCATTTCATAAGTAAAAGGATGTTTCAAGTTTACAAAAGTAGTTCAAAGACTAGTTACATTACAAAGTTTAATGTACGAATGAAACCTATGCGACACAATTTAAAAGTTGTCAAAAGACGCTCCAACTATGCATGTATACTCGACATCCAAGCAAGTATTAAAAAGAGTGCGGAAGCATGTATCAAGTAGCGTTCAAGGACCTGAGAAAACATATAGAAAACTGTCAACGAAAACGTTGGTGAAATCATAGGTGTTTTAGTAAACGTTGCATTTGAACCACAAGATTTAATATAATATGATTATCAAAATCATTTGCATTCCAAAGTTGTTATTTGTTTTGCGGGCACCCAATTATCAAACTTAACTGTTTTGCACCCTTTGCATAGTGTTAGAACATACACTAGACCCGAAAATATATTTCATCCGCTAACGGTAGCGAACCGTCCGAATGAGGCTCGTCAAGCCCATGTGATCACATAATATAAGTTCACGTTTACACCCTGCAGTGTAACTAATGATAATTGAATTGAGGATTTTTGTAACGACCCTACTTTTTCCGTTATCTTTTACCGTTAAGTATTTAACGACTGTTAACTGTTATTCGTGCCACGTCATTTCTATGACCTATATTATTAATCTTGTAATAATATATTAATTATTATGTGTTATATGAATATTTGTATTCATATTTCAAGTTGTACGTTTCTACGTGTCGCGGGTTTCTATCCGGCGAATCTTTTCAGTTTTCCAACCAACGGTCGAGCTTTTGGGATTTTTAAGTCCTAAATATTTTAAATATGATATTTTAATGTCATATGACCATATATAGTGTTTATATATTTTATCCGTCGCGTAGTTGTTATCTCTCCGAAAAATCAATCGCGTAGTAGCGTTTTCGCGTTTCGGGCTTCGATCGGGCGTTCGGGCCACAAGCAATTAGTCATTTTATCAAAGTTGGGCCACAAAGGGGCCCACCCCCTCAAAATTTCGGCCAAATGGGACCCCCCTCCCCATTTTTCATTTTTCCAATTTTCCATTTCAATTTCATATTTCACTTATTATTTTTTTTCCCTAAACCAAAATTCTCTCTAATACTCTCTTTCTTTTTTTTTTCTTTCTTGGCCGCCATTTTTATCACCATCATCACCATCAATTAATCATCAATTATAGCTTGGATCAAAGGGCTTTTCACATATTCGGATTCTACACAACGATCTCTACGCGTTCTTATTACTTGACTCTTGATTAGGGTATAAACCCTAACCCTAGCTTTTTAATTTCTCATATATTTTACTGTATTTTGATGTTATTATGATAGCATAGCACTTGTGTATTGTTGTATTGATGATTGTATGCGTAGAATTGCTCGAATATACATGTTTTCGGTTTGATTAATTTGGAACAGCAGCTTATTCGTTCATTTCTGGTTGTGTAACTGATATAAAAGTGAAATTAAAGTATCTAGATGAGTTCCTCTCATCAAGACATTAATTTTAGACTCCGGATTCATGTCGTTTCGATTCCCGGAGCTCTAGATATGATTAAAATGGTGTTTTGTTAAGATTAAATTGTAAAAACGAATTGGTTCAGTTATGGTCCGATTTTGTGACCATTTCTGGAGTCTTTAGGGTGTACTAGTGTGTTAGGATTGATGATGGAATGAACTTTCATGTTCGGGTCATCGAAATCCGAGCCACGGATCACCCGTTATGACTAAAATACGTTTTTGAGCGGATTAAAGGTACAAACTGATTAAAAGCTGTAAGTCACGACTTGGTGACTGTTCTTGGGATGTTCTTGAGCACACTAACGTGTCGGGTGAGTTGGTTAGGCGAAGATATATATAAGGCTCGCCGAAAACTGATTCCCGGGGCTCAAGTTATGACCCGATGAACTTTTGAATTAAAACTTATGGTTAAATATTAAAACTTATGATAAAAATAATGATTTTCATTATTGATTAATTACTTATGATATAAGAAGTAATTATTATCATTTAAGACTTATGATATATATTTATTATATCATTTAATTATTACTTATGATTTAATTAACATTTTAATTAAACTTATGATTAATAATACTTTTATTATTAATGAAAAATACTTATGATAAGTATTAAATTTATTTTATGAGAATATTATTTTAAGACTTATAATAAAGATTAAATAATTATGTAATTATTATAAGACTTAATTATTATTTAATTATGATCTAATTATTAAATACTTATGATTTAATAATTTTAATTAGAAACTTATGAAATGATTAATAATTCATTATTAATTAATAATACTTATGATATGATTTAAAATTTATTTTTAATTAATAATACTTATATTATGACTAATATTTAATTAATTAATTAAATACTTATGTTATATTAATTATATCATTTAAACTTATCTTAACTTTAATAATTCATTTTTATTTAATTAAACTTATGTTATGACATAATTATACATATTTAACTTTAACTAACATTATAACTTATGTTATTATTATACTTTACACTTTTAAAATTAATGTTGACTATGTTTGACCAAGGTTGACTTTTGAGTTGACTTTCAGTTGACTTTGACTTTCAGTTGACTTCTGTTGACTTTCTAAATAAGGAAACTTTCCTAACTTCAAAACTTTCTAAAAATAGAACTTTCTAAATTTGGAAACTTTCCAAAAATAGAAACTTTCCAAAAATAGAAACTTTCCAAAAATAGAAACTTTCCAAAAATAGAAAACTTTCCAAAGATGGAAACCTGCTAAAAATAGAAACTTTCTAAAAATAGAAAGTGTGTGTCCGTACGCTGTTCCGATCAAACCGATGCATGTTGAGTGTTGTTCTATGTCTACTTGCAACATGTACAATAGCTATCATACTAAGACTTGACCTAAGTTAGTTATTTATATCGACCTGCTTTATTTATAGGTCGGCGTTGTGATCATTCATGATCACTTTACTTCATTTGCTGTTCGCATAATTGTGTGGTTACTTCGGTTGCTATTAAGGTGAGTTATAGTCCCATTTTTCTATTTTAAATCTTTTGGGATGAGAATACATGCAATTTATTTTATATTTTGGACACAATGTGGAAGTTGGTTTAAATTATTCATTGTGAGTTGAACAAAAATATTCCCTAGTCTGGTAACTGTAATCACTGGTTTTTACTGGTGAACGCGAATCCTATGGATAGATCTATCGGGTTTGACAACCCCATTTCGAGCTAGTCGCGCTAGCAATTTATAATCGGAATGTTTAGTACTTCGTATTTTGTTGTAGATACACTTGTTCGGTGTATATTATTTATTGTGTTTGGCAAGGGTAAATAAAGGGTTAAGTGGTTACCAGGTGGCTCACGAAAAATGGAATAATGTTTTATTATATGTTTTCTAGCATATAATTTGGTGGTTTAAAAAGGTGTTTTATGTTTTCAAACATAAATTTTTATTGTTTAAATTAAATAATGTTTGCAATATTAAACCTATAATTCACTCAACATTTTTGTTGACAGTTACTCGCATGTTTTATTCTCAGGTTCATGATTGATTGCTTCCGCTGTGCTTAGAGAGTCTGCATATTTATGATGGCAGCTTTTGATAAACATTAACTTGCATTCTATTTTGTTACATTAAATAGTGGGTGTTTGTTGACACTGTTTTGGTCAACCTTTGGTTAAAGTATTTATGTATAGTTTTTCTAAACTTATACATTTTAGTAGATTTCCTTTATAGGAAATTATTTTTAAATAAAGAATGCAAGGTTGTTTTATTAAATTCATATAGAGTTTCGATCAAGCTGTGGGACCAAGTGACGGAGCCGTTAAGTGTTTTGACGGAGTCGTCACAGTTGGTATCAGAGCTCTGGTTGTAGGGAATTAGGCTGCATTGATGTCGTTACCCGGGTCAATAGGGTGCATTAGTGAGTCTAGTCTACAGCCCGGCCTATTATATATTATTATATGTGATTATTTGTGTCGTGTTGGTATGTATATTGTTATCATACATACATTTCTATTATGTTATGAATCCGGGAGGAACTCCCATTCCGATTTAAACGTATTCTCCGACTCATGCGAGTTCATCTTTTAAAGGAACACCTCGGTTAGTGAAACCGAGGGGGTGTCATTCTTGACTTCTGAAATTTTCGACATTTCTATGTCATAATTTGTCTTTATTGATATAACGTTTGAGTTACATTACGTGTTCTAGGATTCTAGGCATTTCTATGTCATCTATTATGGTTATGTATATAACGTTTGAGTTATATTACGCGAGATGTCATTCTTGATTCCTAAGGGCTCGGCATTTCAATGTCAGCTATTATGTTTAGGTATATAACATTCTTGTTATATTACGTGCCTTTGTGCCGTTGTGCCTATGTGCTTTGGTTTTTGAATCGGGAAACGTCATTCTTGACTTTTAGAGATTCTTGGTACTTCGAAGACATTTTTATGTCATCGTTACTCATATTCATTACTTTCGATGTCTTTGTCTCTTGTGCTATCCTTAGCACATTGTTAAGAAATTGTTTTAGGGGAAATTGTTTTAGGGGAAATTGTGTTGAAATTCGAGGTTAACCACGTGTCCTGACCTTATGTAGTGATATTGGAATGGAACTATGAGTTAGTGAAATATAATGGCGTCAGGCCAACGTGATTATATTACGTTAATTCATAAAAAGTCCCAATATTGTGACATGAGGAATAGAAAGCGAGTCAAAGAAAATTTGTACACCACTCATTCGGAAATTCTAACGTTGTTACATGAGTAAGGAAGATACTCATTATCCTATTTGTTGATATATGAGAGAATCGTCTTAACCGAACTACTTACCCCATGTTTTATCATTCATAACTCGCTTGTTAGTGACAGCTTCGCACGTGAAGAGTTTTGGCCCAAGGACTTATGTCCTGATAATAGTCAAAACAATATTTAACTCATTGGTTTTCATGACCTCGTAGCATTTATTGAAGAGATGTCGCAAGACGATTCAAGTCCATCACGCGAGCTTTAACGATCTTACTTCAACTCGTAACCTCTGTGATGCGGATACCCTGCATTTCATTAAAAATTTTACACATTTGTGTAATTGGGCGGTTCTCACGAGATTTATGGGCAAATAGAAGTAATGAAATACTTTGTCATGTATACTATTTATAAAATCATATATGTACGTAAGAATTCAAATGGACAAATTTACCCTTACCTATTTTGGCTAGTATACACTAATTTATACCTTCAAAATTATTTTAAAACCACTCTTATTGAGTTGTCTAGTTAACTCAAATTGATTTACGTAAAATGGTACACGTTGTACATACTTCTAAATTTACTAAGAGCTTCGTTCCATTTATGGGGTTACATTAGACGTTTAAAGCTTTTTCAAAACTTCTTTGATTGATTACATTAGAATTTTCGCATTACTCTACAGAGTGTTTGGATCACATTTCTTCTCATCCTCCGTTTAAGGATGAAAATTTACCATTAAGTCCATTGATAGAAATTCTTACACCAGTTTGGATGCCGGTTTTATAAAATTTGTTGGAAAGTCTTTGCGCTCATAGAATTTTCCCTCTTATGGTTGGACATGGCCGAAACGCAGACCGATAAATCAAGTTTCTGGGGTACACTCGATGGTCACCTTATTGTAGAAAAGGCGCTAGGTGGGTTTCTACCCCAACTGTTGTTATAATGGGTATCATGGATATATATTACTCTAGACCGTTTGAGGAGTTTCTACTCTCAATTTTCGCTGTCAACCGCAACGCCCTCGTAAACATCAATCCTAGGATTCGATACTTTAGGGTGCATGAAATTATTTTTGGAGATTCATCTCACCTGGAGTCGGCCATTCTTTATAACCCATGATTCACGTTCTTTTCATCCGCACATAAATTTAAGAATATAGATGAATCCTAGACTTCCTCGCTCATTGTACAAGGAAGTTCACTCTCGTTGAATTATCACACCTTTCATACGTGTTCCTTTCGGAAATATAATGAAAATTTACTTTGGAGTCCATGATCCTCGTTAACTCCTTTGAGAGAATTGCCTTAAATATCTATGCCACCGATGTGACTACTCCATATTTATTTCTTCCTTCATTATTGCAACTTTATTTCATCCGTCCCAGTTCGTCCCCTTGGGGAGCTCCCGTTTTGTTCGTTGAGAAGAAAGATGGTTCATTTCGTTTGTGTATTGATTATCGTGAATTGAACGAGCTTACTGTTAAAAACCGTTACCCTCTTCCGAGAATTGATGATCTGTTCGATCAACTTCAAGGTTCGTCCGTTTATTATAAGATTGATCTTCGTTCCGGTTATCACCAATTACGCGCTAAAGAAACTGATATTCTGAAAACCGCTTTCTGTACCCGTTATAGTCACTTTGAATTTCTTGTTATGCCGTTCAGATTGACAAATGCACCTGTTGTGTTCATGGACCTCATGAACCGTGTGTGTAGACCCTATCTGGACAAATTCGTTACTGTTTTCATCGACCACATCCTTATTTATTCTAAGAGTGATGAAGGGCGAAGAACATTTGAAGTTAGTGCTTGATCTGTTGAGGAAAGAAGAGTTGTACGCTAAGTTCTCTAAGTGTGCTTTCTGGTTAAGAGAAGTTCAATTTCCTCGGACATATTGTTAGTAAATAGGGAATACAAGTTGATTCTGCTAAGATTGAGGCGATTGAAAAGTGGGAAGTTCCGAAAACTCCTACTCAGATTCGCCAGTTTCTAGGATTAGCAGGCTATTATAGAAGGTTCATTCAAGATTTTTCACGAGTAGCGAAACCTCTGACTGCTTTAACGCATAAGGGGAAGAAGTACGAGTGGAAGAGTGAACAAGAGTCTGCTTTCCAAACTCTGAAGAAGAAGTTAACTTCTGCACCGATATTATCACTACCTGAGGGTAATGATGATTTTGTTATCTATTGTGATGCTTCGTGTCAAGACTTTGGTTGTGTTTTGATGCAACGAAAGAAAGTTATTGCGTACGCGTCACGTCAGTTGAAGATTCACGAGCAGAATTACGTAACCCATGATTTAGAGTTGAGAGCTGTTGTGTTTGCGCTTAAGATTTGCAGACATTATCTATATGGGGTCAAAGATACATTGTACACTGATCACAAAAGTCTTCAACATATTCTTGATCAGAAACAGTTAAATATGAGGCAACGAAGATGGGTTGAGACGTTAAATGATTATGATTGCGAACTTTTATATCATCCGGGAAAGGCCAATGATGTGGCTGATGCATTAAGTCGTAAAGAAAGGGCTGAACCTCGCAGGTTTAGGGCCTTGAATATGACAATTCAAACAAACCTCGCTAGGCAGATCCTTGAGGCACAATAAGAAGCCTTGAAGGAGGAAAATTTTGTAACGGGAAGGTCCGAGGCTTGAGTAAACAGTTAGAGGTACAAACCGATGGTACTCGGTATTTTGCGGGATGCCTTTGGGTTCCGAAGTTTGGTGATCTACGAAAACTTGTTTTAGATGAGGCTCATAAGTCTAGGTACTCTATTCATCCTGGTTCAGGAAAGATGTATCATGATCTTAAGGAGCTGTATTGGTGGCCTAATTTGAAAGCTGATGTGGCTACGTATGTGGCTAAGTGCTTGACCTGCGCTAAGGTTAAAGCTGAACATCAGAAACCGTCTGGACTTTTGGTGCAACCTGAAATTCCCGAGTGGAAGTGGGAAGGTATTAAGATGGACTTTATTACGAAGTTACCGGGAGTTGTGGGTGGTTATGATACCATTTGGGTGATTGTTACCGACTCGCTAAGTCAACTATTTTCTTGCCAATTAAGGAAACAGATTCAATGAAGAAGTTTACTCGTTTGTATTTGAAGGAGATTATTTCGAGACATGGTGTTCCCGTATCGATTATGTTGGACTGAGGCAGTCCTAACAAGGTGCTCTAGGAACTAAATTGGATATGAGCACCGCTTATCATCCACAGACGGATGGTCAGAGTGAAAGGACCATTCAAACGTAGAAAACATGTTAAGAGCGTGTGTTATTGATTTTAGAAATGGGTGGGATAAATATTTGCCGCTGGATGAGTTTTCTTATAACAGCAGTTATCATGCAAGTATTAAAGCCGCACCATTTGAAGCTCTGTATGGTAGAAAGTGTAGGTCTCCTGTCTGTTGGAATGAGGTTGGGGATGCTCAACTCACATGACCAGAGATCATTCACGAGACTACCAAGAAGATTGCACAGATTAAGGAAAGATTGAGAACTGCCAGGAGTAGGCAAAAGATTTATGCTGATAAGAGAAGGAACGATATCGACTTTCAGGTCGGTGATCGTGTTATGTTGAAAGTTTCACCTTGTAAGGGTGTGGTACGTTTTGGTAAAAGGGGAAAGTTGAATCCTCGATTTGTTGGACCTTTTGGGATTATTGAGAGAGTTGGACCAGTGGCTTATCGTTTGAAATTGCCACAAGAACTCAGTGCTATTCGTGACGTTTTTCATGTATCGAATTTAAAGAAGTGTTTGGCCGAGGCCAATGAAACTATTCTTTTTGATGAACTTCATGTTGATAAGCAACTTTATTTTATTGAAGAACCTGTTGAAATTATGGACCGAGAGGTAAAGACTCTTAAGCAGAGTAAAATTCCTATTGTTCGAGTTAGATGGAACACCGGACGCGGTCCCGAGTTCACTTGGGAGCGTGAAGGTCAGATGAAGCAGAATTAACCGCATTTGTTCCCAGATGCCGAGGAAACCCCTGCACCTGCTTAAATTTCGGGACGAAATTTCCGTAACGGGAAGGTACTGTAACGACCCTACTTTTTCCGTTATCTTTTACCGTTAAGTATTTAACGACCGTTAACTGTTATTCGTGCCACGTCATTTCTATGACCTATATTATTAATCTTGTAATAATATATTAATTATTATGTGTTATATGAATATTTGTATTCATATTTCAAGTTGTACGTTTCTACGTGTCGCGGGTTTCTATCCGGCGAATCTTTTCAGTTTTCCAACCAACGGTCGAGCTTTTGGGATTTTTAAGTCCTAAATATTTTAAATATGATATTTTAATGTCATATGACCATATATAGTGTTTATATATTTTATCCGTCGCGTAGTTGTTATCTCTCCGAAAAATCAATCGCGTAGTAGCGTTTTCGCGTTTCGGGCTTCGATCGGGCGTTCGGGCCACAAACAATTAGTCATTTTATCAAAGTTGGGCCACAAAGGGGCCCACCCCCTCAAAATTTTGGCCAAATGGGACCCCCCTCCCCATTTTTCATTTTTCCAATTTTCCATTTCAATTTCATATTTCACTTATTATTTTTTTTTCCCTAAACCTAAATTCTCTCTAATACTCTCTTTCTTTTTTTTTTCTTTCTTGGCCGCCATTTTTATCACCATCATCACCATCAATTAATCATCAATTATAGCTTGGATCAAAGGGCTTTTCACATATTCGGATTCTACACAACGATCTCTACGCGTTCTTATTACTTGACTCTTGATTAGGGTATAAACCCTAACCCTAGCTTTTTAATTTCTCATATATTTTACTGTATTTTGATGTTATTATGATAGCATAGCACTTGTGTATTGTTGTATTGATGATTGTATGCGTAGAATTGCTCGAATATACATGTTTTCGGTTTGATTAATTTGGAACAGCAGCTTATTCGTTCATTTCTGGTTGTGTAACTGATATAAAAGTGAAATTAAAGTATCTAGATGAGTTCCTCTCATCAAGACATTAATTTTAGACTCCGGATTCATGTCGTTTCGATTCCCGGAGCTCTAGATATGATTAAAATGGTGTTTTGTTAAGATTAAATTGTAAAAACGAATTGGTTCAGTTATGGTCCGATTTTGTGACCATTTCTGGAGTCTTTAGGGTGTACTAGTGTGTTAGGATTGATGATGGAATGAACTTTCATGTTCGGGTCATCGAAATCCGAGCCACGGATCACCCGTTATGACTAAAATACGTTTTTGAGCGGATTAAAGGTACAAACTGATTAAGAGCTGTAAGTCACGACTTGGTGACTGTTCTTGGGATGTTCTTGAGCACACTAACGTGTCGGGTGGGTTGGTTAGGCGAAGATATATATAAGGCTCGCCGAAAACTGATTCCCGGGGCTCAAGTTATGACCCGATGAACTTTTGAATTAAAACTTATGGTTAAATATTAAAACTTATGATAAAAATAATGATTTTCATTATTGATTAATTACTTATGATATAAGAAGTAATTATTATCATTTAAGACTTATGATGTATATTTATTATATCATTTAATTATTACTTATGATTTAATTAACATTTTAATTAAACTTATGATTAATAATACTTTTATTATTAATGAAAAATACTTATGATAAGTATTAAATTTATTTTATGAGAATATTATTTTAAGACTTATAATAAAGATTAAATAATTATGTAATTATTATAAGACTTAATTATTATTTAATTATGATCTAATTATTAAATACTTATGATTTAATAATTTTAATTAGAAACTTATGAAATGATTAATAATTCATTATTAATTAATAATACTTATGATATGATTTAAAATTTATTTTTAATTAATAATACTTATATTATGACTAATATTTAATTAATTAATTAAATACTTATGTTATATTAATTATATCATTTAAACTTATCTTAACTTTAATAATTCATTTTTATTTAATTAAACTTATGTTATGACATAATTATACATATTTAACTTTAACTAACATTATAACTTATGTTATTATTATACTTTACACTTTTAAAATTAATGTTGACTATGTTTGACCAAGGTTGACTTTTGAGTTGACTTTCGGTTGACTTTGACTTTCAGTTGACTTCTGTTAACTTTCTAAATAAGGAAACTTTCCTAACTTCAAAACTTTCTAAAAATAGAACTTTCTAAATTTGGAAACTTTCCAAATATAGAAACTTTCCAAAAATAGAAACTTTCCAAAAATAGAAACTTTCCAAAAATAGAAACTTTCCAAAAATAGGAAACTTTCCAAAGATGGAAACCTGCTAAAAATAGAAACTTTCTAAAAATAGAAAGTGTGTGTCCGTACGCTGTTCCGATCAAACCGATGCATGTTGAGTGTTGTTCTATGTCTACTTGCAACATGTACAATAGCTATCATACTAAGACTTGACCTAAGTTAGTTATTTATATCGACCTGCTTTATTTATAGGTCGGCGTTGTGATCATTCATGATCACTTTACTTCATTTGCTGTTCGCATAATTGTGTGGTTACTTCGGTTGCTATTAAGGTGAGTTATAGTCCCATTTTTCTATTTTAAATCTTTTGGGATGAGAATACATGCAATTTATTTTATATTTTAGACACAATGTGGAAGTTGGTTTAAATTATTCATTGTGAGTTGAACAAAAATATTCCCTAGTCTGGTAACTGTAATCACTGGTTTCTACTGGTGAACGCGAATCCTATGGATAGATCTATCGGGTTTGACAACCCCATTTCGAGCTAGTCGCGCTAGCAATTTATAATCGGAATGTTTAGTACTTCGTATTTTGTTGTAGATACACTTGTTCGGTGTATATTATTTATTGTGTTTGGCAAGGGTAAATAAAGGGTTAAGTGGTTACCAGGTGGCTCACGGAAAATGGAATAATGTTTTATTATATGTTTTCTAGCATATAATTTGGTGGTTTAAAAAGGTGTTTTATGTTTTCAAACATAAATTTTTATTGTTTAAATTAAATAATGTTTGCAATATTAAACCTATAATTCACTCAACATTTTTGTTGACAGTTACTCGCATGTTTTATTCTCAGGTTCATGATTGATTGCTTCCGCTGTGCTTAGAGAGTCTGCATATTTATGATGGCAGCTTTTGATAAACATTAACTTGCATTCTATTTTGTTACATTAAATAGTGGGTGTTTGTTGACACTGTTTTGGTCAACCTTTGGTTAAAGTATTTATGTATAGTTTTTCTAAACTTATACATTTTAGTAGATTTCCTTTATAGGAAATCATTTTTAAATAAAGAATGCAAGGTTGTTTTATTAAATTCATATAGAGTTTCGATCAAGCTGTGGGACCAAGTGACGGAGCCGTTAAGTGTTTTGACGGAGTCGTCACAATTTTCGTTCAAACCCGTACGTGGAATGTTCTTTTTCGTACTTGTGTTCAATGTGTAAAAGTATGATACGTATATGTTTCTCATCCCATAGTTTAAAGCATAAAAGTTGTTTGAAAGATGGGACTATGATCTCACCTTGAGTGCACGTATGAAAAGTACTTCACAAAGTAACGTGTGCAAAGGATAATGCTAGTCTTGACCTAAACAAATAGGTCGTATCAATAACGGTAAACACGATAGGTCAAAGATGTTCAATTAGTCCTATGGCTCGTTACGACTCGATTATGTAGCATGTGAATCATTTTGTCAAGTTTCATGCAAGATACAAGTATAGAAACAAGCTAGGAAGGTTGCATAATCATTTAGTTAAGTTTGACAAAAAGTCAAACTTTGGTCGGTCAAAGTCAACGAAAAAGTCAACACGTTCGGGTCGGGTCCCGAACTATTTTTCTGAGGTTTTTATTCATATATAAGCATGTTAGAACAAGTCTCACGTGAATCGGAGGTCCATAGCGTGCCAAACATTTTTCTTATTTTGACCAAGGAGGTCATAACCTGGACACGCCTTATGTCGCGCCGCAACATAGGCTGGCCGCGCCGCGGCACATAACGTGTGCTGGTGCCTGGTTAGTTTCAATTGTTCAAGTCTTTTTCCGAACTTCGATCAAACACAAATCACAAACCGTAAACACTTATGACACGCATTTTATATCGTTGGAAAGCTAATTTGACAAGGAACACAACTAAACACATTTCATCAACCAAAAACATCATTTGCAATAACTGACTTTCCAACATTTAATGCTCAATTAATGATCAAGTTCATAAATGCACAAAATAGGATTCGGGAATTAAATGCATCCCTATAACGCGCCGTTTCGTAGGTAATCAAGCATACAATACAACTAACTACTTACTAACAACAATTCATGGCATTCAATACATCAAAAGTTCATTTCAAGTTCACCGAACCCTAACTCAAATTCACCAAAAGCACTAATCATGTTTATGAAGTTTTCTAAAACAACCTACACATCAAATTGAAGCTAGTGATGTTAGGAACACATTTAATACATGCATTTATAACATTTAACAACATTTAAGCAATCAAATCATCAATCAAACACACCAAACTTTCAAGTTCATGCTAGTTATCAAAAATAACAAGATCGAACATATAATTCATATATTCATGTTAGACTTGAGCCATAGATACTAATCAACAACTTTATAAGTTAAAAACATCAAGAACACAAAATCTAGTGATTTTAGAAAGTTACCCAAACGTAATGAAATTGGTATGGAATCGAAGAAGAAGTTGCAAGGATTCCAAATATGTAATTTGTTTTGCATGACACCCGCTAGCTTGGATTTAGATGATGATTCTTTGAAATGGTGTTTTGAGAGAAAATAAGAAAGTAGTGAAGAAAATGGAAAAAGAAAAGAGAATTAATGAATGGATGAGAGTGAAGGGTTGACTAGTTGACCTAGTCACTTCTTTGCTCTCTTGGCAACAATGGTCCCTCTAGTTTCATTCAGGTGCGTGAATTACCTAAACGAGATATTTTAAAACGCGTATTAACGAGAGATGTTATAAACATATAACGGAATTTAAATAGTTAAACGGAAAAGTAAACGGAAAAAGGCGGGATGTTACATTACCTACTCCTTAAAAGAAATTTCGTCCTGAAATTTAAGTAGGCGTAGTAGTCGTTGTTTCTTCCTCGAAATTTTGCGTTTCCGGAATCGGGAACAAGTGAGGGTATTTCTTTTGAATTTGATCTTGCCTTTCCCAAGTAAACTCGGGTCCTCTTTTGGCATTCCAACGAACCTTGACAATTGAGATTTGGCTTGGTTTCAATGTCTTGACGGAGGTGTCCACAATTTCAACCGGTTCCTCCACAAAATGAAGTTTGTCATCAATAGTAAGTTCCTCGAGAGGGATGACGATATCGGGTTCGGCAAGACACTTTTTCAAGTTAGATACATGGAAGGTAGGATGAACGGAGCTCAATTGGGGCGGAAGATCTAAATGATAAGCAACGGTTCCAATACGCTCCAAGATTTCTAAAGGACCAATATACCGCGAATTTAATTTCCCACGTTTTCCAAAACGAATGACATCTTTCCAAGGTGCGACTTTTAACATGACGCGGTGACCGACTTGAAATTCAAGGTCGTTGCATCTTTTGTCGGTATAGCACTTTTGACGACTCCGGGCCGTCCGAAGCCTATCTCGGATTTGAACGATCTTCTCGGTGGTTTCGTGAATGAGTTCGGGTCCGGTGATTTGTACGTCGCCTACTTCAGCCCAACAAAGAGGAGAACGGCATTTTCGGCCATATAACGCTTCGAATGGGGCGGCTTTTATACTCGCGTGATAACTATTGTTGTAGGAGAATTCGGCGAGAGGTAAGTGCTTGTCCCAAGCTTTTCCAAAATCAACAACGCAAGCCCGTAACATGTCCTCCAAGGTTTGAATTGTGAGTTCGCTTTGCCCATCGGTTTGAGGATGATATGCGGTGCTCATGTCTAAACGCGTTCCCAACACTTCTTGCAAGGTACGCCAAAATCTAGAAACAAAACGGCCATCTCGGTTGGAGATAATCGATAAAGGTACACCGTGTCGGGCTACGATCTCCTTGATGTAAAGTTGTGCAAGTTTCTCCATTTTGTCGGTCTCCTTCATGGCGAGAAAGTGTGCGGATTTAGTGAGACGGTCAACAATAACCCAAATGGTATCATAACAGCCCGTCGTTTTCGGTAGTTTGGTGATAAAATCCATCGTTATCCTTTCCCACTTCCATTGCGGGATCTCGGATTGTTGAAGTAGTCTGGACAGTCTTTGGTGTTCGGCTTTGACTTTGGAACATGTCAAACACTTGGAAACATAAGTAGCTATGTCCCTTTTGATGTTCGGCCACCAATATTGTTGTTTAAGGTCGTGGTACATCTTATTGGCACCGGGGTGAATTGAGTATCGTGACTTATGGGATTCATCTAAAATAAGACTTCGTAGGTCCCCATAACTAGGCACCCAAATCCTTCCGGTGAAATATCGGAGTCCAGTTTCCTTAGTTTTGAATCGAGAGACGAGAATGTACAAGAGCTCGCGTGAAACGTTTTCATCCTTGAGAGCTTCATCTTGGGCTACCCGAATTTGGCTATTAAGGTTTGTGTGGATGGTGATGTTTAAGGCTCAGACACGAAGAGGCACCGCTCTCCCTTTTCAACTTAAGGCATCGGCTACTACATTTGCCTTTCCGGGATGGTAACGAAGCTCGCAATCGTAATCGTTTAAGGTTTCAATCCACCTTCGTTGTCTCATGTTTAGTTGCTTTTGATCGAAGATGTGTTGGAGACTTTTGTGATCGGTAAAGATTGTACTCTTGGTTCTATAAAGATAGTGTCTCCACATTTTAAGTGCAAAGATAACGGCTCCGAGTTCGAGATCATGTGTCGTGTAGTTTCGTTCATGAATTTTGAGTTGTCGAGAAGCATAAGAAATGACTTTCGTTCGTTGCATCAACACACACCCAAAACCATTTTTCGAGGCGTCACAATACACAACAAAATCATCGTTGCCCTCGGGAAGTGACAAAATAGGAGCGGCGGTTAGCTTCGTTTTCAAGATTTGAAATGCGGATTCTTGTTCGGTTGCCCAAACGAATTTTCTTCCCTTATGAGTTAACGCAGTTAGAGGACGAGCGACCAAAGAGAAATCTTTGATGAATCTACGATAGTATCCGGCGAGACCCAATAATTGACGAATGTGAGTAGGAGTTGTAGGAGTCTTCCATTTACTAATGGCTTCGATTTTTGATGGATCGACTTTAATACCTTGGTCACTTACAACATGACCAAGAAATTGAACTTTCTTCAACCAAAATTCACACTTGGTGAAATGTCCCGTTCTTAGTGATTAAAAACGTTCCATATTAATTGATTTCGTTGCGAGGTTTTGACCTCTATATGAGACGTTTTTCAAAGACTGCATTCATTTTAAAACAAACCATAACCTTAATTTCATCAATAAAGGTTTAAAAAGCTTTACGTAGATTATCAAATAATGATAATCTAAAATATTCTGTTTACACACGACCATTACATAATGGTTTACAATACAAATATGTTACAACAAAATAAGTTTCTTGAATGCAGTTTTTACACAATATCATACAAGCATGGACTCCAAATCTCGTCCTTATTTAAGTATGCGACAGCGGAAGCTCTTAATAATCACCTGAGAATAAACATGCTTAAAACATCAACAAAAATGTTGGTGAGTTATAGGTTTAACCTATATATATATCAAATCATAATAATAGACCACAAGATTTCATATTTCAATATACATCCCATACATAGAGATAAAAATCATTCATATGGTGAACACCTGGTAACCGACATTAACAAGATGCATATATAAGAATATCCCCATCATTCCGGGACACCCTTCGGATATGATATAAATTTCGAAGTACTAAAGCATCCGGTACTTTGGATGGGGCTTGTTGGGCCCAATAGATCTATCTTTAGGATTCGCGTCAATTAGGGTGTCTGTTCCCTAATTCTTAGATTACCAGACTTAATAAAAAGGGGCATATTCGATTTCGATAATTCAACCATAGAATGTAGTTTCACGTACTTGTGTCTATTTTGTAAATCATTTATAAAACCTGCATGTATTCTCATCCCAAAAATATTAGATTTTAAAAGTGGGACTATAACTCACTTTCACAGATTTTTACTTCGTCGGGAAGTAAGACTTGGCCACTGGTTGATTCACGAACCTATAACAATATATACATATATATCAAAGTATGTTCAAAATATATTTACAACACTTTTAATATATTTTGATGTTTTAAGTTTATTAAGTCAGCTGTCCTCGTTAGTAACCTACAACTAGTTGTCCACAGTTAGATGTACAGAAATAAATCGATAAATATTATCTTGAATCAATCCACGACCCAGTGTATACGTATCTCAGTATTGATCACAACTCAAACTATATATATTTTGGAATCAACCTCAACCCTGTATAGCTAACTCCAACATTCACATATAGAGTGTCTATGGTTGTTCCGAAATATATATAGATGTGTCGACATGATAGGTCGAAACATTGTATACGTGTCTATGGTATCTCAAGATTACATAATATACAATACAAGTTGATTAAGTTATGGTTGGAATAGATTTGTTACCAATTTTCACGTAGCTAAAATGAGAAAAATTATCCAATCTTGTTTTACCCATAACTTCTTCATTTTAAATCCGTTTTGAGTGAATCAAATTGCTATGGTTTCATATTGAACTCTATTTTATGAATCTAAACAGAAAAAGTATAGGTTTATAGTCGTAAAAATAAGTTACAAGTCGTTTTTGTAAAGGTAGTCATTTCAGTCGAAAGAACGACGTCTAGATGACCATTTTAGAAAACATACTTCCACTTTGAGTTTAACCATAATTTTTGGATATAGTTTCATGTTCAGAATAAAAATCATTTTCTCAGAATAACAACTTTTAAATCAAAGTTTATCATAGTTTTTAATTAACTAACCCAAAACAGCCCGCGGTGTTACTACGACGGCGTAAATCCGGTTTTACGGTGTTTTTCGTGTTTCCAGATTTTAAATCATTAAGTTAGCATATCATATAGATATAGAACATGTGTTTAGTTGATTTTAAAAGTCAAGTTAGAAGGATTAACTTTTGTTTGCGAACAAGTTTAGAATTAACTAAACTATGTTCTAGTGATTACAAGTTTAAACCTTCGAATAAGATAGCTTTATATGTATGAATCGAATGATGTTATGAACATAATTACTACCTTAAGTTCCTTGGATAAACCTACTGGAAAAGAGAAAAATGGATCTAGCTTCAACGGATCCTTGGATGGCTCGAAGTTCTTGAAGCAGAATCATGACACGAAAACAAGTTCAAGTAAGATCATCACTTGAAATAAGATTGTTATAGTTATAGAAATTGAACCAAAGTTTGAATATGATTATTACCTTGTATTAGAATGATAACCTACTATAAGAAACAAAGATTTCTTGAGGTTGGATGATCACCTTACAAGATTGGAAGTGAGCTAGCAAACTTGAAAGTATTCTTGATTTTATGTAACTAGAACTTGTAGAATATATGAAGAACACTTAGAACTTGAAGATAGAACTTGAGAGAGATTAATTATATGAAGAAAATTGAAGAATGAAAGTGTTTGTAGGTGTTTTTGGTCGTTGGTGTATGGATTAGATATAAAGGATATGTAATTTTGTTTTCATGTAAATAAGTCATGAATGATTACTCATATTTTTGTAATTTTATGAGATATTTCATGCTAGTTGCCAAATGATGGTTCCCACATATGTTAGGTGACTCACATGGGCTGCTAAGAGCTGATCATTGGAGTGTATATACCAATAGTACATACATCTAAAAGCTGTGTATTGTACGAGTACGAATACGGGTGCATACGAGTAGAATTGTTGATGAAACTGAACGAGGATGTAATTGTAAGCATTTTTGTTAAGTAGAAGTATTTTGATAAGTGTATTGAAGTCTTTCAAAAGTGTATAAATACATATTAAAACACTACATGTATATACATTTTAACTGAGTCGTTAAGTCATCGTTAGTCGTTACATGTAAGAGTTGTTTTGAAACCTTTAGGTTAACGATCTTGTTAAATGTTGTTAACCCAATGTTTATAATATCAAATGAGATTTTAAATTATTATATTATCATGATATTATCGTGTATGAATATCTCTTAATATGATATATATACATTAAATGTCTTTACAACGATAATCGTTACATATATGTCTCGTTTAAAAATCATTAAGTTAGTAGTCTTGTTTTTACATATGTAGTTCATTGTTAATATACTTAATGATATGTTTACTTATCATATTATCATGTTAACTATATATATATATATATCCATATATATGTCATCATATAGTTTTTACAAGTTTTAACGTTCGTGAATCACCGGTCAACTTGGGTGGTCAATTGTCTATATGAAACATATTTCAATTAATCAAGTCTTAACAAGTTTGATTGCTTAACATGTTGGAAACATTTAATCATGTAAATATCAATCTCAATTAATATATATAAACATGGAAAAGTTCGGGTCACTACACTTGGAGAATTTGGCATAGAGTCGTTCTTGTCTTAAAAGTTCAAGCACAAGTCGGAGGTGTTCCTCGTGTTCTTCTTTGCTTTTAGAATAAACCAAAATATCATCGATGAACACGATAACGAATTTGTCAAGATACGGTTTGCACACGCGGTTCATAAGATCCATGAACACCGCCGGTGCGTTAGTGAGACCAAATGGCATGACAATGAATTCATAACTACCATAACGAGTTCGGAAAGCGGTTTTGGAGACATCTTCCCCCTTAACCTTTAATTGATGATAACCCGAGCGGAGATCGATTTTCGAATATACACAAGACCCTTGTAGTTGATCAAAGAGGTCATCGATGCGAGGAAGAGGATATCGGTTCTTAACCGTCAATTTGTTTAGTTCACGATAATCAATGCACATTTGTAGGGATCCGTCTTTCTTTTTAACAAAAAAAATCGGAGCACCCCAAGGTGAATGGCTAGGTTGGATAAAAACACGATCAAGTAGTTCTTGGATTTGACTTTGCAATTCTTGCATTTCGGATGGAGCGAGTCTATATGGTGCACGTGCTACGGGTGCGGCTCCCGGAATAAGATCGATTTGGAATTTAACTGGTCGATGAGGTGGAAGACCCAGCAATTCGTCGAGAAATACATCGGAATAGTCACTAACAATTGGCACATCATCGATGTGCTTCTCATCGGACTCGACTTTCTTAACGTGAGCAAGGATCGCAAAACAACCCTTACGGAGTAGTTTTCTAACTTTAATGCATGAAACGAGGTTGAGTCCGGTGCAACTCTTATCGCCATAGACGATCAAAGGTTCACCATTCTTGATAGGAATTCGGATTGCATTAAGATCACAAAGGATGTGAGATTTCGTTTTGGCTAGCCAATTCATACCGATTATTACATCGAAGCTTCCTAGTTCTATGGGTATCAAGTCAATTTCAAACTCATTACCCAAAATGTTTAACGTACACCCCCGGTAATATGTGTCGGCACTCAATAGTTTCCCGTTGGCCACTTCAATGGTATAAGTGGTATCTAGTGGAAGTGGTGGAGTGCTAAAAGAATGAGTCAAAGTCTTGGATACAAAACTCTTATCGGCACCCGAATCGAATAAACAAGTAACATAAGTGTTGTTGAGGAGAAACGTACCCGTGACTAATTCATTGTCATCTCGGGCTTCCTCGGTGTTGATGTTAAAAGCTCGTCCGCGTGTGTTGGTGTTGGCTTTCTTCTTCGGACATGCATTTCTAAAATGACCCGTTTGGCCACATTCATAACAAGTACCCGGTTTTGGTGCATTGGGCACCTTTTGAGCGACGGGGGCAGCACTTCTACAATCGTTGGCCACATGACCACCCCTTTGGCACCGGTGGCAAAATAGATTGCTACATTCACCATTGTGGTGTTTGTGGCATTTATTGCAAAAGGGTTTATTTCCGCCATAAATTTTCTTGGCGTCGGAGGTGAAAGGCTTTTTGGTGAAGTTGTTGTTATAGTTGTTGCTTGATTGGGGGGCTTCCCATTTTCTTTTGTTTCCGCCCGATTTATCCTCGGCCTTAGGTGCCGGAACTACGATTTCGTCAACCGTTTCGATCAATTGGCGGGCCATGTTTAAGGCTTGTTGTAGGTTAGTGGGTTTGGATGACATCACTCCTTGTTTGATGCTCTTTAGAAGACCATCCATATAGAGTTCAACCCTTTGAGATTCGGGGTTCACGAGGTTGGGACACATCAAGGATAGCTCGGCGAATCGTTGATTGTAGGCCTTGAGATCATTTCCGACCGCCTTCAAAGTTCTTAGCTCTTGCTCGAGCTTTTGGGTTTCTTCACGAGGGAAAAATTCGACGATCATCCTTTCCCTTAAATCGGCCCAAGAGAGGGCGTGAGCTTCATCGGTACCCACCGATTGTACATACGTGTTCCACCACGTGAGGGTGATACCGGCAAAGGTGTGGGTGGAATATTTGACTTTATCTTGGTCCCGACAACCGCTTATGCTAAAAACGGCTTCCGTTTGTTCGAACCATCGAGTGAGTACAACTGGTCCCCCGGTTCCATCAAAAGTGTGAGGTTTGCACCCCATGAAGGCTTTGTAGGAGCACCCTTCGCTTGAGTTACCGGCCCCTTGATTGTTGTTGTTGTTATTGTTATTGTTGTTGGTGGAGTGATCGGCCATGGCCGCCTCTACGGCGGTGGCTACCATTCGTTGTAGAGCTTTTTCGGGTGTCTCATGGCGTGGCACACGACGAGGAGGCATTGTTCCTTCAAAACACAAGAATACCGTTGATTAGTATTCTTAATAATACTAACCATGATATGGAATAAGGATAGAGAGAAATTTTCCTTGATTCGCCTTAAATTCTTTATGTCATAATGTCGGAATGTTCATATGAGTCATCGTAATATAATCCCGGAAATTATATTACCCTAATTCATATGTGCATTCGACACTAATTCATATAGTCAAGGTGGCGCGTCAATTAAATCAAGTAACGTGAGATTAAGATTGAATAAGAATCAGATATGATAGACGAGTTCGAGTATAATGCACGAGTAGTCAAGTAATTCCTACTTCAAGTCTATATGCCGGTTGTAGTCTAGACTCACCAATGTACCCTATGACTCGGGGTAGACACCAATGAACTCTAAATCCCTACAACCAACGCTCTGATACCATCTGTAGCGACCCGACCAAATCATGTTTGACGGCGCCGACTACTAAGGTCCCGTTACGTGGTCATAAGTCTTTAACATGACGTTTGACCAAAATATGTCGCATTCATTTCATAAGTAAAAGGATGTTTCAAGTTTACAAAAGTAGTTCAAAGACTAGTTACATTTCAAAGTTTAACGTACGAATGAAACCTATGCGACACAATTTAAAAGTTGTCAAAAGACGCTCCAACTATGCATGTATACTCGACATCCAAGCAAGTATCAAAAAGAGTGCGGAAGCATGTATCAAGTAGCGTTCAAGGACCTGAGAAAACATATAGAAAACTGTCAACGAAAACGTTGGTGAAATCATAGGTGTTTTAGTAAACGTTGCATTTGAACCACAAGATTTAATATAATATGATTATCAAAATCATTTGCATTCCAAAGTTGTTATTTGTTTCGCGGGCACCCAATTATCAAACTTAACTGTTTTGCACCCTTTGCTTAGTGTTAGAACATACACTAGACCCGAAAATATATTTCATCCGCTAACGGTAGCGAACCGTCCGAATGAGGCTCGTCAAGCCCATGTGATCACATAATATAAGTTCACATTTACACCCTGCAAGTGTAACTAATGATAATTGAATTGAGGATTTTCGTTCAAACCCGTACTTGGAATGTTCGTTTTCGTACTTGTGTTCAATGTGTAAAAGTATGATACGTATATGTTTCTCATCCCATAGTTTAAAGCATAAAAGTTATTTGAAAGATGGGACTATGATCTCACCTTGAGTGCACGTATGAAAAGTACTTCACAAAGTAACGTGTGCAAAGGATAATGCTAGTCTTGACCTAAACAAATAGGTCGTATTAATAACGGTAAACACGATAGGTCAACGATGTTCAATTAGTCATATGGCTCGTTACGACTCGATTATGTAGCATGTGAATCATTTTGTCAAGTTTCATGCAAGATACAAGTATAGAAACAAGCTAGGAAGGTTGCATAATCATTTAGTTAAGTTTGACAAAAAGTCAAACTTTGGTCGTTCAAAGTCAACGAAAAAGTCAACACGTTCGGGTCGGGTCCCGAACTATTTTTCTGAGGTTTTTATTCATATATAAGCATGTTAGAACAAGTCTCACGTGAATCGGAGTTCCATAGCGTGCCAAACATTTTTCTTATTTTGACCAAGGAGGTCAGAACCTGGACACGCCTTATGTCGCGCCGCGACATAGGCTGGCCGCGCCGCGGCACATAACGTGTGCTGGTGCCTGGTTAGTTTCAATTGTTCAAGTCTTTTTCCGAACTTCGATCAAACACAAATCACAAACCGTAAACACTTATGACACGCATTTTATATCGTTGGAAAGCTAATTTGACAAGGAACACAACTAAACACATTTCATCAACCAAAAACATCATTTTCAATAACCAACTTTCCAACATATAATGCTCAATTAATGCTCAAGTTCATAAATGCACAAAATAGGATTCGGGAATTAAATGCATCCCTATAACGCGCCGTTTCGTAGCTAATCAAGCATACAATACAACTAACTACTTACTAACAACAATTCATGGCATTCAATACATCAAAAGTTCATTTCAAGTTCACCGAACCCTAACCCAAATTCACCAAAAGCACTAATCATGTTTATGAAGTTTTCTAAAACAACCTACACATCAAATTGAAGCTAGTGATGTTAGGAACACATTTAATACATGCATTTATAACATTTAACAATATTTAAGCAATCAAATCATCAATCAAACACACCAAACTTTCAAGTTCATGCTAGTTATCAAAAATAACAAGATCGAACATATAATTCATATATTCATGTTAGACTTGATCCATAGACACTAATTAACAACTTTATAAGTTAAAAACATCAAGAACACAAAATCTAGTGATTTTAGAAAGTTACCCAAACGTAATGAAATTGGTATGGAATCGAAGAGGATGTTGCAAGGATTCTAAATATGTAATTTGTTTTGCAAGACACCCGCTAGCTTGGATTTAGATGATGATTCTTTGAAATGGTGTTTTGAGAGAAAATAAGAAAGTAGTGAAGAAAATGGAAAAAGAAAAGAGAATTAATGAATGGATGAGAGTGAAGGGTTGACTAGTTGACCTAGTCACCTCTTTGCTCTCTTGGCAACAATGGTCCCTCTAGTTTTATTCGGGTGCGTGAATTACCTAAACGAGATATTTTAAAACGCGTATTAACGAGAGATGTTATAAACATATAACGGAATTTAAATAGTTAAACGGAAAAGTAAACGGAAAAAGGCGGGATGTTACATTACCTACTCCTTAAAAGAAATTTCGTCTCGAAATTTAAGTAGGCGTAGTTGTCGTTGTTTCTTCCTCGAAATTTTGCGTTTCCGGAATCGGGAACAAGTGAGGGTATTTCTTTTGAATTTGATCTTGCCTTTCCAAAGTAAACTCGGGTCCTCTTTTGGCATTCCAACAAACCTTGACAATCGGGATTCGGCTTTGTTTCAATGTCTTGACGGAGGTGTCCACAATTTCAACCGGTTCCTCCACAAAATGAAGTTTGTCATCAATAGTAAGTTCCTCGAGAGGGATGACGATATCGGGTTCGGCAAGACACTTTTTCAAGTTAGATACATGGAAGGTAGGATGAACGGAGCTCAATTGGGGCGGAAGATCTAAACGATAAGCAACGGTTCCAATACGCTCCAAGATTTCGAAAGGACCAATATACCGCGAATTTAATTTCCCACATTTTCCAAAACGAATGACACCTTTCCAAGGTACGACTTTTAACATGACGCGGTCACTGACTTGAAATTCAAGGTCGTTGCTTCTTTTGTCGGTATAGCACTTTTGACGACTCCGGGCCGTCCGAAGCCTATCTCGGATTTGAACGATCTTCTCGGTGGTTTCGTGAATGAGTTCGGGTCTGGTGATTTGTACGTCGCCTACTTCGGCCCAATAAAGAGGAGAACGGCATTTTTGGCCATATAACGCTTTGAATTGGGCGGCTTTTATACTCGCGTGATAACTATTGTTGTAGGAGAATTCGGCGAGAGGTAAGTGCTTGTCCCAAGCTTTTCCAAAATCAACAACGCAAGCCCGTAACATGTCCCCCAAGGTTTGAATTGTGCGTTCGCTTTGCCCATCGGTTTGAGGATGATATGCGGTGCTCATGTCTAAACGCGTTCCCAACGCTTCTTGCAAGGTACGCCAAAATCTAGAAACAAAACAGCCATCTCGGTCGGAGATAATCGATAAAGGTACACCGTGTCGGGCTACGATCTCCTTGATGTAAAGTTGTGCAAGTTTCTCCATTTTATCGGTCTCCTTCATGGCAAGAAAGTGTGCGGATTTGGTGAGACGGTCAACAAGTACCCAAATGGTATCATAACCGCCCGTCGTTTTTGGTAGTTTGGTGATAAATCTATCGTTATCCTTTCCCACTTCCATTGCGGGATCTCGGGTTATTGAAGTAGTCCGGACGGTCTTTGGTGTTCGGCTTTGACTTTTGAACATGTCAAACACTTGGAAACATAAGTAGCTATGTCCCTTTTAATGTTCGGCCACCAATATTGTTGTTTAAGGTCGTGGTACATCTTATTGGCACCGGGGTGAATCGAGTATCGTGACTTATGGGCATCTAAAATAAGACTTCGTAGGTCCCCATAACTAGGCACCCAAATCCTTCCGGTGAAATATCGGATTCCGGTTTCCTTAGTTTCGAATCGAGAGACGAGAATGTTCAAGAGCTCGCATGAAACGTTTTCATACTTGAGAGCTTCATCTTGGGCTACCCTAATTTGGCTATTAAGGTTTGTGTGGATGGTGATGTTTAAGGCTCGGACACGAAGAGGTACCGCTCTTTCTTTTCGACTTAAGGCATCGGCTACTACATTTGCCTTTCCGGGATGGTAACGAAGCTCGCAATCGTAATCATTTAAGGTTTCAATCCACCTTCGTTGTCTCATGTTTAGTTGCTTTTGATCGAAGATGTGTTGGAGACTTTTGTGATCGGTAAATATTGTACTCTTGGTTCCATAAAGATAGTGTCTCCACATTTTATGTGCAAAGAGAACGGCTCCGAGTTCGAGATCATGTGTCGTGTAGTTTCGTTCATGAATTTTGAGTTGTCGAGAAGCATAAGAAATGACTTTCGTTCGTTGCATCAACACACACCCAAAACCATGTTTCGAGGCGTTGCAATACACAACAAAATCATCGTTGCCCTCGGGAAGTGACAAAATAGGAGCGGTGGTTAGCTTCGTTTTCAAGATTTGAAATGCGGATTCTTGTTCGGTTGCCCAAACAAATTTTCTTCCCTTATGAGTTAACGCAGTTAGAGGACGAGCGACCAAAGAGAAATCTTTGATGAATCTACGATAGTATCCGGCGAGACCCAAGAATTGGTGAATGTGAGTAGGAGTTGTAGAAGTCTCCCATTTACTAATGGCTTCGATTTTTGATGGATCGACTTTAATACCTTGGTCACTTACAACATGACCAAGAAATTGAACTTTCTTCAACCAAAATTCACACTTGGAGAATTTGGCATAGAGTCGTTCTTGTCATAAAAGTTCAAGCACAAGTCGGAGGTGTTCCTCGTGTTCTTCTTTGCTTTTAGAATAAACCAAAATATCATCGATGAACACGATAACGAATTTGTCAAGATACGGTTTGCACACGCGGTTCATAAGATCCATGAACACCGCCGGTGCGTTAGTGAGACCAAATGGCATGACAAGGAATTCATAACTACCATAACGAGTTCGGAAAGTGGTTTTGGAGACATCTTCCCCCTTAACCTTTAATTGATGATAACCCGAGCGGAGATCGATTTTCGAATATACACAAGACCCTTGTAGTTGATCAAAGAGATCATCGATGCGAGGAAGAGGATATCGGTTCTTAACCGTCAATTTGTTTAGTTCACGATAATCAATGCACATTCGTAGGGATCCGTCTTTCTTTTTAACAAACAAAATCGGAGCGCCCCAAGGTGAATGGCTAGGTTGGATAAAACCACGATCAAGTAGTTCTTGGATTTGACTTTGTAATTCTTGCATTTCGGATGGAGCGAGTCTATATGGTGCACGTGCTACGGGTGCGGCTCCCGGAATAAGATCGATTTGGAATTCAACTGGTCGATGATGTGGAAGACCCGACAATTCGTCGGGAAATACATCGGAATAGTCACTAACAATTGGCACATCATCGATGTGCTTCTCATCGGACTCGATTTTCTTAACGTGAGCAAGGATCGCAAAACAATCCTTACGGAGTAGTTTTCTAACTTTAATGCATGAAACGAGGTTGAGTCCGGTGCAACTCTTATTGCCATAGACAATCAAAGGTTCACCATTCTCGATAGGAATTCGGATTGTGTTAAGATCACAAAGGATGTGAGATTTCGTTTTGGCTAGCCAATTCATACCGATTATTACATCGAAGTTTCCTAGTTCCATGGGTATCAAGTCAATTTCAAACTCATTACCCAAAATGTTTAACGTACACCCCCGGTAATATGTGTCAGCACTCAATAGTTTCCCGTTGGCCACTTCAATGGTATAAGTGGTATCTAGTGGAAGTGGTGAAGTGCTAAAAGAATGAGCCAAAGTCTTAGATACAAAACTCTTATCGGCACCCGAATCGAATAAACAAGTAACATAAGTGTTGTTGAGGAGAAACGTACCCGTGACTAATTCATTGTCATTTCGGGCTTCCTCGGTGTTGATGTTGAAAGCTCGTCCGCGTGTGTTGGTGTTGGCTTTCTTCTTCGGACATGCATTTCTAAAATGACTCGTTTGGCCACATTCATAACAAGTACCCGGTTTTGGTGCATTGGGCACCTTTTGAGTAGGGGTGGTCAGTATTTGGTTTGAAACTGTTTAACCCGAACACTAAACTGAAACCAAACCGGAAAAAACCAAACCGAATTTGAAAAACGGTTTTCGGATCGAGTCAAAACCGAAACCGAATTTGAATTCGGTTTTCGGTTCGGTGTTCGGTTTTGAAAATTCTGAATTCGGTTTAACCGAAAACCGAATTCAAAATTTTTATATATTTAATTTGTATATCTATGTTTTAATGTCATTATAATTTGGGATCCAATCAATAAAATAGTTTCTCATCAATATGATGATTTGGTAGCTCATATTATAATTATGTTACTCAAATTATTATGTCCTTCTTCTTAATAATAGAAGCAGTAAACGTCATAATTAAGCTGTAAATATTAATAAATCATCGAATTCTTGATAATTTAATAGTATGTCATTGTTTTAGGTCGTAAATAACTAAGACATTAGTAATGCCAAAATTAAACTATCATCGTTCTCAAATTTTTCATAATATTTGGTTTTAACCGAAAACCGAACCGAATCCGAATTCGAATTCGGTTTTCGGTTCGGTTCGGTTTCAACTTTGAATTCGGTTTTTAGTTCGGTTTTCGGTTTTGCCCAAAAAAATTTCAAAACCGAATACACCGAACTAACAGAAAACCGAACCGATGAACACCCCTACTTTTGAGCGACGGGGGCGGCACTTCTACAATCGTTGGCCACATAACCACCCCTTTGGCACCGGTGGCAAAATAGATTACTACATTCACCATTGTGGTGTTTGTGGAATTTGTTGCAAAAGGGTTTATTTCCGCCATAACTTTCCTTGGCGTCGGAGGTGAAAGGCTTTTTGGTGAAGTTGTTGTTGTAGTTGTTTCTTGATTGGGGGGCTTCCCATTTTCTTTTGTTGCCGCCCGATTTATCCTCGGCCTTAGGTGCCGGAACTACGATTTCGTCAACCGTTTCGATCAATTGGCGGGCCATGTTTAAGGCTTGTTGTAGGTTAGCGGGTTTGGATGACATCATTCCTTGTTTGATGCTCTTTGGAAAACCATCCATATAGAGTTCAACCCTTTGAGATTCGGGGTTCACGAGGTTGGGACACATCAAGGATAGCTTGGCGAAAAGCAGACGGGTAGCAAGCACGAAATCAGGCATAGTAACTACAGCAGCCTAGATCGTCTACAGCAGTACGTAGCATGGCAATAGTAACAGTATCATACCGAAGTAACATGCTAAAAGCAGATAGTAGCATGCAGTAGCGAGAATAAGAAAAAACATACAGCGAGTTTACATAGCAGTAAAAGGAAACGGTAGCATGCAGCAAGTTCATACAGCAGTAGAAGTAAGCAGTGGCATACAGTAGTAGTAAGCAGTAACATGCAGTAATATAACACAGTAGCATGTAGCAGGTTCCGCGAAAACAAGTAAACGAGCAAGTTGTAGATTAGTCTTATTAGCGAATCCTACTCGACTCGGTCAAGACTCACTAATGCAACCTAATTCCCTACAACCAATGCTCTGATACCAAATGTAACGCCCCGTACAAAACCATCGTGTACGATTCATCAACAACAGGATCATTACAAGATCAAACACTATATGCTATTTGAAAACCAGTTTTTCATTCATAAAAAGATAGCGTTTTACAAAAGATAACGTGCTTCCTATGAATAGAATCATTAACATAAGTATGTGACCTAAAGGTCGTTACAAAGCCATTGTTTGTAAATAACATAAGTTACGAATGCAAAATAAAAGTTTCATGATTCAGACATCTGTAAGTAATGCAGCGGAAATATACACAGCAGGTCCATAACAGCAAGTCTATAACACCAAGACAGCAAGTCTAACAGCGGAAGCAACAACGTCTAAGCACCTGAGAAATACACGCTTAAAAAGTCAACACGAATGTTGGTGAGCTATAGTTTGTTTGTAATCAATAATGTAATGTAGACCACGAGATTTCAGTGCTCCAACCAGCAGTTTAAATCAGTATGAAAAGTATATGCTTAACCGTGGGCACCCGGTAACTAGACTTAGCGTATGTATATCACCCCCTAAAAGTGCACTTGGCGAGTGCGTTTTTCCTCGAAGTATTAAACACCCATTGTATGCTAGCGCAACTAGCCCGAGTGGGGGTTGTCAATCCCTATGGATCCATATCTAAGATTCGCGTTCACGGTTAGGAAATCAATGATTAAATGTTACCGAGCTAAGGGGAATCTTTGTGCCGTTATATCACCCACACATATGTAAAGTTTAAGTACTCGTGTCTAGTATGTAAAACGTAAAAAGTGCATGTATTCTCAGTCTCAAAAATAGTAAAAAGTAATAAAGGGATGATATAACTCACAGTGAATAAGCAGTAAAAGTCGACATGAAACTTATGCAGGTAGTAAGTCGGTCTGAAAGGTCGTCAACCTAAGTCAAAGATCACTAGGTCAGTATGTTGTCCCCATAAGTTTAAAAGTGCATAAATTAAGTTTAAGTGTCATCATCAACATCATCATTATCATCATCATTCATCAACACTAAGGTAAGTTTAACAAAAATAGAGATCGAAACAAAAGACTGACTTCAGACAGATGTTACGACCTCTATACAAATCGAAAAGATGCGTAGTCAGTGGACATGGCTCCATGTCTGAGTCCTCTAAACGCTGACCAATTTTCAGAATCTAACTCGTCTTTGTTTGACCGTGGCGACGGTTTAAGTGCGAGTAGGTCAGAAATTTCAGCACAACGTTACAAAGGCGTAGTGACTTTCGGAAGGCTATAAATCCTAAACCGTATATCGGATTAAGTCAAGGCCTAAACGAAAAGTCATCTACTCGAAACGAAATATCTGAAAATCAGTTTTACAGAAGCCCAGGAGTCTGATCAGACCCCAAAAAATAGCAAACAAGTGCTCCGGTGAGATTCTTGGTGCTTGATGCTCATCACGATTCTCATCCTTGATGCTTGTAAGCTTCAAGTGTACAACTCTTTGATGTTTTAGCATAAATTTGACCAAGGTTCAAACATCAACACACAACTAAGAGTAAAATTTATCATTCTACAAGTTTTGAACACCAAGATTGCCTCTTTATTGCATAAATCCAATAAAGCTTCAACCTTTGTTCTTTTTATACAAGTTTATGCATCTCCATCATATGTGATGATGAAGACTTGATCTTTATCATCACAACAAATACAAAAAGGTTACAAGTAAGTGAAATCTATAATAATAACTTAGATCTCAAGTATTAAGAAAACCCTAAGCTAGAAAGCTTGGATCTTTACAAGATTAATGAGACCATAAGCTAGAAAGCCAAGATCTTTAACAAAATAATGAAAGTAATGAGACCATAAGCTAAAAAGCTAAGATCTTTAACAAAATAATGAAACCCTAAGCTAGAAAGCTTGGATCTTTAGTGTTCTTGAAGATCCTTAAAGCAAAATACTAGATCTTCAAGTTACATGAAGATCATAAACAAAAGTTTTAATCTTTATAACAAAACAAAGAAATCACAAGCTAGATCTAAAAAGTAAATAAAGATTCAAAGCTAGAAAGCTTGAATCTTTCATGTTCTTGAAGGATTCAAACCCAAGTTTGAATCTACAAGATATAACAAGATCAAAAGCTAAAAGATTGATCCTTTAAATGATGATAATGATGTCGGCTTTATGAAGAAGAAAAGAAGAAGAAGAAAATTTAAAACTTACACTTTTTAGAGTGAGAAAGACTATAGAGAGAATTAGAGAGTAAGTGTGTGTAATTTGTGAATGAAATCAAGTGTAAAATAGGTGAGGTTTGAGTGGTTTTTATAGGGAGAAATGGGGTGGTGGCCGTGGGTTCTAGGGGGGACAAGTGGGGGACAACTTTTGCTTTTTGGTTAATGGTTGTCTAAAGTTGGTGCTTATGTTAGGATTTCTTGCAACATTAAGGATAATGGTTAACAAAAATGCTAGTATGTTCCCTCTAATAAATGGGCATTTGTCTTACATTAATATGGGTCACTAACTTATTAAAATTGGGCTAATTTAATAGTCCACTAGCTAGTGTAGGGTGGGCTAAAGTCCAACAAGGTAGAAAGTCCAACAAGACTAACTAGTGTGTTCTAGTAAATTACTAAGCGTAATTAAGCATCCAAAAACCCAAGTAATTGTTATTATAAAATAACATTTAGTGTTTCGTAGTCATAATATTCCGATTATGACCAAAGTTAAACGTGTATCAAGTACATAGCTCGTTTCAAACGTCAAGTGACACCAACGGTCGTAAAAACTTTCGGGGATCAATTTAAGTGATTACACACTTAATAGCACGTTGTAAGATATTAATGAAAGTAATTAATCATTAAATAAGATCCCAGAGCATAAACTAGCTCAGTACGCACATATACGCAGTTTCGTGAAAGCACAAAGCGCAAAACCAAGTCGAAAAAGCCGGGTCGTTACCAATACTTCACCCCGGGTGGCGTCTTAACACGTCGACACTTCACCCGTGATAGTCCTTAGAGTGGCATCTTAACACATCGATACTTCACTCCGGGTGGCGTCTTAACACATCGACACTTGACCCATCATAATTTCCGGAGTGGTGTCTTAGCACGTTGACACTTCACTCTTCACGTGAAACGTGGTGTCTTAACACGTCGACACTTCACGTCTCGCGCTACACAAATAAATACATTATATACCTACGCATATAATTATTCTACTCTCCTTAATCCAAAATGAAGGTAAGCAAATAAGCTCTTTACCCGTCAATGAGATCACCTATTACATTAACATATAATCAACACTTATCCGAATAGGACTTCCGACCCGCCCAAAAGGACACCTAGTGCAAATGTTCATCGTTTGCACTTACAACTCCAAACATAGGCCTAAATCACCAATTATCACTAAGTTAGTGACCATGGCATTAAATCATCCATCTACACACCACTAGGTCATTTAAAGCTCATTTGACCCATTTCAAAGTCAACACACCCATTTGGGTCACCCCTAACCCAAATAACACCCATTTACAAAAGCAACAAGGTGTGCTAGTGATTTACAACCATTTAAGACCCTTAAACACTATTTAAAGTAAGGAAATCAAGATTAGAACTTACCCCCACAATCAAAACGTAGCTAGCAACGAGATGCACAACTTTAACACTTGCACTTTAACCCGAAACAAGCTCATTCCTCTTAGATTTGAGCTCTCTCTCTCTCAAATGGGTTTCTCTCACTAGAATTTAAGTGGAAGAGATAAGGTGGTTGAAAATGGAGTAATGGCACTCCTAGATCTCATCTTGTGCTTTAAATTCGTCCCACAAGTGAAATTACCAAAAAGCCCCTTTAAAATATCTCAAAAGAAGAAGGCTGGCCCATCAGACCCCAGCCGCGCCACGGGCCTTTAGGCCGCGCTGCATCCCAACACTGAAAATGAGGGTGGCCAGCTTTTAAATATATATACATTATATACAATTCGAACTTGGGTCTTACAACTCTCCCCCACTTGATTCGGATTGCGTCCTCGCAATCCAAGCCGCATGACAAGCAGGAAGATACACCAAAACAAATTCTTCGGATTCCCACGTGAACTCGGAACCCTTTCGATGAAGCCATTGGACTTTAAAAGTCCTTATCTCCTTGTTACGCAACATTTTAATCTTCTCATCAAGAATAGCAATCGGTTCCTCCACATACTCCAACTTGTTATTCAGCGAAATCTCATCCAACGGTACCCACGTCGAGTCATCCGCAAGACACTTACGGAGGTGGAAAACATGAAATGTGTTATGAATTCCTACAAGCTCTTCGAGCAACTCTAGTCTATAAGCAACTTCACCAACACGAGCCAAAATTTTAAAAGGTCCAATAAACCGAGGAGCTAACTTTTCTCGTTTTCGATGTGATGCCCCGTACAAAATCAATGTGTACAGATCATCAACAATAGGTCCATTACACAGTATAATACTATATGCTGTTTTAAAACAAGTTTTGCATTCATTAAAAGGTAACGTTTTTACCAATGTCAAATGTTTTACGAAGGCAACATGCTTCTACGAATAGGAAGCATTAACATAAGTACATGACACAAAGGTCATTACAAAGCTATTGTTCAAATGTAACATAAGTTGTGAATGCGAAAATAAAAGTTCCATGATTGAGACATCTCTAAGTAATGCAGCGGAAGTGTAACACAGCGAGTCTGTAACAGCAAGTCTATAACACCAAGACTATAACAGCAAGTCTAACAGCGGAAGCAACAATGTCTAGGCACCTGAGAAATACATGCTTTAAAATGTCAACACGAATGTTGGTGAGCTACAGTTTGTTTGTAATCAGTAATGTAATGTAGACCACGAGATTTCGTATTCAAAACAGTGTGAAAAGTATATGCTTATCCGTGGGCACCCGGTAACTAACTTAACAAGTAATATATCACCCCTTAAAAGTACACTTGGCGAGTAAGTATGTTTATGAAGTATTAAACACCCATTGACTGCTAGCGCGACTAGCTCGAGTGGGGATGTCAAACCCTATGGATCCATATCTAAGATTCGCGTCTACCGGTTCATAAATCAATAGTTAAACGTTACCGAGCTAAGGGGAATATTTGTGCCGTTATATCACCCACACATATATAAAGTTTAAGTACTCGTATCTAGTATATAAAACATAAAAAGCGCATGTATTCTCAGTCCCAAAAATAGTAAAGTAGAAAGAGAGCTATAACTCACAGTGAAAATGAGGTAAAAGTCGATATGAAAAGTATGCAAGTAGTGAGTCGGTCCGAAAGGTTCTCAACCTAAGTCAAAGGTTACTAAGTCAGTATATTGTCCCCCAAAAGTTTTAAAGTAAATAAGTTAAGTCTTAAGTATCATCATCATCATCATCATCATTATTCGTAAAAAATAAAGTAAGTTTTCAACAAGAAAAGAGATCGAAACAAAGGGCTGACTTCGGAAAGCTGCTACGACCTCTATACAAACTGAAAAGAAGCGTGGTCAGTAGCCAAGGCTCCGTATGTGAGTCCTCTTACCGCTATCAAATTTTTAGATCTTAACTCGATGTTGTTTGACCGTGGCGACGGTTCAAGCGCGAGTGTGACGACCCCGAAATTTTTGACCAAATTTAAACTTAAATTCTTATATGATTTCGACACGATAAGTAAATTCTATTAGGTTGAGTCTCAAAAAGTTTGAACTGTTTCATATATTCAATTGACCTTCGACTGCTCTTGACGATTTACGAACAATTAATTGTAGATATGTGTGTATGTATATATAAATAATAATTCAAAATATAATTTGAAGTATTATATGTTGTTGTTATTAAAAAATTAATAAAATAAAAATAGGATATTATAATAATTAATTAAATTATATCTATATATATAAACAAAGTATATTAAAAATAAATATTAAATGATTTTAATACTCTTTTGATGTTCCGATTGATATTAAGCAAGTTAAATTCAAACTTATGTAATTTTAAAATAAACGGTGATACGAAAATGAGTTCTATAAATTTTAGGCTTATTAAAAATGTATTTAGGAACTATTTGTTAAGTTTTAGCACTTTTTATATTTTACCCATAATTGAGAGGGACAATTGATGTAATTTTTATTTAATAGTTAATAACCAAATTTTATACCATAATGACTAAAATAAATAAAGATAATTACTGTAAAAATTTGAGATTTTTATGTGTACTTTTATCTGCCACTAACTAACAACTGAGTACGAAATCCAATCCGTGAAAGGCGATGGCTAATATTATCACACGTTTATTATTATTATTATTATTATTATTATTATTATTATTATTATTATTATTATTATTATTATTATTATTATTATTATATTGGTAATATTATTAGATATTTCTGTTAGTAGTACATATTCGTGAATTTGATTTGATTGGAATGGGGCCTGTGTTTAATTTATCACTTTACTTTTATATTACATATTATATGCATAAACAAACCATACAGAACCCACCAACCATTATCAAACCATCTATCTAATTACAATTACTATTTCTATTTTGTTGAATACCTGAAACAACTCACCACCTTCTTGAACAACAACCTTTTTCATCACTTTACCGCCACCCTACCACCGTACTATCATCATCATCATCATCAAAATCTATTTTGTCTTCTGTTTACTTCGTGAACCATACAACCATATTCTTCGTGACAACCTACACACCACCTTTCTTTCTTTTTAATATTTGTCGAGCTACAATCACACACAACCACAACTTTCCTTCACCACTTGATCTTCCTCTTCAACCATGATCCACCAACCACCACCCTTGACCAACACCAACCGTATACAACCATTATAAACCACCACACCACTCACTATATGTATATGTGTGTGTGTGTGTGTGTATATATATATATATATATATATATATATATATATATATATATTTTCTTTCTTTCTTTCTTCTTTGGTTTTGATCCGAGAACTTGCAACCACTAATGATCTTCTTCTGTTTCCTGAGTTCACAAACACCATCCAAACTCCACAAACTACTAGTCGTTACTATTTCTATTCGCAAAATACCAACCTTTAAGAACAGCCAAAACCACCTACAACTACGCCTACTTTATCTGTTTTGAACCACCGGAACCACCTGCTACAACATGATTCTATATTTGTTTTGTTATAACGAAGATGATTAATTGAATAAAGAAGATCGACTGCTCCTGCTATACATTTTTTTGTTGCTCGACTGGTTCATAGACCCATCAAAATTTGCTGCTGCACTATTATATTTTCGATTCTATTAAATAACGAGGATACATAAATGATAGAAAAAGATGATAAAGAAGATGAATAGCGTAATTGGATGATGAACTTTTATGACTGCTCGATCTATTCTGTTTCCTTCCTCGATCGAACACAAACAGGAAATTAAAACCCAATCTATCATGGGCCTTTTTAATTGTTAAATGGATTACCGAAGTCGTTGGGCTGCGATGGCCCATCAGGAATAGTACCAGACTTGATTTTTGGGCTTGATCGTTTTATTACTTGGGCTAAATCTATTAGTGATAACGGGTTAAATATATTGATGATACGAAGAAAATCAGAAAGACAAAACAGATCAGATGGTTTAAGGTGGGTTGGGTTGAGCGAGAGGTCTTAGGTTCAATCTCGGTCTGATACATTTCTTTTTAGGAGACCTTTTTAAAGGTAGTTTCATTTTTTTTTTTAATTATTATTATTATTGTTATTATTATTACTAGTATTATAATTATTATTAGTATTATAATAATTATTATTATTATCATAGTTATAAGTATTATTATTATTATTATTATTATTATTATTATTATTATTATTATTATTATTATTGTTATTGTTATTATTATTATTATTATTATTATTATTATAAGTATTATTAATGTATTTATTATTATTTTATCATTTAAGTATTGTTATCATTAACATTATTATTATTATTATTATTATTATTATTATTATTATTATTATTATTATTATTATTATTATTATTATTATTATTATTATTATCATCATCATCATTATTATTATTTTTATTATTATTATCATAAGTATTAATATTATTATTAGTAGTATTATTATCATTATAGTTATTAATATAAATATTAGTATTATTATAATTAGTAAAAAAATTAATTTTATAGTTATTATTATCAGTAGTCATTATAATTAAAATTAACATTTTTATTAAAAGTATTATTTTTATTAAAGTTATCATTTTTATCATTATTATTAAAAGTATCATTTTTATAAAAATTATCACTTTTGTTATTATTACTATTATTATTATAAATAAATTAGCTTTTTATTTATTATTATCAATATTATTTTATCAAATAACTGTTAGTTATATAAAATGATATTTACTACATCTAACATAATTATATTAATATTTTATATTAATAAACATAATTAATTAGGTTATTAATGAAACACATAATTAAAATAACAACTAAATCACTAATAATATATAAATTTGTTCGAATACCATTATATGTGTTAATAATATACATAATTGAATATAGGTTCGGAATCCGAGGCCAACCCTGCATTGTTCAGTTCCGTCGTATGCATATTTTACTACAAGATATCGTATTGTGAGTTTCATTTGCTCCATTTTTAAATGCTTTTGCAATATATATTTTTGGGACTGAGAATACATGCGCTGCTTTTATAAATGTTTTACGAAATAGACACAAGTAATCGAAACTACATTCTATGGTTGGATTATCGAATCGAATATCACCCTTTTTAGTCTGGTAATCTAAGAATTAGGGAACATACACCCTAATTGACGCAAATCCTAAAGATAGATCTATTGGGCCTAACAAACCCCATCCGGGTTACGGATGCTTTAGTACTTCGATTTTATCATGTCCGATGAGAGTCCCGGAATGATGGGGATATTCTAGACGCATTTTGTTATTGTCGATTACCAGGTGTTCACCATATGAATGATTTTTATCTCTATGCAGTTTGTGCGAAATGCCTGATATGAGATGATGTTTATGAAAAATGAAAATAGAAATCTTGCGGCCTATTAAAATTATGGAAATGATCGATTACGATAAACTAATGAACTCACCAACCTTTTGGTTGACACTTTTAAGCATGTTTATTCTCAGGTATAAAAGAAATCTTCCGCTGTGCATTTGCTCATTTTAGAGACATTACATTGGAGTCGTTCATGGCATATTTAAGTCAGTACCTCGCAATGGGACCATATGTTGAAGACTTGATCCAGATGGATTAGGACGGGGTATTTCAGTTGGTATTAGAGCTGGTTTAAGCTGTGTCGTCAGCTTAATCGTAGAGGGGGTTCTCACAGTGTTACCTGTGATGAAGCATTGGCTCTTACTCCTCGCGGTCCGAATATGGTTGGTTTTGCCGAGAGGCAGGGCCGTAAAATCAGTGTCTGAGGTACTGATAATGCTAAAAACGAACATATATTTCATAGCATTATTCCTCAAGAAAGACAAGCTTTTAGTTGCAATTGTTCTATTTAAAAGTGATATTCGTTTAAATAATAAAAGGTGAAGACAAAAGACAGATTCGACGAATTGAAGACGCAAACGACCAAAAAGCTCAAAAGTACAAAAGACAATCAAAGAGGTTCCAATTATTGATAAGAAACGTCTCAAAATTACAAGAGTACAAGATTCAAAACGCAAAGTACAAGATATTAAATTGTACGCAAGGACGTTCGAAAATCCGGAACCGGGACCAGAGTCAACTCTTAACGCTCGACGCAATGGACTAAAAATTACAAGTTAACTATGTATATAAATATAATATAATATATAATTAATTATATTAATTATATATATATTATATATATAAAATAAATCGTCGGCAAGAAAGACTCCAAACATGGGTGAGCTGTAAAAGTAAACTCCGCGACTCGCGGAGTTTGAAGGCAAAATTGGCCGCGAGTCGCGGAAGCCCCAATTTCAGAAAATCCCTATAAAGCTCGCGCATTCTGATCGAAATCATCATCTTTTTCTTCTTCTCCTCATTCATACGTAAAATATATATATATATATATTTATAATTTATATTTTAATTTTAATTATAATTCTAATAATAAGGGTATGTTAGCGAATGTTGTAAGGGTGTAAGTCGAAATTCTGTCCGTGTAACGCTACGCTATTTTTAATCATTGTAAGTTATGTTCAATCTTTTTATATTAATGTCTCGTAGCTAAGTTATTATTATGCTTATTTAATCCGAAGTAATCATGATGTTGGGCTAATTACTAAAATTGGGTAATTGGGCTTTGTACCATAATTGGGGTTTGGACAAAAGAACGACACTTGTGGAAATTAGACTATGGGCTATTAATGGGTTTTATATTAACTAAACAATACCTTGTTAATTTAATATACAAACTTATAATTTGACGTATTTATATATAACCACATACGCTTGACTGGGTACGGTGGGCGGGATATCTATAAATACCAATAATTATTCATTTTACCGGATACGGAACTGGATTAATAGTTAATAAACTTGTTGAAACAGGGGTGAATTACATTCAAGGGTAATTGGTGTAATTGTTAACAAAGTAGTAAAACCTTGGTTTACACGCAGTCGATAACCTGGTGTATTCATTAAACAAAGTATTAAAACCTTGTTACAATTCGAATCCCCAATTAGTTGGAATATTTGACTTCGGGAATAAGAATAATTTGACGAAGGCTTTCGCTCTTTATATTTATGACTGATGGACTATTATGGACAAATCCGTATGGATATATTAAATAATTCAGGACAAAGGATAATTAACCCATGGGCATAAAACTAAAATCAACACGTCAAACATCATGATTACGGAAGTTTAAATAAGCATAATTCTTTTATTTCATATTTAATTTCCTTTATTTTATATTTAATTGCACTTCTAATTATCGCATTTTTATTGTTATTGTATTGCACTTTTAATTATCGTACTTTTTAATTATCGCAAGTTTATTTTATCGCACTTTTATTATTCGCAATTTCATTATCGTTATTTACTTTATGCTTTAATTTAAGTCTTGTATTTATTTTTAATATTTTACATTTGGTTTTAACTGCGACTAAAGTTTTAAAATCGACAAACCGGTCATTAAACGGTAAAAACCCCCCTTTATAATAATAATATTACTTATATATATATATTTGTATTTTTATAAAAGTAAACTAATATAGCGTTAAGCTTTGTTTAAAAAGATTCCCCGTGGAACGAACCCGACTTACTAAAAACTACACTACTGTACGATTAGGTACACTGCCTATAAGTGTTGTAGCAAGGTTAAGTATATCCATTCTATAAATAAATAAATATCTTGTGTAAAATTGTATCATATTTAATAGTATTTTCTGTAAAAATATAAGCTATTTTATATACTACTCTGCTAAAACATCAAGTATTTTTGGCGCCGCTGCCGGGGAACCGCTTAAAAGCCGGAAGCGCAACGCTACATAAAAAAAAAAAATTTTAGTTTACTTTTATTAAAATTCATTTTTATAAAAATACGTTTTAAATATTCGAAAATATAAAAAGAAAAATAAAAATATAAGTATTTTTAAGATTTTGTTAAATATTTAAGTTTTATAAAGTTTCTTTATTTTTATTTAATAAAAACATAAGTTTTATTTAAGTATTTTGTTTTTATTTAAAAACATAAAAAAAATATATATAAATCTAGTTTTAAGCATTTTATTTATTAAAATTATAAAGTAGTTCTATTTTATTTAAGTTTTTAAAATATAAGTTTTTATACACATATTTTTTTTAAACAGAAAAATTAAAAACAGAAAAAAAAATAATAAAGAAAAACGCGTCGAATTTAAATAACCTGTCAGTTGAAAACTGGAACCCTGCGACTCGCGGGGTTTGATGCCTTGAATACCGCAACTCGCGGAGGGTACCTGACACGCGACAGAACCCTAATTCTGCATTAATTACGGGTAATTAATTATTATTATTATTATTATTTAACCCTAATTACTATTATTATTATAATTAGTTTTAATTTAAGTTTTAATTAATTTGTATTATTTAGTATTAATTAGTTTAATTAAATTATAAAATTAGTAGTTTTAATAAATAAATAATATAAAAATAATATTTTTATAAAAATTGTACTTTTTACAACTTTTTGTATATTTTTATATTTTGTTCCTTTTCAATCGTTTTAGCGTAATATTTGTATTTTTCGCTCATATTTAGTTTTAAACTTAGATTTTGCCATAGTTATTTTTACTTCTAGATTTTTAGGCTTTGCCGTAGAATTCCTTAAGTGCTTTTTATTTAGACTAAGAGTTAGGTGCTTTAGAATTTTGCGACGCCTTTTTAAGTTTTAGTTTCTTTTTAAGTTATTTCCATTTGGGATATAGTTTTTCCTGTAAGCTTTAATATTTTTAGACACCTTTTACTATGTACAAATTATCATTCCAATTAGTAATCTCAATTTGCGATTATAATTTTAAGTTAGTTGTAGTAATAAGGTTAGGTTAGTCAAGTGTTTTTAAGTGTTATAAGTTTCTTTTATTTTTTCGTCACCTTTTATTTTTCAACCATTTTTCTTTTTCGACCTTTTTCGACGAACTCTTTTTCTTTCTTATTTCTCACTATTCTAGTTTTAGGACATAGATTTTTATTCTACTTCTTATCTAAATTTTCTTAAAATTACGAAAATTTATTTTAAGTGGTTAAATTGATAGACATAAAAATTTTCTGGTTCGTAGTAATAGTTGGATTTGTACGTGGACCGGGTTATTGGAGCCAAACAGTCCTCAATTATATTGAGACCAAACGAATCCTGCCCCTCTGCTGCATCTTTTGGCTATTCAAAACGTGGGCAAAATCAGAAAAGTCTATTAATTGGATAACTTATTATAATTTTTCTTTTCTTTTAAAAACTAATAGGATATTCAGTGAATGCACCGAGCAAGACAATCACCACTTTTTGTACGTTCACCACCTGTAGCTAGATCAAGACATTTAGCAAATATAACCGCCGTTGATTTTTCTTTAGAATCGTCATCTAGTCGACCAAGTACTTCAGTTCAAATTTCCGATAATCCATTTTTTGAACCCGACCTCACAATTGAGAATCCGGAGAATATTCAGGAATGGTTCGTAGATCCTGAACCATTAAACTTTCCTCCGGAACCACCAATCATTCAAACAGAGATTATTGAGGAACGAACCATTAAATCAGAATCCTCTAGTGATTCCGATTCAACAAATTCAATTATGGAGAATCTGGAACCTTTAAGTATGGAAGACCGAATGAGAGCTAAACGCACTGGCCAAGGTCACGCAATTACTCATCCAGACATTAATGCGCCAGATTATGAAATCAAAGGACAAATTCTACACATGGTGACTAATCAATGCCAATTTAGTGGTGCGCCGAAGGAAGATCCAAATGAACATCTACGTACCTTTAATAGGATCTGCACACTATTTAAAATCCGAGAAGTGGAGGATGAACAGATATATCTCATGCTATTTCCCTGGACTTTAAAGGGAGAAGCCAAAGATTGGTTGGAATCGTTACCTGAGGGGGCGATCGATACATGGGACGTTTTAGTTGACAAATTTCTTAAACAATTCTTTCCTGCATCTAAAGCCGTAAGACTTCAAGCAGAAATTGTTACGTTCACACAGAAACCGAATGAAACTCTATATGAGGCGTGGACAAGATATGGAAAGTTGTTAAGAGGATGTCCGCAACATGGTTTAGACACCTGTCAAATAGTACAAATATTCTACCAAGGATGCGACATCACTACAAGAAAAGACATAGATATAGCAGCTGGTGGTTCTATTATGAAGAAAACCGAAACTGATGCTTACAAAATTATTGATAATACTGCTTCCCACTCACATGAGTGGCACCAAGAAAAAGATATCGTTAGATCATCTAAAGCAGCTAGAGCCGATTCTAGCCATGACTTAGATTCCATTTCGACAAAGATAGATGCTGTGGAGAGACGAATGGAAAAGATGACTAAAGATATTCACTCAATACGAATTAGTTGTGAGCAGTGTGAAGGACCACATTTGACAAAAGATTGTCTCAGTATTGAATTAACAATGGAACAAAGAGAGAATATTTCATACATAAACCAAAGGCCTGGAAATAATTATCAGAATAATTATCAACCGCCAAGACCAATTTACAATCAAAACCAGAATTATAACCGAAATATTCCATACAACAACCAACAAGGTCCTAGCAATCAACAAGTATCCAATAATACTTACAACCAGCAAAGACCTAATTTTCAAAACAAACCACCACAACAAACCGATGATAAAAAGCCGAATTTAGAAGATATGATGACGAAGCTAGTTGAAACTCAAACGCAGTTTTTCACCTCTCAGAAACAAACCAATGAACAAAATGCTCAAGCATTTAGAAATCAACAAGCTTCTATTCAAAATCTGGAACAAGAAGTAAGTAACCTAGCAAGGTTAATAGGTGAAAGAAAACCGGGAAGTTTACCTAGTGATACAAATGCTAACCCCCGGAATGAAACAGCTAAAGCCATTACCACAAGAAGTGGTACAACACTTAAACCACCGGAAATACCTGTAACTTCTGATGAAACTATTCCTACTCCACAAGAACCACAACCTGATCAAGATAAGGAAAAAGAACTGGTAGTTGAAAAGGTTAATGAAGATAACACAATTAAGGCTAAACCTTATGTTAAACCATACCAACCACCACTTCCTTACCCGAGTAAAATGAAGAAAGAGAAACTTGAAGCCGAGCAATCCAAATTCTTGGATATGTTTAAACAGATAAATGTAAATCTTCCTTTCATTTATGTGATTTCAGGAATGCCTAGATATGCTAAATTCTTGAAAGATCTAATCTCAAATAGAAAGAAAATGGAAGAACTCTCGGCTGTTACTATGAATGCTAATTGTTCAGCAGTGCTGTTGAATAAGATACCAGAAAAACTATCTGATCCAGGAAGTTTCACAATTCCATGTTTTCTGGGTAGTCTTAGTTCAATAGAAGCATTGGCAGACTTAGGTGCTAGTATAAATTTAATGCCGTATTCACTATACGCTAAACTAGACCTTGGAGAATTGAAACCAACCAGAATAAGCATACAACTAGCCGATAGATCAATAAAATATCCTAGAGGGATAATGGAGAACATGCTAGTTAAAGTTGGTACTTTAGTATTTCCAGTAGATTTTGTTGTTCTGGACATGGAAGAAGATTCTCAAGTTCCTCTCATATTAGGAAGACCATTCTTAAACACGGCTAAAGCAATGATAGACGTGTTCGGTAAGAAACTGACCCTAAGTATAGAGGATGAGAGTGTTACCTTTTCAGTTGATAGAGCAATGCAACAACCGCAATCTGCAGATGATACATGTTATTATATTCAAACTATAGATGCACATGCAGAATTATTAGAAGAATTTCCAGAATTACAAGGAACAGGAGAATGTTCTTTAGGAGAAGGTAATGAACCAATTGATGAAGCTGAAATGTTAGCTACACTAATAGCTAATGGATATGAACCAACAACAGAATAAATTCAAATGCTAAAAGAAGAAGACAGATATCGATACAAATCATCGATAGAAGAACCTCCGAAATTAGAGTTAAAGCCACTTCCAAACCATTTGAAATACGCTTATTTACATGGTGAATCTGAATTACCTGTAATAATATCGTCTTCTCTTACTAAAAATGAGAAATCACAACTCATTTCTGTGTTGAAAGCTCATAAACCAGCCATTGCATGGAAGATTCATGATATTAAAGGAATAAGTCCTTCGTATTGCACACATAAAATTCTTATGGAAGAAGGTCATAAAACGTATGTGCAACGCCAACGAAGACTAAATCCTAATATGCAAGATGTAGTTAAGAAAGAGATTATTAAACTGCTAGATGCAGGTTTAATTTATCCAATCTCTAATTGTCCATGGGTAAGCCCAGTTCAATGCGTGCCTAAGAAGGGTGGCATGACTGTCATTACAAATGAGAAAAATGAGCTTATTCCTACTAGGACCGTAATAGGATGGCGTGTATGTATTGATTATAGAAAATTAAATGACGCCACCAGAAAAGATCACTTTCCCTTACCTTTCATAGATCAAATGTTGGAAAAATTAGCCGGAAATAGTTACTATTGTTTTCTAGATGGATTTTTCGGATATTTTCAAATTCCAATAGCACCCGAAGATCAAGAGAAAACCACATTCACGTGCCCTTATGGTACTTTTGCTTACAAACACATGCCATTTGGACTTTGTAACGCCCCTGCAACCTTTCAAAGGTGTATGATGGCGATTTTTCATGACATGATAGAAGAATGCATGGAAGTATTCATGGATGACTTTTCAGTCTTCGGTGATACATTTGAATCATGTCTAGTTAATCTTGAACGAATGCTAATTAGATGCGAAAAATCAAATCTAGTACTTAATTGGGAGAAATGCCATTTCATGGTTAAAGAAGGCATCGTTCTTGGACATAAAATTTCAAAAGATGGAATTGAAGTGGATAGAGCTAAAGTAGATGTAATTGCTAAACTTCCACATCCCATCAATGTTAGAGGAGTTAGGAGTTTTCTAGGGCATGCCGGTTTTTACCGACGTTTCATAAAAGATTTTTCTAAATTTTCCACTCCTATGAATAAACTCCTAGAAAAAGATGCTCCATTCATCTTTTCAGATGAGTGTATCAAATCTTTTAATATTCTTAAAGAAAAACTCACTAATGCACCGATCATGATAACACCAAATTGGAATCTACCATTTGAACTAATGTGCGATGCAAGTGATTTTGCAATGGGAGCCGTTTTAGGACAAAGGATTGAAAAACGATTTCAACCTATATATTATGCTAGTAAGACGTTACAAGGAGCACAAACAAACTATACAACTACTGAAAAAGAACTCCTTGCTATTGTCTTTGCTTTTGACAAATTTCGATCATATCTCGTTCTAGCAAAAACGGTGGTCTATACCGACCATTCTGCTCTTAGATACCTATTTTCAAAACAAGATGCTAAACCAAGATTAATCCGTTGGATCTTACTCTTACAAGAGTTTGATATTGAAATCCGAGATAAAAGAGGAGTAGAAAATCTCGCCGCTGATCATCTTTCTCATCTTGAAAATCCTGAGTTAGAAGTTCTAAATGAATCGGCCATACAAGACAACTTTCCTGATAAATATCTATTGAAGATAGATTATAGAGAAATTCCATGGTTTGCAGACTATGCAAACTATTTAGTATGTGGATTCCTTGAAAAAGGATTATCGTACCAAAGACGAAAGAAATTCTTCAGTGATATAAAACACTATTTTTGGGAAGATCTACATCTGTTTAAAAGTTGTCCCGATGGAATAATACGCCGATGTGTATTTGGAGATGAAGCTAGTAAAATATTAAACCATTGTCACACAGGACCAACAGGAGGGCATTATGGGCCTCAACTAACAGCAAGAAAAGTTTATGATGCTGGATTCTATTGGCCTACAATTTACAAAGACGCACACCTACTTTGCAAATCCTGTGATGCTTGTCAAAGGGCCGGAAAAATAAGTCAACGTGATGAAATGCCACAAAATGTCATCCAAGTATGTGAAGTATTTGACATTTGGGGTATTGACTTTATGGGTCCATTTCCAAAATCTCATAATAATCTATATATACTCGTAGCCATTGATTACGTATCTAAATGGGCGGAAGCACAAGCTCTCCCAACTAACGATGCACGAGTTGTAGTCAACTTTTTAAAACGTCTTTTTGCAAGGTTTGGAACACCGAAAGCTTTAATAAGTGACCGGGGTACTCATTTCTGTAATAATCAACTTGAGAAAGTTCTTAAAAGATATGGAGTAACTCATAAAATCTCCACCGCATATCATCCACAAACAAGTGGACAAGTTGAAAATACCAACCGAGCTTTAAAACGTATTCTAGAGAAAACCGTAGGATCAAATCCGAAGGAATGGTCCATTAAATTGGAGGATGCACTCTGGGCTTTTAGAACAGCCTACAAAACTCCAATTGGAACCACACCTTTTAGACTTGTTTATGGAAAAGCATGTCATCTTCCAGTAGAAATTGAACACAAAGCATTTTGGGCTTTGAAAACATGTAATCTTGATTTACATGAAGCTGGACGTCTACGATTAAGTCAACTAAACGAATTAGAAGAACTAAGACATGAAGCATACGAAAATTCGTTAATCTATAAGGAAAGAACGAAGAAATGGCATGATAAAAGAATCAGAAGTTCAAAAGAATTTAAGGAAGGAGACAGAGTTCTTCTTTTCAATTCACGATTCAAGCTATTTCCTGAAAAATTGAAATCAAGATGGTCTGGACCATTCATAGTCAAAAGAGTTTTCCCATACGGAACGATAGAATTGATAAATTCAAATGGGAATGAATTTAAAGTTAATGGTCACAGAATTAAACATTACATACATGGTCCGATGGAAGTTGACAATGAAGTTAATCATAATTTCACCACCCAAGAAAACCTTCAAAATGAAAACATAAATATGTTATCAACAACATATGAAAAATCAAAACTGGAATATAGGGAGGATTCAAATTTGAGTGATGAAGAAGAATTCCTATACAAACCTCCCATTCCAAGAAACGAAGAAAAATGTGAACAAGAAATTCAAATAGAAATGAAAGAACCAAGGAAAGAACACCCGAAAAAGGTTTACAAACCAACTCGACTTACTAAAGCAGGAGACCCGGGTGAATTTATCATTTCTTGCTTACTTAATGATGGTGCTGTATATAATGGACTCGCAGATTTAGGAGCAAGTGCAAATATTATGCCTCTTTTCTTATACAAAATATTAGGCATGGGTAAATTAAAACCAACCAAAATAGGTGTTCAATCATTTGACCAAACCATTAAACACCCGGTTGGAATAGAAAATAATTTACTTGTTAACGTGGGAAGTTTGACCTTTGTTACAAACTTCATAGTGATTAATATGGAGGAAAACCTTGATATTCCTCTAATTCTAGGTCGCCCATTTTTAGAAACCACCGAGGCATTCATTGATGTAAGAGAAGGTAGAATAACACTTAGGAATGGTGATACATCGATCACCTTTGTGAACCGAAAGTTTAGATCTCCACAAACCAAAACTGTTAGACCAATAAAAATGCATAAGTGTGGGGAAGATGAAGAAACACTTAATAATGATCCAATCACAAAGAATGCCGTTGATGATACGAAATTAGATGAATCCATTTTTAACAGTTCAACGAAGAAACTTTATAAACGGATTCACGATGCTAAGATTAAAGGAAACTTTAAGTTATATAACCGATTAATATCCAATTTATCGTCAAAAGAAAAGGCAATGTTAGTTGAATTTGTGAAAGTTACGGAGGAAATCAACAAATGGATTGAAGTAAAAGTCAAAGATATACAAGTTGTTGATGATTCAATTGAAAATAATGTTAATCACAATTTCGATACCACAGCCAACTAAGTGTGGGGAGAATCAAAGGGGTTTATGTATTTCTGTTAGAGTTTGATTGTCTGTTTTCGTGTAGTTCTCGAAAATGGAACCCAAATGGTCTTTCCCTAGCAGACCCTAAAGAACTAGTCTTCTCCCCCTATTCTGAATTTTTATTTTTTTTAGGTTTTTACAAAATTAAGACTGCCTGTGAACTAAACCATGGTCTAATGCTACACGCTTTGATCACTAAACGTAATAATGACATACTACCGAGTGAACTAGTATTAGTAATCAGAGAAAGAATGGACGGAGTTAGAAAAGAATCCAGATGCGAAGATAATAAGTTACAATTTGGTAAAGGAAAATCAAAATCCGCAGCAAAAAGAAGAGCACGACACCTAGAAAGATGTCACAAATGCGGAAAATGGTCACATGGAGGTAAATGTTCAAATAATCAAACCTATTCAAACACCGAATTTGTTACTTTATGCAGAGACGGACCGTTCATATGTTTAGAAGAAAAGACACTAAATGCTCGAGGTTACGCCTATGTAGCTATGGAAAACCAATTAAACCGACTATCTTATGAATGGGATAGATCATATAACTAAGAAATCTATTTCACAGGTATGTTTGTACAGTTTTTATTTTTTTATTTTTTTTATTTTTAACCTTTTGATAATAAACGCTAATTTGTTCGCTATAAAGTATTAAATTGGTATTGAATAAAATTAGGTTTGGCGACCGAAATTATTGATATCATTCAAAAATTTATTACATCACTGCGAAATTTAACGTTTATTCTTAAGGTATAAATATCTTTAATCAATCAACCCAAAATATTTCAAAAATTCGTCATGAGTTAAATTAGGTCTTGGAACCGAAATTACTTTACCGAAAAGAGGGGCGCAAATTTTTGATAATATTTGATTGATTAAAGTGGGATAAAAAGCCAAAAAGATTTTTAATTTTATTTTTACCATGTTTTTGAAATTAATATTTAAATCTTAAATTAATATTGTAAACTTTATAAAAACAATATATTTAAAATTGTAAATATTTGGACTATAATATAAGTTTGGTGTGAATTTATAATATGAATTTTTAAATTAAGTTTGGTGTGAATTTATAATATGAATTTTTAAATTAAGTTTGGTGTGAATTTTTAAAATATGAATTTTTAATTTTATGCATTTTAAATTTTAAGTTTGGTGTAAATTTTTAATATTAATTTTGAATTTCATATTTAAGTTGTGTGAATTTAAAAACAAAAATTTACTTTATCTCATTAAGTTAAAAATATGATTTTTAAAATTCGTCGTAAGTTGAAGACTAGGTCTTTGAACCGAAATTACTTTACCCGAGGGAGGGACGAGAACTTTTATTATCATTATTTTTAATCTTATTGAATTAAAGTATGCCAAAAACATTAAAAAAAACCCAAAAATCTTAGCTTTTAAAACAATCGCTACAAAAAGACAAATTTTAAAATTTTGTCGAAGGACGGACTAGGACATCGATCCGAAATGACCTCGTCCTAAATAACAAAGGAAACAAAATTTTAAAATTAATTAATTAATTGTTTTAATAAGTAAAAGATTAAAAAAAAAAAATACCAAACTCCGCGACTCGCGGAGTTTGAAGGGGAAAACACCGCGAGTCGCGGAGGGACTAAAAATCAGAAAAAAATATAACCGCAGAACAGATCAGTCCCCAACCCACAAAAACTAAAAACCTGCGAAAATACTGCCGAAAATAAACGAAAAAACACCCCCAAAATCACAATTTTTAACCGTTAATCACCAAATCTTTTACTAAAATCATGTTGAGAAGGATGCTATCTAGGAATTACTCAAGAAAAACGGTAAATTTCTACACCTAAACACCATTTAATCCGAAATTAGTGTTCTTGAGCAATTTTTTTTCCCAATTTGATTTTGATGCTTTTTAGTGTAATTAGGCTTAAATTGTTTATGTATTATGCTTGTATAACCTAGATTGATGCTGTTTAACATGATTAGAAGCCTTAAACTTCAAATTTTGAGTAATCTAGGGTTTGTGTTCTTGAGCAAATTTGGGGCTTTTTGATATAAACAGGTTATGGCCGATTTTTGTCATGAATTGTTGCTAAATTAAGTAGTGTAACATGTTTAGGTAGTTAAATGGTCCAAACTTTGAGCCTAAACATGATTTTGAGAATTAAAGTGGACTTTTTCAAGTCTAAAAATTCATGAACTTGATTTTTAAAAGATAATGCCATTTGAGACTTGTTTAATTGCTAGTAATGATTATTTTGACATGTTATTTGAGTTGAATGCTTATGAACTAGGCGAACATTTTCGTATATGCTTATTTGAAAAAGTGTAGATTTGATAAAAATGTGAAAATGAGCTTAAGTTTGATATAAATTGATCATGTCATTGTAATTATTTTGATTGATGATTTTGCTGACACTAATGCATATTTGGATGCACAAAAATTGTGTTTGATGTGTTTTGCAGACTGAAAGGGGTGAATCTTCATCCCAAGCCCGCAATGCTCCTGCTGAGAATGCGGAACAACAGGAGGTGGATAACTACTACAAGCAGGATATACCTCATCCAGTCATGACCTTTTCTGATATGCACTTGGAAGAGTTGCACCCGAACCTGAGATTTGACAGACTTTGAATAGATTATCCAAAATATCAAAGGGGTTTGCATACTCTTCATTCTAAGGTTGTTGAGGTACCGAGGGTCATAGAATGGGGACCCTTAGAAGCTGTAGAATTGGCCGGGCCAATTAGGGAATTACTTGTACAGAGGTATGGTAATTCTACTTTTAATGACTGGGTACGTTTATTCACCATGCGTAGACCTGTATATAAAGTATGGTGTGAAGAATTGTTGTGTAGTATAGAGTTGAATGATCGGGTAGCTAGTTTAACCGATCGTTCTTTTATTAGATTTTTGTTAGGCGGTTCGATGCGCCACATGTCTTTACTGGACATGGCTCAGGCTTTACGTATATATACGCCTGAGGAGTTAGCATCTGCCGATTGTAGAGGGTTGATACTAAACGGTAGAAAGATAGATAAAAATTTTGATACACACGGTGTGTGGAGTCAAATGACAAGCCATCACCGTTTCAAAGGGGGAAATTACTCTTATTTGGATATAGATAGAGCCGAATTAAGAGTGATTCATAGGTTTTTAGCTAATTCGATTACACAAAGGGGTAAGAACAAGGAAAAGGTAAATGAACAGGATTTGTTTTACCATATGTGTATTCGAGACCCACAAAGCGCTGTAAGTATACCGTATTGTGTGGGTTATTATTTATCAGCTATGGTTCGGGGGATGAGACCGCATAGCATAATAGGAGGTGGTATTTTTATTACTTTGATTGGTGAATATCTCGGTGTGGATATAAGTCGGGGGGGATTATTAGTAGAAGAACCAGAACCCCGCGATACTATAGGTTTAAATGTATACCATGGTGCGAAAGTTTTGAAGAGGCGAAATAACGCCGCAGTACCATACCATGGTAGACATCCACAGGTTGAGAGAAACCAACAGCAAGGTAATGTAGGAGGGGGGGAATGAGATGCAAGAAATGCAAAGGTTTATAGCTTCTCAGGAGTACGAAAATGCTAGACAGAGAGCATTTGAATATTGGCAAGTTCATCAGAACCAAATCATAGCTCATTGCCAACATATAGGTAGAAACTATATTCCTACACCGAAACCCATCTTCCCTCCCTGGTCTATAGAGATGCAGCCACCATATCCTACGTATAACCCTGCCGAAGCATTTTATAGCACCTATGGTTATGCCTGGAACCCCTATTGGTATCAATATCATCCCTAGTCTACTTATTTTTTTTTTCATTTTGTAATTTGTAATGATTGATACGTTTAATACTTTTGTTAATATTGTAATAGTTTTTATAATTGTCTAACTTTTATTCCTAGATTTTAATAATTTTTGAATGTGGGGTAATATACCAAACTTCAAAAATATGTATATATGTTTGCAGTTTATCTTATGTACACAACAGGGTAAAACAACTCATTTTCAAAGACTGGCATTAAGTTCAGCAAAAGCAACTAATTTTGACGACAAGATGCAAAATATATGTGAAATAACAACAAGACGGAATGAACAAATGATGTGCACCATTTATCATTCAGCAAACAAACGCCAATATATTTGGAAACTTTGGTAAAAATTTAATCATTTTCACAAAAATCACCCTCAATAATTTAAATTGTTGCTGATTTCTTGCAAATGAGGGCATTGCAAGATCTTAAGTGTGGGAAGGGGTTAAATTCTTTCGGATTTTAAAATTTTTATCTTAAACACTTGGTTACCATTAAAAATACTAGTAAAGCAGTAGTTGTATTAGAATCTAGTGCTCTCTGATAATAAAGAACAGCCCTAGTCTTATATACTGACTACCCAATTCTAGTAAAATTTTTTAAAAAAAAAAAAATTTTTTTTTTCAATTAAATGAACTCAAATTCATGTTTATACATATTTATGAACGATAAAACTAGGTGTTAACACCGAAATTATTGTTACCTCGAAAAGGACATAAATTGAGAAACAAACTAAAATGTTAAAATTCATTTAAAATGGAATAGAGGACGATAAAAAGGAAAATAAAAGCCAAGTGTGGGAAAATTTACCAAGTTATCTTAAACATATGTCACATATATCTGTAACAAATAACTGAAAATACTTTTGCTTTGGACTAAACTAAACTGTTTTACCCGATGAAAGAAAAGAAAGATGGATCTACACGATGAATCAATTCCATCATTAAAAGGAAGTAAAGTCTTCCGAAAAAGACACGCGCTTCTTGATTTAGGTCATGAAGTTGTCGTCCAGAACAGCTGTAGGTTGACTAAAAATCCAGAAAAGTCATCACTAAAATCAGCAGGAAATCCACGGACCTCAGCATTAAACAGGGTCGCCAAGTGGTCAGATTTATCCTAACCATGAGAAGGATTTATCTTGTACAATGGGGGACACCATGCAAATTAGCTGGATAAGACTAATGAATCAGATCACCAGAAAGGATAATCTCCTTAAAAGATCAAAAATCAGCTTTTAAGCCTGATATTACTCAATCCTTGAGATTGACCTTAAAGATTGAGAATTACAAACTCATGGAATTCAATGATATCTAAACTCGAGCTTGAACGAGAAAATATTTTGATCAAAAATTACAAACCGATTTGTTTTCTGAAAACCCATTTTCAATGCGTTCATTACCATTGAACGTAAAATCCTAGAAATTCACCTGGAATTCATTAGGTCACCTGAACCAAATCGGGTGTCAACCGTAAGAACGGTGGTTGCATAGTGGTCAAAGACAGGACCTTGTGCCATACCGAAATATTATAAGGGTGAGCTTTACTATTGCTCCTACCAAGGATAGTAATTGCATCCGACACGTTATAGACCATAATTAAAAGCATGTCAGGGGACATTGCCTTAACAGTTGCTTGTTCAACGCTTTCCTTTACAATCGGACGGTAGTTTACCGAAAGGTAATATACGGGACAAGTAAACTAGACGTGTTGCTTTCCAAATACAAGGTTAGCAAGTGGGTGACACAAAACCGCAAGTTTTGACCTAAAATTTTCAAATCTGAAACCCACCAAACCCACAAAAATATTTTGCAAACACCGGTAAAGGGATATCCTGGAAAACTTATCTAGGGTAAAAACTAGATTTAATTTTCAAAAGATCAAATGTTTTCATAAAGATCCAATTTCCTTAATGGATCTAAATTTTTATAGTCATGTGGGACTGTAAACTATATCGTTACTACCATTGTTTATACCACCGTATAGAAATCACTGATGTACAAAGTGTGAAGAATAAAGAAGTGATTCTAGTATTTCAAGACGATATTGCTTGAGGACAAGCAACGCTCAAGTGTGGGAATATTTGATAATGCTAAAAACGAACATATATTTCATAGCATTATTCCTCAAGAAAGACAAGCTTTTAGTTGCAATTGTTCTATTTAAAAGTGATATTCGTTTAAATAATAAAAGGTGAAGACAAAAGACAGATTCGACGAATTGAAGACGCAAACGACCAAAAAGCTCAAAAGTACAAAAGACAATCAAAGAGGTTCCAATTATTGATAAGAAACGTCTCGAAATTACAAGAGTACAAGATTCAAAACGCAAAGTACAAGATATTAAATTGTACGCAAGGACGTTCGAAAATCCGGAACCGGGACCAGAGTCAACTCTTAACGCTCGACGCAACGGACTAAAAATTACAAGTTAACTATGTATATAAATATAATATAATATATAATTAATTATATTAATTATATATATATTATATATATAAAATAAATCGTCGGCAAGAAAGACTCCAAACATGGGTGAGCTGTAAAAGTAAACTCCGTGACTCGCGGAGTTTGAAGGCAAAATTGGCCGTAGTCGCGGAGCCCCAATTTCAGAAAATCCCTATAAAGCTCGCGCATTCTGATCGAAATCATCATCTTTTTCTTCTTCTCCTCATTCATACGTAAAATATATATATATATTTATAATTTATATTTTAATTTTAATTATAATTCTAATAATAAGGGTATGTTAGCGAATGTTGTAAGGGTGTAAGTCGAAATTCTGTCCGTGTAACGCTACGCTATTTTTAATCATTGTAAGTTATGTTCAACCTTTTTATATTAATGTCTCGTAGCTAAGTTATTATTATGCTTATTTAATCCGAAGTAATCATGATGTTGGGCTAATTACTAAAATTGGGTAATTGGGCTTTGTACCATAATTGGGGTTTGGACAAAAGAACGACACTTGTGGAAATTAGACTATGGGCTATTAATGTGTTTTATATTAACTAAACAATACCTTGTTAATTTAATATACAAACTTATAATTTGACGTATTTATATATAACCACATACGCTTGACTGGGTACGGTGGGCGGGATATCTATAAATACCAATAATTATTCATTTTACCGAATACGGAACTGGATTAATAGTTAATAAACTTGTTGAAACAGGGGTGAATTACATTCAAGGGTAATTGGTGTAATTGTTAACAAAGTAGTAAAACCTTGATTTACACGCAGTCGATAACCTGGTGTATTCATTAAACAAAGTATTAAAACCTTGTTACAATTCGAATCCCCAATTAGTTGGAATATTTGACTTCGGGAATAAGAATAATTTGACGAAGGCTTTCGCTCTTTATATTTATGACTGATGGACTATTATGGACAAATCCGTATGGACATATTAAATAATCCAGGACAAAGGACAATTAACCCATGGGCATAAAACTAAAATCAACACGTCAAACATCATGATTACGGAAGTTTAAATAAGCATAATTCTTTTATTTCATATTTAATTTCCTTTATTTTATATTTAATTGCACTTCTAATTATCGCATTTTTATTGTTATTGTATTGCACTTTTAATTATCGTACTTTTTAATTATCGCAAGTTTATTTTATCGCACTTTTATTATTCGCAATTTCATTATCGTTATTTACTCTATGCTTTAATTTAAGTCTTGTATTTATTTTTAATATTTTACATTTGGTTTTAACTGCGACTAAAGTTTTAAAATCGACAAACCGGTCATTAAACGGTAAAAACCCCCCTTTATAATAATAATATTACTTATATATATATATTTGTATTTTTATAAAAGTAAACTAATATAGCGTTAAGCTTTGTTTAAAAAGATTCCTCGTGGAACGAACCAGACTTACTAAAAACTACACTACTGTACGATTAGGTACACTGCCTATAAGTGTTGTAGCAAGGTTAAGTATATCCATTCTATAAATAAATAAATATCTTGTGTAAAATTGTATCATATTTAATAGTATTTTCTGTAAAAATATAAGCTATTTTATATACTACTCTGCTAAAACATCAGGTACGCTCAGTGGTCACCAGGCGGTTAGCTGGGAAGGCACTGAGTGAGATGTGTCCCCACTGTAATTTCAGTTGGTATCAGAGCGGTGGTCTTAGCGAACCAGGTCTTGCATTAGTGCGTCTAACTGATAGTTGTTAGGATGCATTAGTGAGTCTGGACTTCGACCTTAGCTGCATATTATAAGTTTTGCTTATCATTCCTAGTGGAAAATTTCCTGCCTATCATTCCTAAGTCTAGACATGTCTTAGTGTATTTATTGCATAGATAGTGTATAGAAAAATTCATATCTTATCGTATCTATTACTGTAAACTTTGCCTGATATCTTCCGTAAATTTCTCCATAATTTAAGGGATCCTGGTACTATATATATCTATGCATATTATGCATTGAGAATATCATCCAACTATCATTTGCTGTCACTAAAATTTTCATACCAAAAATATTTTCTGTGATCGTGTAAGATGGCCTCTACGAATTGACCAAGTTCCTCTGACTCCGAAGACAGTGTGACGGGAGCGAACCAACTGATCAACTACCGTGATTTCTTTAGAAAGTGGGGATGGGTTCGTGAAATACATACCTTATGGAGAAATGAAGAAGGTACTCCATATCACGAGCCGAACTTACCACCTAACGTCGGAGTGCTCGATCCGCTTACCGGCGAACCTGTTCGCAATACCGTTTTCACTCTTTTCGCATGGATTTTCCGCCTCGAAGGTCGACCCGATGTCGTTAAAGATAGTATACGTCCTCTACTCTCGAATTTTAATCAGATAGGATTATTAGAAGAAGTTAGAAGACTTCGAACTAAATATCAAGAATTGACAAACCTTACGGAAGAATGGGTAGAACTAATTCATAGACTCGAGCGTAAAGTAGAAAACCTGGAGGTGACGGTGTTCGATTTGGAAGCTAGGCTCGCATCTACTACGCAGGTACCACAAGTAGTACCAACAGCAACAGCAACACCACCAGTACCAGCATCCTCTCCAGCACCGTAATCACTGCAATCACCACATGCTCCGTAAGCACCACAGACACCGAAGAGTACCGAGAACGATGAATTATGAAATATTAATTCGTTACTTTCTGTTCACTATTAAAAGATATATGTATAAATATTTATGTATATCTCGAGATCGTAATAAAAATACTTTTCATATTAACTGTGACGTGCGAATTTTTAACGGGTAGGTAATACTCGAGAAAGATAAAAGAAGCTTTAAAGGACTTCTATCATAATTAATTCACATATGTTATCATTTACATCTTTCATCATCGATTTAACAATCGATATCTATAAATCCATGATTACATCTGAAGAGAATATATATGTAAGTATATTTTCATAAAGATTGTAATTAAAAATTCTTTTGTACAACTATTAATCGTGAAAATATTTTAACGGGTAGGTAATACCCGAGAGATATTTAGATTTCACATTAATAAGTTACATTGTATATTTTTCCAATCTGATTCAACAGTCATTTACTATCCTACTTACATCCACAGATATACGTATCCGTTCACTGCAGAATAACCATTTTCATTCAATTTCATATTTGGATTTTGACTTATCAGAATCCAAAAAGTGGCATAATGAAGAAAACATTGGACAAAATAAAATTTGTTAGAAACAAACAAATTAATTATGAGAAATTCTGTTAAGAATCCACGCTAACAAAATCCTGGCTAACTGTTCCTAGCTAACTGTTAATTTCTTATTATATTTATTTATCACAATTTATTTATATCAATTTTAATTCTCGCAATTTTATTTATCGTCATTTAATTCTGTTATTTATTTTACGCACTTTAAATATCGTCGGATAAATCGGGACACGTATGCAATGTTTTGACATATCATATCGACGTCATCTATATATATTATTTGGAATAACCATAGACACTCTATATGCAATAATGCTCGAGTTAGCTATACAGGGTTGAGGTTGATTCTTAAATAATATATATACTTTGAGTTGTGATCGAGTCTGAGACTTGTATACAATGGGTCACGACACATATTAATTAATTCGAATATTATATCTTAAACTACATATGAATTATTGAATTACTAACTGTGGACTACTAACTGTGGACTACCAACATTGGACAATTAAAATGAATTAAAATATTGATTATAACATATGAAACTAAATATTTCTTCAAGTTTGCCACTTAATTTCATCTTAAACCTCATTTGTATCTTGACGATTTCAATCTGCGTTCAAACTTTTCATGATTCTTGAAAACACCTTAATCGAGAGGATGATCTAACCACACGTTATTGATGAGAGGAAAGAATTATGCATATGGGCATACACCTGGAAAACTCTTGCAACCAAAGTAGAAGTTTAAAATGAATTTATAATTCCTTGGCGTTGTTATTAGCGAAAATAACCATGCAATCTCTTTCCAAATTAGCCAATTTTATCACAGCTCTAGCAAGTCAACTTCGACTTTTCATTCGAAACAACCTTATTATAACCTTGAGAATGCTGATGAAGCATCAAAAGATATAGATGGTCTTAATGGCCAAAAGCTTGATAATAAAGAATGGAGTGTTGGAAACACTCGATATAAAATTGGTACTGGAAAATGGATTGAGAAAACCATGAAGGAGACTGTGAACAAATCACAAGGATTAACCCTGTACTTAAAGAATCCAGATGATTCTATTTCTGATGAAATCTCTAGCGAATACCTTACTTCTTACTTATTCTAAATCCTTGCGAACAAACTTCTTCATCATCTTCTGATCTTGAATATTTTAATTTCTAAGATATCATCGTATATCTTTCATGATAAATATCCTCGATATTTCTGAAGATATTTTCATAACTATTCTTATCTGAAATCATTTATCTCTTCGCGATATCAGTGTTACATCAGAAAGGAAACTATTTTAGTTTCTAAATTCTGAAACCTTCGAATTTAAAGTATGAATGTTTTTGAAGTAATGTTGGGAACTAATGCATGAGTTAGTATAATATAATGACACTTGATTAACGTGATTATATTACAGTAAGTCATGATGAGTTTCTAATGGAACGTGATGATTCACAGATCATATCGTCATCATGTGCCATGTTACACAAATCTTACATTCTACCTCATCTCCAAACATATTAAGAGCATATTTTCTTTATAGTTCTATTTTTTCGGATATTCTGGTAATTTGACAAATCAAGATCGTGCCATTACAATTTCTTTCTTAGAACATTAACTATGTTCATTCCGAAATTCATATCTACGAATACTGGACCATTATCCGCTTGACTTAAAGTCGGGAAGAGAAAATAAAAGAATGAAGCTCCGAAATAAAAAGGGGAGTATAAATCGCAGCAAATAGGAGAGAGCATTAACTATAGATGACAATAATTATAGAAGATAAAAGAAGGGACTTTAAAATATAAGGGAAGATATAAAACCCAACAACAACCCAGAAATTACAAACCGTATATATCGATGCATATAGCGATATAAAGACACGGGAGAACTAAAAGCACTATAAACCCAAGGGTATAGTAGAAGTAAATAGATTCTTCTAGCGGCAGATGAAAAAGAAGAATGACAGATATAAATAGGATTATATCCAGAATCAGAACTGGATGAAGCATAATGACGAATGCTTTAAAGTATGAATTGAGGGAGGAAAGAATAGAAGGTATGACCTGTGGAAATAAGGAAACAAAGAGGGTAGATTCATAGTGAAATATCCGACAGAACAATCAAAACAGATCATCGCATTTAATCAAAGAAGATTCTAATTTCCTTAATTACCGAAGAATCAAATCCTATTACGAAAATGTTCTCTAAATCCCTGGAAATTCCGGAAATCAACTGTGACTACGTCACCGGTTAAGACGAACCTACATTTATTCATTTCACTCTTTTGTGATAGCTTCACTCATACTCTTCACATACTCAAATTGTTTTATCCATATTACTCAATGATGATAAAACTCTATTGATCAACTCATATTCGCCATCAAAACATTTTTATTGTTAGCCATGACGACGTCGATCAAATTTCGGGACGAAATTTCTTTAACGGGTAGGTACTGTGACGACCCGGAAATTTTTGACCAAATTTAAACTTAAATTCTTATATGATTTTGACATGATAAGTAAAGTCTGTTAGGTTGAGTCTCAAAAAGTTTGAACTGTTTCATATATTCAATTGACATTCGACTGATCTCGACAATTCACGAACAATTAATTGTAGATATGTGTGTATGTATATATAAATAATAATTCGAAATATAATTTGAAGTATTATATGTTGTTGTTATTAAAAAATTAATAAAATAAAAATAGGATATTATAATAATTAATTAATTTATATCTATATATATATAAATAAAGTATATTAAAAATAAATATTAAATGATTTTAATACTCGTTTGATGTTCCGATTGATATTAAGCAAGTTAAATTCAAACTTATATAATTTTAAAATAAACGGTGATACGAAAATGAGTTCTATAAATTTTAGGCTTATTAAAAATGTATTTAGGAACTATTTGTTAAATTTTAGCACTTTTTATATTTTACCCATAATTGAGAGGGACAATTGATGTAATTTTTATTTAATAGTTAATGACCAAATTTTAAACCATAATGACTAAAATAAATAAAGATAATTACTGTAAAAATTTGGGATTTTTCTGTGTACTTTTATCCGCCACTAACTAACAACGGAGTACGAAATCCAGTCCGTGAAAGGCGACGGCTAATATTATCACACATTTATTATTATTATTATTATATTGTTAATATTATTAGATATTTCTGTTGGTAGTACATATCCGTGAATTTGATTTGATTGGAATGGGGGACTGTGTTTAATTTATCACTTTACTTTTATATTACATATTATATACATAAACAAACCATACAGAACCCACCAACCATTATCAAAGCATCTATCTAATTACAATTACTGTTTCTATTTTGTTGAATACCCGAAACAACTCACCACCTTCTTGAACAACAACCTTTTTCATCACTTTACCGCCACCCTACCGCCGTACTATCATCATCATCATCATCATCAAAAATCTATTTTGTCTTCTGTTTACTTCGTGAACCATACAACCATATTTTTTTTTTATGAATCTAACTCTTGTCTATTTTACAGTTTAAAAACACAAAATGGATAGACAACCCAATATTTTAAGAGACCTACTTGTAACGACCCGACCAAAACCGTTATTGACGGCGTCGTTAACTTAGGTCCCGTTGCGTGGTCGTAGTCCCTATATGAGACTCGTTTGACCAAAATTATGTCGCGTTCATTTGAAAGGTACAAAGTTTAGTTTAACAAACGGATCGACAATAAGTTTAAGTTTACAAAGTTATAAAGTATGAATGAAATAACTTGCGACATAATTAGTTTGAAACCACAGTTGCTATAAATAGCGTAAGTAAGTAGACAAAAGTTTGAATCCAAAAATGCTATCCCTAGCGTATGCATGCATGGTAGACTCCAATCAAGTAATCAAAGAGTGCGGAAGCATGTATCAAGTAGCCATGTATAAACCTGAGAAAACATAGAAGAATCTGTCAACGCAAAAACGTTGGTGAAATCATAGGTTTAAGTAAGTGAGTAAAGGTAAAGTAAGTCGAACCACAAGATTTGCAAAGTTGAAATAATAGTAACACATTCTAAAAGTTAATATTCACGAGCACCCAATTATCAAAGCTTAACATTCCGTCCGTTGTATACCCCATCCATAGTGCTAGAACAAACACTGATTCTCGAAAATATATTTCATCCGTAGACGGTAGCGAACCGTCAAAGATGAGGGTTGTCAAACCCATATGGCCATATAACATAAGTTCTCGCTTACACCATCTGATGTAACTAATGATAATCGGATTGAGGATTTTCGTTCTAAACTCGTATGTAGAATGTTTGTTTTCCCGTTCTTGTGTTCACTTAGTTCAAAAGAATCGTTTATGTTTTCTCATCCCAAAAGTAAGTTCAAAAGAGTAAAAAGTGGGACTATGATCTCACCTCGAGTGCACGAGTATAAAGGTACTTCGCAAAGTAAACGTGTGCATGAAAGTTGCTTAGCCTTGACCTAAACAAATAGGTTGTATCAATAACGATAGTCACGAAGGGTCAAAGATGTTCAATTAGTCCTATGGCTCGTTACGACTCGATTAATATAGCACGTGGATCAATTTGTCAAGTTTCATGCACGACACAAGTAGTTAAGCATGTTAGAACGATTGTATAATCGTTTGGTTAAGTTTGACTAAAAGTCAAACTTGGTCAAAGTCAAAGTCAACGGGGTCGGGTCGGGTGTCCGACAATTTTCTCATGATGAGAAGTCATATACGAGCATAATAGTCAAGTTTCATGGTAAACGGGGTTATAGTAAAGCGGGAAACATTTTTGTGACATGAAAAACAAAGACAAAATGAGCTGGGCAGATGCGCGGCGCGCTATGGGTTGCGCGGCGCGCACCCAAGTGTAAATCCTGGTCAGAACTTAACCACGAAGGCAAACATCTGGGATTTCTAATTCTGCGCGGCGCGCGGATATATGCGCGGCGCGCAATACCTGGGAAAAATGCAGTTTGCAGAAAAATGGTCCAAGTCACGAACCAAAATACAATTTAACACATCTCATGCACCGAAAACACTTAGAACATGTATCTTATACCATCGGAAAGGTATTTTGACAAGGAAAACATCTAAACGCATTTCATCAAACAAAAACATCAATTTCAATAACCGATTTTTCCGTCAAGTGATCATTAAGAATCCATTTTCAAAGTTTCAAGTTCATCAAATGCATTTTATGATTCGGGCAACCAATTTACATGTATGTTATGCCGTTTCGAAGGTAATCAAACACACATTGCAACAAAACACTTAACAACAATATCTCATAGCATTTGACGCATCAAAAGTTCATATAAAGCTTATCAAACCCTAATCCAAAATCACCAAAATCACTAATCAAGTTTATGAAGTTTTACAAATCAACCTACACATCAAAACGAAGCTAGTGATACTAGTAACACAATTAAAACATGAACTTTAACAATCAAACAACATTTAATCTTCCAAAATGCAAGATTAAGCAAACCCATTTCGAATGTTCAAACTAGTTACTCAAAACAACAAATCGAGCAAGTAATTCATATATTCATGCTAGACACGAGCCATAGACACTAACTAACACCATTTCAAATCAAAAACACGAATTTAGAGAAATCTAGAGTTTTAGAAATGTTACCCAAACGAGATGAAGTTGGTATCAAATTGTAGAGGATGAAGAGAGGATTCCAAATATGTAATTTGTTTTGTTGTAAGCCTCCTAGATCGAATTTAGATGATGAATGATTGAATTGGGTGTTTGTGTGTGTGTTCTTGCTAGAGAGAAAGAGAGAGAGATGGAGGTGATTGAATGGTGGTGATTGGGGTGGACTAGTTGACCTAGTCAACTAGTTTGCCCCGTGTCAATTTTAGTCCCTCGAGTTTAGAAGCGGGTGCGGGATTTAACCCAACGAATATTTTAAAAACGTTCGAGTAACGGATGACTTTATAATTAAATAACGAGGATATTATGAACGTTAGTTAACGAAAGATGCCAAATTAAATGACGAAAGATATTATTAAAAAAAAAAGACGGTGTTAAAATAAATTTAACGGAAAAACGCGGGATGTTACACCTACCCGGAGACATGATTGATGAAATCTTGTCTAGAGTCGGCAAGAATTCCTCGGCACAACTATTTAAGGCGAGATCAGTTTGTAAGACATTCGAAGAACGTTCCAAGAATGTCTTGGTTTATAAGAGACTTTCGTTTGAAAGATGGGGGATATCACATTGGGAAACCCATAAGTTACGATGTGTTTACTTTGACGCATATATTGCGGGGAACCCAAATGCTATTTTACGCAACGGGTTAAGAAATTATTTTGACTCAATATATCCGAATATTGGACTTCGTGATTTAGAAAAAGCGGCTAACATGCAACATAAAGAAGCATGTTATGCTTACGGATTAGTAATGTTCGCTTCTCACCAAAGTGAGAACAAGAACATCGGGCTACAACTATTAAACAAAACGTTTCCAAAAGTGACGGAGTCGGTAATTGGGGTAAGAAATGAGGTTTTTAGATTGTTACGGGACTGTTGGACATTACGTAACCCTCGTCCCTTTGACGACGTTACAACACGCTGTCTTATCAACGGCCATAACGGTTATGTTCCACAAGACCAAGGATGAGAAGTAATCCTAGTAAAACCAGAATGCATGACTTGTTTCTGGACGTATGAATTACGTGTCTTTATTGCCTTTGCTGAACGACTTGTGTACTAGCTAGAATTATCTTCACAACCATCTTGTATCAAATTTATTATGTGCTATATTTCATGCTATATGTAAAATAAGCGGTATTGTAAGTTTGTAAAATATTGTGTAAAAGTTTGAACGCGAAATATTATTATAATCAGTTTTTCATATAGAATTGTAGTAGTTGAATTGTATATTAGCTACTAAGTATGAACTTAACGGGTAGGTACTACCCGAATTTAAACTTATAAAACGCTAATATGAAGAAAAAGCTTTTATAAATGAGTTCATACTTTGCTACGAAATACTATTAACTACTCTTAATATTCTGTATGATTAACTTGTTCCATTTAACTATTTTGAAGGAAATGGCACCGACTACTCGACACACCGTGAATATGAATGAAGAGGAATTCCGTACTTTTCTAGCTTCAAACATAGCCGCAGTACAGGCTGCGCTACATACCAACAATAACCTTGGATCTAGCAGTACAGGAAATCGTGTAGGATGCACCTACAAAGAATTCACTGCCTGCAAACCTTTGGAATTTGATGGAACCGAAGGACCGATCGGATTGAAACGGTGGACCGAGAAGGTCGAATCGGTGTTTGCCATAAGTAAGTGTACTGAAGAGGACAAAGTGAAGTACGCTACGCATACCTTCACATGTTCTGCGTTAACATGGTGGAATACCTATCTAGAGCAAGTGGGACAAGACGATGAGTACGCACTACCGTGGTCAGCATTCAAGCACTTGATGAACGAGAAGTTCCGTCCCAGAACCGAGGTCAATAAGCTCAAGACAGAACTTAGAGGGTTACGAACCCAATGATTTGATATTACCACGTACGAAAGACGATTCACAGAATTGTGCCTATTGTGTCCGGGAGCATTCGAAGATGAGGAAGAGAAGATCGACGCGTTTGTGAAAGGATTACCGGAAAGAATCCAAGAAGATATAAGTTCACACGAGCCCGCCTCCATACAACAGGCATGTAGAATGGCTCACAAACTAGTGAACCAGATTGAAGAAAGAATTAAAGAACAGACTGCTGAAGAGGCCAATGTGAAGCAAGTCAAAAGAAAGTGGGAGGAAAATGGTGATAAGAATCACCAATACAACAACAACAGCAATCGCAACAATTATCCCAACAATCGCAACATCAATCGCAAGTACAACAAACGGCCCAACAACAACAACAACAACAACAACAACAACAACAGCAACTACAACAATCATTCCAACAACAATAATAACCGCAACAACAACAACAACAATCAGAAGCAGCTATGCCAAAGGTGTGAAAAGTATCACTCGGGGTTCTGCACCAAATTTTGCAACAATTGTAAAAGAAATGGTCATAGCGCGGCGAAGTGTGAGGTCTACGGACCAGGGGTTAATAGAACGAAAGGAACACATGGTGTCGGAATGAGTAATGGCGGAGCAAGTAGTGTCGGAGCAAGCTATGCCAATGTAGTTTGTTATAAATGTGGAAAACCGGGCCACATTATTAAAAATTGCCCGAACCAGGAGAACACGAATGGACAAGGCCGCGGAAGAGTTTTCAATATTAATGCGGCAGAGGCACAGGAAGACCCGGAGCTTGTTACGGGTACGTTTCTTATTGACAATAAATCTGCTTACGTTTTATTTGATTTGGGTGCGGATAGAAGCTATATGAGTAGAGATTTTTGTGCTAAATTAAGTTGCCCATTGACGCCTTTGGATAGTAAATTTTTACTCGAATTAGCAAATGGTAAATTAATTTCAGCAGATAATATATGTCGGAATCGAGAAATTAAACTGGTTAGCGAAACATTTAAGATTGATTTGATACCAGTAGAGTTAGGGAGTTTTGATGTGATAATCGGTATGGACTGGTTGAAAGAAGTGAAAGCAGAGATCGTCTGTTACAAAAATGCAATTCGCATTATACGAGAAAAAGGAAAACCCTTAATGGTGTACGGAGAAAAGGGCAACACGAAGCTACATCTTATTAGTAATTTGAAGGCACAAAAACTAATAAGAAAAGGTTGCTATGCTGTTCTAGCACACGTCGAGAAAGTACAAACTGAAGAAAAGAGCATCAATGATGTTCCCATTGCAAAAGAATTTCCCGATGTATTTCCGAAAGAATTACCGGGATTACCCCCACATCGATCCGTTGAATTTCAAATAGATCTTGTACCAGGAGCTGCACCAATAGCTCGTGCTCCTTACAGACTCGCACCCAGCAAGATGAAAGAACTGCAAAGCCAATTACAAGAACTTTTAGAGCGTGGTTTCATTCGACCAAGCACATCACCATGGGGAGCTCCTGTTTTGTTTGTCAAGAAGAAAGATGGTACATTCAGGTTGTGTATCGACTACCGAGAGTTGAACAAACTTACCATCAAGAACCGCTACCCACTACCGAGAATCGACGACTTATTTGATCAACTACAAGGCTCGTCTGTTTATTCAAAGATTGACTTACGTTCCGGGTATCATCAAATGCGGGTGAAAGAAGGTGATATTCCAAAGACTGCTTTCAGAACACGTTACGGTCATTACGAGTTTATGGTCATGCCATTTGGTTTAACTAATGCACCAGCTGTGTTCATGGACCTTATGAACCGAGTGTGTGGACCATACCTTGACAAGTTTGTCATTGTTTTCATTGATGACATACTTATTTACTCAAAGAATGACCAAGAACACGGTGAACATTTGAGAAAGGTGTTAGAAGTATTGAGGAAGGAAGAATTGTACGCTAAGTTTTCAAAGTGTGCATTTTGGTTGGAAGAAGTTCAATTCCTCGGTCACATAGTGAACAAAGAAGGTATTAAGGTGGATCCGGCAAAGATAGAAACTGTTGAAAAGTGGGAAACCCCGAAAACTCCGAAACACATACGCCAGTTTTTAGGACTAGCTGGTTACTACAGAAGGTTCATCCAAGACTTTTCCAGAATAGCAAAACCCTTGACTGCATTAACGCATAAAGGGAAGAAATTTGAATGGAATGATGAACAAGAGAAAGCGTTTCAGTTATTGAAGAAAAAGCTAACTACGGCACCTATATTGTCATTGCCTGAAGGGAATGATGATTTTGTGATTTATTGTGATGCATCAAAGCAAGGTCTCGGTTGTGTATTAATGCAACGAACGAAGGTGATTGCTTATGCGTCTAGACAATTGAAGATTCACGAACAAAATTATACGACGCATGATTTGGAATTAGGCGCAGTTGTTTTTGCATTAAAGACTTGGAGGCACTGCTTATATGGGGTCAAAAGTATTATATATACAGACCACAAAAGTCTTCAACACATATTTAATCAGAAACAACTGAATATGAGGCAGCGTAGGTGGATTGAATTGTTGAATGATTACGACTTTGAGATTCGTTACCACCCGGGGAAGGCAAATGTGGTAGCCGATGCCTTGAGCAGGAAGGACAGAGAACCCATTCGAGTAAAATCTATGAATATAATGATTCATAATAACCTTACTACTCAAATAAAGGAGGCGCAACAAGGAGTTTTAAAAGAGGGAAATTTAAAGGATGAAATACCCAAAGGATCGGAGAAGCATCTTAATATTCGGGAAGACGGAACCCGGTATAGGGCTGAAAGGATTTGGGTACCAAAATTTGGAGATATGAGAGAAATGGTACTTAGAGAAGCTCATAAAACTAGATACTCAATACATCCTGGAACGGGGAAGATGTACAAGGATCTCAGGAAATATTTTTGGTGGCCGGGTATGAAAGCCGATGTTGCTAAATACGTAGGAGAATGTTTGACTTGTTCTAAGGTCAAAGCTGAGCATCAGAAACCATCAGGTCTACTTCAACAACCCGAAATCCCGGAATGGAAATGGGAAAACATTACCATGGATTTCATCACTAAATTGCCAAGGACTGCAAGTGGTTTTGATACTATTTGGGTAATAGTTGATCGTCTCACCAAATCAGCACACTTCCTGCCAATAAGAGAAGATGACAAGATGGAGAAGTTAGCACGACTGTATTTGAAGGAAGTCATCTCCAGACATGGAATACCAATCTCTATTATCTCTGATAGGGATGGCAGATTTATTTCAAGATTCTGGCAGACATTACAGCAAGCATTAGGAACTCGTCTAGACATGAGTACTGCCTATCATCCACAAACTGATGGGCAGAGCGAAAGGACGATACAAACGCTTGAAGACATGCTACGAGCATGTGTTATTGATTTCGGAAACAGTTGGGATCGACATCTACCGTTAGCAGAATTTTCCTACAACAACAGCTACCATTCAAGCATTGAGATGGCGCCGTTTGAAGCACTTTATGGTAGAAAGTGCAGGTCTCCGATTTGTTGGAGTGAAGTGAGGGATAGACAGATTACGGGTCCGGAGATTATACAAGAAACTACCGAGAAGATCATCCAAATTCAACAACGGTTGAAAACCGCCCAAAGTCGACAAAAGAGCTACGCTGACATTAAAAGAAAAGATATAGAATTTGAAATTGGAGAGATGGTCATGCTTAAAGTTGCACCTTGGAAAGGCGTTGTTCGATTTGGTAAATGAGGGAAATTAAATCCAAGGTATATTGGACCATTCAAGATTATTGATCGTGTCGGACCAGTAGCTTACCGACTTGAGTTACCTCAACAACTCGCGGCTGTACATAACACTTTCCACGTCTCGAATTTGAAGAAATGTTTTGCTAAAGAAGATGTCACTATTCCGTTAGATGAAATCCAAATCAACGAAAAACTTCAATTCATCGAAGAACCCGTCGAAATAATGGATCGTGAGGTTAAAAGACTTAAGCAAAACAAGATACCAATTGTTAAGGTTCGATGGAATGCTCGTAGAGGACCTGAGTTCACCTGGGAGCGTGAAGATCAGATGAAGAAGAAATACCCGCATCTATTTCCAGAAGATTCGTCAACACCTTCAACAGCTTAAAATTTCGGAACGAAATTTATTTAACGGGTAGGTACTGTAGTGACCCGAACTTTTCCATGTTTATATATATTAATTGAGATTGATATTTACATGATTAAATGTTTCCAACATGTTAAGCAATCAACCTTTTTAAGACTTAATTAATTGAAATAGGTTTCATGTAGACAATTGACCACCCAAGTTGACCGGTGATTCACGAACGTTAAAACTTGTAAAAACTATATGATGACATATATATGGTTATATATATAGTTAACATGATATTATGATAAGTAAACATATCATTAAGTATATTAACAATGAACTACATATGTAAAAACAAGACTACTAACTTAATGATTTTGAAACGAGACATATATGTAACGATTATCGTTGTAACGACATTTAATGTATATATATCATATTAAGAGATATTCGTACATCATAATATCATGATAATATAATAATTTAAAATCTCTTTTGATATTATAAACATTGGGTTAACAACATTTAACAAGATCGTTAACCTAAAGGTTTCAAAACAACATTTACATGTAACGACTAACGATGACTTAACGACTCAGTTAAGATGTATATACATGTAGTGTTTTAATATGTATTCATACACTTTTGAAAGACTTCAAGACACTTATCAAAATACTTCTACTTAACAAAAATGCTTACAATTACATCCTCGTTCAGTTTCATCAACAATTCTACTCGTATGCACCCGTATTCGTACTCGTACAATACACAGCTTTTAGATGTATGTACTATTGGTATATACACTCCAATGATCAGTTCTTAGCAGCCCATGTGAGTTACGTAACACATGTGAGAACCATCATTTGGCAACTAGCATGAAATATCTCATAAAATTACAAAAATATGAGTAATCATTCATGACTTATTTACATGAAAACAAAATTACATATCCTTTATATCTAATCCATACACCAACGACCAAAAACACCTACAAACACTTTCATTCTTCAATTTTCTTCATCTAATTGATCTCTCTCAAGTTCTATCTTCAAGTTCTAAGTGTTCTTCATATATTCTACAAGTTCTAGTTACATAAAATCAAGAATACTTTCAAGTTTGCTAGCTCACTTCCAATCTTGTAAGGTGATCATCCAACCTCAAGAAATCTTTGTTTCTTACAGTAGGTTATCATTCTAATACAAGGTAATAATCTTATTCAAACTTTGGTCCAATTTCTATAACTATAACAATCTTATTTCAAGTGATGATCTTACTTGAACTTGTTTTCGTGTCATGATTCTGCTTTAAGAACTTCGAGCCATCCAAGGATCCGTTGAAGCTAGATCCATTTTTTTCTTTTCCAGTAGGTTTATCCAAGGAACTTAAGGTAGTAATGATGTTCATAACAACATTCGATTCATACATATAAAGCTATCTTATTCGAAGGTTTAAACTTGTAATCACTAGAACATAGTTTAGTTAATTCTAAACTTGTTCGCAAACAAAAGTTAATCCTTCTAACTTGACTTTTAAAATCAACTAAACACATGTTCTATATCTATATGATATGCTAACTTAATGATTTAAAACCTGGAAACACGAAAAACACCGTAAAACCGGATTTACGCCGTCGTAGTAACACCGCGGGCTGTTTTGGGTTAGTTAATTAAAAACTATGATAAACTTTGATTTAAAAGTTTTTATTCTGAGAAAATGATTTTTATTATGAACATGAAACTATATCCAAAAATTATGGTTAAACTCAAAGTGGAAGTATGTTTTCTAAAATGGTCATCTAGACGTCGTTCTTTCGACTGAAATGACTACCTTTATAAAAACGACTTGTAACTTATTTTTCCGACTATAAACCTATACTTTTTCTGTTTAGATTCATAAAATAGAGTTCAATATGAAACCATAGCAATTTGATTCACTCAAAACGGATTTAAAATGAAGAAATTATGGGTAAAACAAGATTGGATAATTTTTCTCATTTTAGCTACGTGAAAATTGGTAACAAATCTATTCCAACCATAACTTAATCAACTTGTATTGTATATTATGTAATCTTGAGATACCATAGACACGTATACAATGTTTCGACCTATCATGTCGACACATCTATATATATTTCGGAACAACCATAGACACTCTATATGTGAATGTTGGAGTTAGCTATACAGGGTTGAGGTTGATTCCAAAATATATATAGTTTGAGTTGTGATCAATACTGAGATACGTATACACTGGGTCGTGGATTGATTCAAGATAATATTTATCGATTTATTTCTGTACATCTAACTGTGGACAACTAGTTGTAGGTTACTAATGAGGACAGCTGACTTAATAAACTTAAACCATCAAAATATATTAAAAGTGTTGTAAATATATTTTGAACATACTTTGATATATATGTATATATTGTTATAGGTTCGTGAATCAACCAGTGGCCAAATCTTACTTCCCGACGAAGTAAAAATCTGTGAAAGTGAGTTATAGTCCCACTTTTAAAATCTAATATTTTTGGGATGAGAATACATGCAAGTTTTATAAATGATTTACAAAATAGACACAAGTACGTGAAACTACATTCTATGGTTGAATTATCGAAATTGAATATGCCCCTTTTTATTAAGTCTGGTAATCTAAGAATTAGGGAACAGACACCCTAATTGATGCGAATCCTAAAGATAGATCTATTGGGCCTAACAAACCCCATCCAAAGAACCGGATGCTTTAGTACTTCGAAATTTATATCATATCCGAAGGGTGTCCCGGAATGATGGGGATATTCTTATATATGCATCTTGTTAATGTCGGTTACCAGGTGTTCACCATATGAATGATTTTTATCTCTATGTATGGGATGTGTATTGAAATATGAAATCTTGTGGTCTATTATTATAATTTGATATATATAGGTTAAACCTATAACTCACCAACATTTTTGTTGACGTTTTAAGCATGTTTATTCTCAGGTGATTATTAAGAGCTTCCGCTGTCGCATACTTAAATAAGGACGAGATTTGGAGTCCATGCTTGTATGATATTGTGTAAAAACTGCATTCAAGAAACTTATTTTGTTGTAACATATTTGTATTGTAAACCATTATGTAATGGTCGTGTGTAAACAGGATATTTTAGATTATCATTATTTGATAATCTACGTAAAGCTTTTTAAAACCTTTATCTATGAAATAAAGGTTATGGTTTGTTTTAAAAATGAATGCAGTCTTTGAAAAACGTCTCATATAGAGGTCAAAACCTCGCAACGAAATCAATTAATATGGAACGTTTTTAATCAATAAGAACGGGACATTTCAACAGGCAGGAGAAGAAGAAATCAGGGTTCAAGGTTTCATCAATTCAAAAAAAATCAACAATCGATCAAGAGACATTCGCCCGTGTTTAGTAGTTCATCGATTGATTAGTCCGATCAGGAGAAGAACCCAGTCACGAGTACATGAACCATGATCACAACCGTCATCATCAGCCATCACACGATTCACACCTTTGTTTCAATCGATATATAGAATCAAGGATCCGGTACGTAATTCGATTTCTATTTAATGAAATTCGTATGCTAGGAATCTTCTTAAATCGATTGATTTGTCTATGTTGAATTTATATACCTAGTTACGATTTCGTTGTTCTTGTGGGATAATGAAATTGATTGTAGGTTAGGGATTAGGTTGATTTGGTGATCGTTTCGAATGATAACAGAGAGTAGCAAGTCTTTGATTTTAGGCAGGACATAAATTATAGTGTAAAAAGAAATGATAGTAGGCTATGGTGATGATTGTATGATGGTTTAAAACATGAAACAGAAAACGATCTGCATCTGCATTTGCAGTTGCATCCTTATGGTGTAGCTTTTCGAAAAGGGAACAAAAATAGAAAAGAGACAGTAACAGTAGCAACAAAAGGATTTGATGGTTTGTAGGTGTGTTGATTCTTTGTTTGTCACGAATAGAAACAACAATTAATAAAACACATAAACAAATGCAGAAATGAATTAATGAAACAACGCAACAGTTACCAGGAAATTGGTTGTTGTGTTCAACACAGAAACAAACGCAGCAGGTTGTGAGTTTGTGATGGTAGGGTGGTGGTTTGGGTAATTCATTAATGAAACAAGAAAACAGTGAACTCTAGCAGTGGTGATTGAGGTGGGTTGGGTTTAATCGAACATAATTAAAACCGTTACATATATAGCTTGATTGAGAATGGAAACGGAAAAAGAAATAAGTAGGTACTAAATAAGTGATTAGTAAGAATCTATTGGAAGGACACCCAAATACGCTTATCAAAGAATAAGGCTGATGAACAAGAGTGAGTTGATTTTATGTGTGTGTGGTTTCCTTCATGTATATATGTATATGTATATATAAATTAAGGTGTTTCTAGAGTGGCAGTGGACTTCGGTTTAGTTTCTGTATCAAGTCTGATCGGAACATAAATCTTTTGCAGGTCCTTGTTGAGCAACAATAAGTGGAAAAACAGAAATAGAAGAGTATAACAGCTGGATGGTGGTTTATTGTTGCTAGTCCTTTATGGAGTGGTGCAGGTGTGCCGGTTATGTGATGATTGAGGAGAAGGATGACTTGTGGTTGATTGGTTTTTGGTTCATCTCTACTCCTCTGAAATGTTGATATATGTATATGTACTTTAAATATTTTCATGACTCCGTTGAAGACAAAACACCAATCAAGTATAGTAATTTTTAAAGGTATAATTAGATACAGTAGGAGTCAAGTTGTGGTTTTGATTGTTACATGGAACTGTGGTTTTTGATTGTTACATGAAACTGATATGGATATATATATTATATATATAAGTTAGTGGATATTAGAATATGGTAAAAGTACGTACAATAATATTTCAATAATGCAACAAGAGCAAGGATTGATTGAAACAAGAATAAGTATAGTGGGTTTGTTAAAGTTGTTACTCTCAACATACAAAACAGAATAGACAAAAATATAGATATGTTAGTGGTGGTTGTTTGGCAGAGAAAGAAGTAAGAACCAATAGATCACTAGTTCTCATCAAATTACTTTATATTAATTAACATGATGTAAACCGAAATGACTACGTACAATGATTTGATGAAAAATAATAATAAAGCTCCCGTTGATTCTTTTGTCAAAAAAGAAAATAAGATGTGTGTATATATATATATATATATATATATATATATATATATATATATATATATATTGTATATATCTGGATAGGTATGACAGCGCCACAATTAATATCCTAATTAAATCCTTACAGAACGTGAAGGATGCATGTGGGTTGTGAATTGGTTAATTATTACTCATTTTCCCATCAATTTATATTCATGTATGTGCATTTAAGGGATTAGTTAAGCATACAACTAAACGTTTTCATTTAGTGTATATAGTAATTAGAATAGTGAGTTGGTGCAAATTTCTTCGAGTATTGTGTAAAAATTCATTGTAATAATCAATTTAATTATATCGTATATTATCTTACATTTCTAGTCCTAATGATTAAATTGTATATTACTGTTTCGAGTTATTATATATACACATTTATTTAAAATTAATTGTTCGTGAATCGTCGAAACTGGTCGATGTTAAATAAATGAAATAGAGCAGTTCAAAAATTTTAAGACTTAACATTACAGACTTTGCTTATCGTGTCGAAAACATATAAAGATTGAAGTTTAAATTTGATCGGAAATCTCCGGGTCATCACAGTACCTACCCGCTAAAGAAATTTCGTCCCGAAATTTGATCGAGGTCATCATGGCTAACTATAAAAATGTTTTCATGATGAATATGAGTTGATAACTAGAGTTTTATCATTATTGATTAATATAGATAAAACGATTCCATCGTGTTAAGTGTACGAGTGAAGTTATCACAAAAGAGTGAAATGAGAAAATAAAGTTTCGTCATATCTTTTGACGTAGATAGGGTTGATTTCCGGAATTCAAGGAATTTAGAGGAAATCTTCGTAATAAGATTTGATTCTTAAGGAAATTAGAATCCTCTTTGGTTAAATGCGATGATCTATTTCGATTGCTCTGTCGGATATTTCACTATAAATCTACTCCCTTCGTTTCCTTATTTTCCACAACTCACACCTTCTATTCTTTCTCCCTCAACTCATACCTTAAAGTATTCATCAATATGCTCCATCCCGTTTTGATCCTTGATGTACTCCTAACTTTCATATCTGTCATTCTTCTCTTTCGTCTGCCGCCAGAAGAATCTATTTAATTCTACTATTACCTTGGGGTTATAGTAATTTTAATTCTCCCGTGCCTTTTCGTGGCAATACGTATTGATATGCACGGTTTGTAATTTATGTGTTGTTGTCGAGCTTTATATTTTCTTTTATAACTCGGAGCTCTTTGCCTTTTTATTCTCTTCTCGACTCTAAGTACTACAAGTAATGGTCCAAAATTCGTAGGTATGGAGTTTCGAAATAACATGACTAATGTTCTACGAGGGAGATTGTTATAGCACGATCTTGGTTGGTTAAATTACCAGGATTCAAAGAAAATAAAAAAAAATAGAACTAAGAAGAAGATATATTCTTGATATGTTTGGAGATTAGATAGAATGTAAGAGTCGTGTAACATGGCACATGATGATGGTACTATGAATCATCACGTTTCATTAGAAACTCAGCATGACTTACCGTAATATAATTACGTTGATCAAGTGTCATTATATTATACTAACTCATGCATCAGTTCCCAACACTACTTCAAAAACATTCATATTTTAAACTCGAAAGTTTACAGAATATAGAAACTAACAGTTTCTATATGATGTAACATAGATAGCGCGAAGAGATAAATAATTTCGGACAAGAATATTTATGAAAATATCCTCAGAAATATCAAAGATATTTATGATGATATTTTGGAATTTCTAAGATCGAAGGTTGATGAAGAAAATTTTTTCGCAAGATTTTAACATGACTTCGGAACAAGATATTCTCTAAAGATTTCAACGGATCCAGAATTATCTGGATTCTTTGAATATAGGGTATGGTCCTTGTATTTGTCCTTGATCTCCTTCGTGGTTAGCTCAATCCGTTTTCCAGTTACAACTTTTCTGAGCTTTTCCAACATTCTATTCTTTATCATCAAACTTCCGATGATTATGGTTGTTTACAGTTGTCTATAGTCTCTGCTGCTTCATTCAGCTTTTTCAACATTCCGAGTAGTAATTCGCAGAGTGGGTGCTTATCAGAATTTCAGAATGGAAAATCTTAATTCTAAGAGTTAAATGCTATATGTATTCGTTTGATGTAGAAACGCTGCGAGATTCAAAATACGGATTGCTGATTTCTGGTAATTGGTATGGCAACTCTCGTTACAAGGTGCGGAAGGGTATATGATAGGGTTTTAATGAACAAATATATCGATTCTTTGGAGTGACTTAAGCCAATAAATAATGAAGTTGCTGGTAAGTTTACTGCTAATGTGGTGGAATATAAAAGGTTCCCCGACAACGATGACGAAAGGCAGACTTATATGTCAAGGCTTATAATACGGCTAATCCGAATGAAAGTCGAAGTTGACTTGCTGGAGCTGTGACAAAATTGGATAATTGGGAAAGGAATTGTAAAGTTATTTTTGGTAGTAACAACGCCAAAGGAGCTAGCACAGATACGTGTTAAACGTTTACTCAGGTTCTGAGTGTTTTCAGGTGCATAATTATATGCATCAATCTTTTCTTCCGTAGATGAAGTGCGGTTGGTTCATCCTTTCGTTTGAGGTGTTTTCCAGAATCATGAAAGGTTTAAACGCAGATTGTAATCGTCAAGATACAAATGAGGTTTAAGATGAAATCAAGTGGCAAACTTGAAGAATTGTTTAGTTTCATATGTTATGATCAATATTTTAATTCATTTTAATTGTCCACTGTTGGTAGTCCTCAGTTGATTAGTCCACAGTTAGCTAGGAACAGTTAGCTAGGATTTTGTTAGCGTGGATTCTTAACAAAATTTCTCATAGTTAATTTGTTTGTTTCTAACAAATTTTATTTCGTCAAATGTTTTCTTCATTATGCCACTTGTTGGATTCTGATAGGTCAAAATCTAAATATGAAATTTGAATGAAAATGGTTATTCTGTGGTGAACGGATTCATTTATCTGTGGATGTAAGTAGGTTAGGAAATGACTGTTGAACCAGATTTGAAGAATGTACAGTGTAACTTATTAAGGTGAAATCTTAAATATTCCTCGGGTATTACCTACCCGTTAAAATATTTTCATCATTAACAGTTTGTACAAAAGGATTTTTAATTACAATCTTTATGAAAGTATATATACATATATATTTTCTTCAGATGTAATTATGGATTTAATGAGTCAATATAATATTAGACTCATTCGATTTTCAATTTGAGCTAGAATAAGTAATCTCTAAAACTATTAGGATCCACACATTCTTCGCAGAATATTAATGAAGTTATGGATCAATACTTCACCGTTAATTGCTGTTGGTACTCCTTGCTATCTATGGTGCGTATGATGTTGATGTTCATGGGACAGATTGTGAAATTGAGGCTTGGGATGCGGATGTTGTTGTTGGTGGTACTGTTTATGCTGCTGGTGCTGCTGATGCTGTCGGTACTGCTAATGGTGACGGTGCTGATGTTGATGGTGCTTGTGGTGCTTGTGATGCTTGTAAATCATGCACCATTCTTGTCAGGGTTTCTATCCTACCCTCTATCATTTCTATCCACCCACTCATCTGATTTGATAGATCTTGATTATCAATTCGAAGTTCCCTAACTTCTTCTAATATTCCTCTTCGATTGGTATTCGAAAGTAGTGGTTGAATATTTTCTGAGATTGCAGTAATGCGACCTTCGAGGCGGAATATTTTGGCAAGAAGGGTGAAAACAGTGTTGCGTATAGTTTCACCGGTAAGTACATCGTTTTCTCCGATGTTAGGTGGTAAGTTTGGTTCACGGTAGGGTTCGCCTTCTTCATTTCTCCATCGAGTGAGTAAGTCTCGGACCCACCCCCATCTTCTCTAGAAAGAAAAATAGCTAAATGGTTGAGACACTTCGGGTTCATTGACTTTGGAGTCTACTTCAATATACATCTCGAAATCGCTTCCGAAACTAATGGAATCCAGGCTAGATGTAGGATCCATCTTACACGATCAGTTAGAAGATTTTTGATATGAAATAATTTTCGGATATCGGATGATAGTCTAATTACATAGAATACCTAATACCCATATATATAGTATAGAAGGTCACGTAGATTGCGGAGGGGATTAAGGAAACGTGTCAGATAAAGTCTACAGTGACAGATACGCTTAGATTTGGATTTGTCTGCACACCATCTAGGCAATAATTGCAATAAGAAGTGTCGAGACTAACAATGATAGGTAGATATTTTTCGACAAAGAATGATAAGCAAAACTTTTGACATGCGGACCAGGTTCAAGTCCAGACTTATTAATATAACCTAACAACTACTAGGTCGAAGTCCAGACTCACTAATACATCCTAACAACTAACTGTTAGACACACTAATGCAGACTCACTAATGCATCCTAATAACTACCTGTTAGATACACTAATGCAGACTCACTAATGCATCTTAACAACTACCTGTTAGACACACTAATGCAGACCTGGTTCGCTAAGACCACCGCTCTGATACCAACTGAAATATAGTTGGGGACAACCACCGTCCCACCCAGTGCCTTCCAAGCTAACCACCTGGTGACCACTGAGTGTACCTCAGATACTGATTTTAGGGCCTGCCTCTCGGCTACTGCCAACCCTCGTAAGGGATTGCAAGGAGTAAGAGCCAATGCTTCGTCACAGGTAACACTGTGAGAACCTCCTTTACGACTAACCCGCCACACATGGACGGCGTTATACCAGCTCTGATGCCAACTGAAATGACCCGTCCTAATCCATCTGGACGAGGTCTTCAACAGCTGGTCCCATTGCGAGGTTCTGACCTCTATATGCTCTGAATGACTCCATGTAATATGAGCAAATGCACAGCGGAAGGTTTCTTTCATATCTGAGAATAAACATGCTTTAAAGTGTCAACCAAAAGGTTGGTGAGTTCATAGGTTTATCATAAAACAATAAAATTCATCATTTTGATAGACCACAAGATTTAAATACAGTACACCTATCTCCTGTACTAAACCATTTTTTCATAATGCTTGGCAGAGTAGGTTCGTATCCTTTTCTCCCCTGTAGGTTGCCTCGCAATTTTTAAATAACCGTACACATATCTCGTGCACAAAAAATAATACACATAACCTGTGTATAAAAATATTCTCTCGATACATAACATTCACATCAATTGGTGGCAATTATCATGTCCACATAATTCAATGGTGGCAATTATCATGTCCACATAATTCAACGGTGGCAATTATCATGTCCACATAATTCAATAATAATCCGCAGAACTTCTATCTGCATAATAATTCATTCGAGGAATATTTTGCTTGTGTCTATCTCGTCAAACATTTATAAAAGCATTTCATGTATTCGCAGTTCAAAATATATTTCAAAGGTATTTAATAAAGCAGTTGTAAAAACAGCGCATGTATTCTCAGTCCCAAAAATGTAAAGAGTAAAAGGGAGCAAATGAACTCACCATACTGTATTTTGTAGTAAAAATACATATAACATCATTGAACAAGTGTAAGGTTGGCCTCGGATTCACGAACCTAAATTAATTATATATATTTATTAATATTCATATTTGTAATTGAACACACACACACACACACATATATATATATATATATATATATATATATATATATATAAATGTATTGGTTATATCATTTTTATGTTAATAATATACATATATATATATATATATATATATATATATATATATATATATATATATATATATATATATATATATATATATATATATGTGTGTGTGTGTGTGTGTGTGTGTGTGTGTGTGTGTTTTATATGTTCATTTTGTATATATAAAATATTAAATTCTGTTATGTTATATGTGTTAAATATATATATTTATGTATGTATTTTATTTGTTTATTCAAAACAGTAGTTCTATTATACTAAGTTAAAATTAGTAGTTATAATAATAATAATAATAATAACATTAATAATATACATATGTTAATAATAACCCTATTAGTGATAATAACAATGGTATTAATAATAATACTTGTAAAAATATTAATTTTACTGTTTGTGATAGTTATGATATTAATGATTTAATAATAATAATAATAATAACTTTATTAAAAATGATACTATTAATAATAATAATAATGATATTGTTAATAATGATACACTTGTTTAATAATAATAATAATAATTCTAATAGTTACAAAAGTGATTCTAATACTAATATTAATGGGATTAATGATAACTTGTATTATTTTCATAATAATAATAGTAATCCTAATCATAATCATAATCATAATCATAATAATAATAATAATAAAAAATACAACTATTAGTGATGTATAATAGAAATCTTCATACTTGTATTTATAATCATAATTTTATCATAATGCTTATATTTGTAAAGATAATAATAATTATATTACTAATAATAACAATATTGATAATTATTTTAATGATGATTTTAAAAATAATAATACTAATACTAATAATAATAATAATAATAATAATAATAATAATAATAATAATAATAATAATAATAATAATAATAATAATAATACTAATAACAATAACAAGAATAATTAGTATAATAATAATAATAAATAATAATAATAATAATAATGAATTTTAATATGTAAAACTACCTTTGAATGTTTGCCCAAAAAGAATACCACGCCCGGGCTCGAACCCGAGACCCCTGCTCACCCGACACAACACTAAACCACTCAAGCTATGCTGTCTTTCCTGAATTAATCGATACCTAAATATATTTAAACCCTGAGCATTCGTTTCTATAATCTGGCCCATCTAACCTTCGGCCCAACAGAATTTTCGTAACCCAATCTTTACACAAACCCACTTATATAATTAATTGGCCCGTTAAGGAGTGATCCAATACAATATATGCTAAAATCCCTAATCAGAAACAGATCGAAGATAGCAGACAGGTAGGAGAAGAAGAAATCAGGGTTCAAGGTTTCATCAATTCAAAAAAATCAACAATCGATCAAGAAACATTCGCCCGTGTTTAGCAGTTCATCGATTGATTAGTCCGATCAGGAGAAGAACCCAGTCATGAGTACATGAACCATGATCACAACCGTCATCATCAGCCATCACACGATTCACACCTTTGTTTCAATCGATATATAGAATCAAGGATCCAGTACGTAATTCGATTTCTATTTAATGAAATTCGTATGCTAGGAATCTTCTTAAATCGATTGATTTGTCTATGTTGAATTTATATACCTAGTTACGATTTTGTTGTTCTTGTGGGATAATGAAATTGATTGTAGGTTAGGGATTAGGTTGATTTGGTGATCGTTTCGAATGATAACAGAGAGTAGCAAGTCTTTGATTTTGGGCAGGACATAAATTATAGTGTAAAAAGAAATGATAGTAGGCTATGGTGATGATTGTATGATGGTTTAATACATGAAACAGAAAATGATCTGCATCTGCATTTGCAGTTGCATCCTTATGGTGTAGCTTTTCGAAAAGGGAACAAAAATAGAAAGGAGACAGTAACAGTAGCAACAAAAGGATTTGATGGTTTGTAGGTGTGTTGATTCTTTGTTTGTCACGAATAGAAACAACAATTAATAAAACACATAAACAAATGCATAAATAAATTAATGAAACAACGCAGCAGTTATCAGGAAATTAGTTGTTGTGTTCAACACAGAAACAAACGCAGCAGGTTGTGAGTTTGTGATGGTAGGGTGGTGGTTTGGGTAATTCATTAATGAAACAAGAAAACAGTGAACTGTAGCAGTGGTGATTGAGGTGGGTTGGGTTTAATCGAACATAATTAAAACAGTTACATATATAGCTTGATTGAGAATGGAAACAGAAAAAGAAATAAGTAGGTACTAAATAAGTGATTAGTAAGAATTCTATTGGAAGGACACCCAAATACGCTTATCAAAGAATAAGGCTGATGAACAAGAGTGAGTTGATTTTATGTGTGTGTGATTTCCTTCATGTATATATGTATATGTATATATAAATTAAGGTGTTTCTAGAGTGGCAGTGGACTTCAGTTTAGTTTCTTTATCAAGTCTGATCGGAACATAAATCTTTTGCAGGTCCTTGTTGAGCAACAATAAGTGGAAAAACAGAAATAGAAGAGTATAGCAGCTGGATGTTGGTTTATTGTTGCTAGTCGTTTGTGGAGTGGTGCAGGTGTGCCGGTTATGTGATGATAGAGGAGAAGGACAACTTGTGGTTGATTGGTTTTTGGTTCATCTCTACTCCTCTGAAATGTTGATATATGTATATGTACTTTAAATATTTTCATGACTCCGTTGAAGACAAAACACCAATCAAGTATAGTAATTTTTAAAGGTATAATTAGATATAGTAGGAGTCAAGTTGTGGTTTTGATTGTTACATGTAACTATGGTTTTTGATTGTTACATGAAACTGATATGGATATATATATTATATATATAAGTTAGTGGATATTAGAATATGGTAAAAGTACGTACAATAATATTTCAATAATGCAACAAGAGCAAGGATTGATTGAAACAAGAATAAGTATAGTGGGTTTGTTAAAGTTGTTACTCTCAACATACAAAACAGAATAGACAAAAATATAGATATGTTAGTGGTGGTTGTTTGGCAGAGAAAGAAGTAAGAACCAATAGATCACTAGTTCTCATCAAATTACTTTATATTAATTAACATGATGTAAACCGAAACGACTACGTAGAATGATTTGATGAAAATAATAATAAAGCTCCCGTTGATTCTTTTGTCAAAAAAGAAAATAAGATGTATATATATATATATATATATATATATATATATATATATATATATATATATATATATATATATATATTCTATATATCTGGATAGGTATGACAGTGCCACAATTAATATCCTAATTAAATCCTTACAGAACGTGAAGGATGCATGTGGGTTGTGAATTGGTTAATTATTACTCATTTTCCCATCAATTTATATTCATGTATGTGCATTTAAGGGATTAGTTAAGCATACAGCTAAACGTTTTCATTTAATGTATATAGTAATTAGAATAGTGAGTTGGTGCAAATTTCTTCGAGTATTGTGTAAAAATTCATTGTAATAATCAATTTAATTATATCGTATATTATCTTACATTTCTAGTCCTAATGATTAAATTGTATATTACTGTTTTGAGTTATTTAAATACACATTTATTTAAAATTAATTGTTCGTGAATCGTCAAAACTGGTCGATGTTAAATAAATGAAATAGCGCAGTTCAAAAATTTTAAGACTTAACATTACAGACTTTGCTTATCGTGTCGAAAACATATAAAGATTGAAGTTTAAATTTGATCGAAAATCTCCGGGTCATCACAGAGAGGTCCTAGGTTCAATCTCGGTTTGAGACATTTCTTTATAGGAGACCTTTTTAAAGGTAGTTTCATTTTGTTTTAATTATTATTATTATTGTTATTATTATTATTGTTATTATTATTAATAGTATTATAATTATTATTAGTATTATAATTATTATTATTATTATTATTATCATAGTTATAAGTATTATTATTATTATTATTATTATTATTATTATTATTATTATTATTATTATTATTATTATTATTATTATTATTATTGTTATTATTATTATTATTATTATTATTATTATTGTTATTATAATTATTATTATAAATATTATTAATGTATTTATTATTATTTTATCATTTAAGTATTGTTATCATTAACATTATTATGATGATGATGATGATGATGATGATGATGATTATTTTTATTATTATTATTATTATTATTATTATTATTATTATTATTATTACTATTATTATTATTATTATTATTATTATTATTATTATTATTATTATTATTATTATTATCATTATTATTATTTTTATTATTATTATCATAAGTATAAATATTATTATTAGTAGTATTATTATCATTATAGTTATTAATATAAATATTAGTATTATTATTATTAGTAAAACAATTAATTTTATAGTTATTATTATCAGTAGTCATTATTATTAAAATTAACATTTTTATTAAAAGTATTATTTTTATTAAAGTTATCATTTTTATCATTATTTTTAAAATTATCATTATTATAAAAATTATCACTTTTGTTATTATTACTATTATTATTATAAATAAAACAGCTTTTTATTTATTATTATCAACATTATTTTATCAAATAACTATTAGTTATATAAAACGATATTTACTACATCTAATATAACTATATTAATATTTTATATTAATAAACATAATTAATTAGGTTATTAATGAAACACATAATTAAAATAACAACTAAATCACTAATAATATATAAATTTGTTCGAATACCATTATATGTGTTAATAATATACATAATTGAATACAGGTTCGTGAATCTGAGGTCAACCCTGCATTGTTCAGTTCCGTCGTATGCATATTTTACTACAAGATATCGTATTGTGAGTTTCATTTGCTCCATTTTTAAATGCTTTTGCAATATATATTTTTGGGACTGAGAATACATGCGCTGCTTTTATAAATGTTTTATGAAATAGACACAAGTAATCGAAACTACATTCTATGGTTGGATTATCGAATCGATATCACCCTTTTAGTCTGGTAATCAAAGAATTAGGGAACAGACACCCTAATTGACGCGAATCCTAAAGATAGATCTATTGGGCCTAACAAACCCCATCTGGGTTACGGATGCTTTAGTACTTCGATTTTATCATGTCCGGTGAGAGTCCCGGAATGATGGGGATATTATAGACGCGTTTTGTTAATGTCGATTACCAGGTGTTCACCATATGAATGATTTTTATCTCTATGCAGTTTGTGCGAATTGACTGATATGAGATGATGTTTATGAAAAATGAAAATAGAAATCTTGTGGTCTATTAAAATTATGTAAATGATCGATTACGATAAACTAATGAACTCACCAACCTTTTGGTTGACACTTTTAAGCATGTTTATTCTCTGGTATGAAAGAAATATTCCGCTGTGCATTTGCTCATTTTAGAGATATTACATTGGAGTCGTTAATGGCATATTTAAGTCAGTACCTCGCAATGGGACCATATGTTAAAGACTTCGTCCAGATGGATTAGGACGGGGTATTTCAGCGAGTAGGTCAGAAATTTAAGCACATCATTACAAAGGCGTAGTGCTTTTCGGAAGGTTATAAATCCTAAAACGTATATCGGATTTAGGCGAGTCTTAAACGAAAATTCATCTACTCGAACCGAACTATCTGGAAATCAACTTTCCAGAAGCCCCAGGAGTCTGATCAGACTCCAAAAAACAGAAAACAAGTGCTCCGGTGGGTTTCTTGGTGCTTGATGCTCATCACGGTTCTCATCCTTGATACGTATAAGCCTCAAGTGTACAACTCTTGATGTCTTAGCATCACTTTAACAAAGTTTCAACCATCAACACACAATATCAAGACTAAGAAGAAATACAACTCACTTAAGAGTTTTAGAAGGATGAAGAACTAAGGTTACATCATGTTTTTAGCCTTAAAACAAATACAAGTTCTATTCAAGATTAAAGCTACAAACTTTGATTCAAATCAAGCAAGACCTTAAGTCACATAACTTAGATTAAACAAAGTAATGAAATCCTAAGTTAGAAAGCTTGGATCCCTTAACAATAATTATGAGATTTCAAAGCTAGAAAGCTTGAATCTTTTATGTCCTTGAAGATCTTTAAAGCAACAAGCTAGATCTTCAAGTTTCATGAAGATCATAAATGCAAGTTTTGATCTTTTAGCAAAAACAAAGTGATCTTAAGCTATAAAGCTTAGATCCATCAAAGTAATGAAGATCCAAAGCTAGAAAGCTTAAATCTTTTATGTTCTTGAAGATCTTTAAAGCAAAAGGTTAGATCTTCAAGTTTCATGAAGATCATAAACACAAGTTTTGATCTTTTAACAAAAATAAAGAGATCAAAAGCTAGAAAACTTAGATCCAACAAAGTAATGTAGATTCAAAGCTAGAAAGCTTGAATCTTTCATGTTCCTGAAGGATTCAAATCAAAGTTTGAATCTACAAGATATAACAAGATCAAAAAGCTAAAAAGCTTGATCTTATGATGATAATGATGTCGTGATTAAGAAGAGAAGAAGAAAATTTAAAAACTTACAATTTTAGTGTGAGAAAGACTAGAGAGAAAATTAGAGAGCAAGTGTGTAAAATAAGAATGAGATCAAGTGTGAAGTGGAAGAAATAGGCTTGATATATATAGTGGTGGAGGTGGTGGTTGACCGACGACCTAGGGTGAAATGTCCCATTCATATCGATTATAAACGTTCCATATTAATTGATTTCGTTCCGAGGTTTTGACCTCTATATGAGACGTTTTTCAAAGACTGCATTCATTTTTAAAACAAACCATAACCTTTATTTTATCGACAAGGTTAAAAAGACACCACCTAGATTATCCAGAAATGATAATCTAAAAATATCACACTTACACACTACCAATACATATTGGTTTACAATATTAATATGTTACAAAAAAATAAATCTCGAATGCAGTTTTAAACAATATTACAAAAGCATGTTGACACCAAATCTTGTCCATATATTAGCATGCAACAGCGAAAGCTCTTAATAATCACCTGAGAATAAACATGCTTTAAACGTCAATAAAAATGTTGGTGAGTTATAGGTTTAACCTATATATTTATAAAATTGTAATAATAGACCACAAGATTTTATATTTCAATATACATCCCATACATAGAGATAAAAATCATTCATATGGTGAACACCTGGTAACCGACATTAACAAGATGCATATAAGAATATCCCCTATTATTCTGGGAAATCCATCGGACATGATAAAACAACATCGAAGTACTAAAGCATCCGCAACCATGGATGGGGTTCGTTAGGCCCAATAGATCTATCTTTAGGATTCGCGTCAATTAGTAGATCAGTTTACTAATTCTTAAGTTACCAAACAAAAAGGGGCATATTCGGCTTTGGTCATTCACCCATATAATGTAGTTTCATTTACTTGTGTCTATTTCGTAAAACATTTATAAAACTGCATGTATTCTCATCCCAAAATATTAGATTTTAAAAGTGGGACTATAACTCACTCTCACAGATTTTTACTTCGTCGGGAAGTAAGACTTGGCCACTGGTCGATTCACGAACCTATAACAAATATGTACATATATATCAAAGTATGTTCAAAATATATTTACAATATTTTTAATACGTTTTACTGTTTTAAGTTTATTAAGTCAGCTGTCCTCGTTAGTAACCTACAACTAGTTGTCCACAGTTAGATGTACAGAAATAAATCGATATATATTATCTTAAATCAACCCACGACCCAGTGTATACACGTCTTAGGCTAGATCACAACTCAAAGTATATATATTATTGGAATCAACCTCACCCCTGTATAGCTAACTCCAACATTACTGCATATAGAGTGTCTATGGTTGTTCCAAATAATATATATACATGGGTCGATATGATATGTCAAAACATTTGCATACGTGTCTATGGTATCCCAAGATTACATAATATATTAGAATACATGTATAATACAATATGAGTTAGCTAGGATATGATTAATATAGATTTGTTACCAATTTTCACGTAGTTACAACAAGCAAAAATATCCAATCTTGTTTTACCAATAACTTCTTCGTTTTAAATCCGTTTTGAGTGATTCAAGTTGCTATGGTTTCATATTGAACTTAAGTTTATGAATCTAAACAGAAAAAGTATAAGTTTATAGTCGAAAATACAGGATACAAGTCGTTTTTGTAAAGGTAGTCATTTCAGTCGAAAGAACGACGTCTAGATGACCATTTTGGAAAACATACTTCCACTTTGAGTTTAACCATGATTTTTGGATATAGTTTCATGTTCATAAGAAAAATCATTTTCCCAGAATAACAACTTTTAGATCAAAGTTTATCATAGTTTTTAATTAACTAACCCAAAATAGTTCGCGGTGTTACTACGGCGGCGTATATCCGGTTTTACGGTGTTTTTCGTGTTTTCAGGTTTTAAATCATTAAGTTAGCATATCATATAGATATAGAACATGTGTTTAGTTAATTTTAAAATTCAAGTTAGAAGGATTAACTTTTGTTTGCGAACAAGTTTAGAATTAACTAAACTATGTTCTAGTGATTACAAGTTTAAACCTTCGAATAAGGTAGTTTTATATATATGAATCGAATGATGTTATGAACATCATTACTACCTCAAGTTTAGTAGGTAAACCTACTGGAAATGATGAAAAAATAACTTGAGCTTCAAAGGATCTTTGATGGCTTGGAAGTTCTTGAAATAAAATCATGACACAAAAACAAGTTCAAGTAAGATTATTACTCGAATTAAGATAGTTATAGTTATAGAAATTGAATCAAAGCTTGAATATGAATATTACCTTAATTTAGAAAGATAACCTACTGTAAATAACAAAGGTTTCTTGATCTTAGATGATTGCTTGGGATGGATTAGGAAACTTGAAAGTAAACTTGTAAACTTGGAAGTGTTCTTGATGTGTTCTTGAGTAATTGTTTTTATGATGATTATAGGTAATAACCAAAGCTTGTATTTGGTGATTTTTGCTGGAAAAATAGTAACTTAGATGTTCATGGAAGAGTGTGTGTTTTGAGAGAGAATTGGGAAGAAAATTGGAAGTGAAATGGAGTAGGTGGTGAGTGGTGAAGGTGAGTGGGGTTAAAAGGAGTTCTTGTTTTTGTTTCCTTGTTCATAAGTCATGATAGTTGTCTAATTGTTGGTTCCACATGTTTTTTGACTATCTAGGGCTGCTAAGAGCTGAATTATTATGTGTATATACCAATAGTATATACGTCTAGGAGCTGGGTATTGTACGAGTACGAATACGGTTGCATATGAGTAGAATTGTTGATGAAAATGAATGAGAATGTAATTGTAAGCATTTTTGTTAAGTAGAAGTACTTTGATATGTGTCTTGAAGTCTTTCAAAAGTGTACTAATACATCTAAATACACTACATGTATATACATTTTTACTGAGTCGTTAAGTCATCGTTAGTCGTTACATGTAAGTGTTTTTTTGAAACCTTTAAGTTAACGATATCATTTAATGTTGTTAACCCATTGTTTATTATATCTAATGAGATGTTAAATTATTACATTATCAAGATATTATGATGTATGAATATATCTTAATATGATATATATACATTAAAATGTCGTTACAACGATAATCGTTACATATATGCCTCGTTTCAAAATTCTTAAGTTAGTAGTCTTGTTTTACATACGTAGTTCATTGTTAACATACTTAATGATATATATAATTATCATTTTATCATCTTAAATATAGTGTAACAATATCTTAATATGATACATATGTATTTAGTAAGACGTTGTAATAACGATAATCGTTATATATATCGTTTCGAGTTTCTTAACTTAGTAGTCTCATTTTTATGTATATAACTCATTGTTAATATACTTATGGAGATACTTACTTATCATAATCTCATGTTAACTTTATGTATATCCATATATATATCGTCATGTCATTTTTATAAGTTTTAACGTTCGTGAATCGCCGGTCAACTTGGGTGGTCAATTGTCTACATGAAACTCATTTCAAATAATCAAGTCTTAACAAGTTTGATTGCTTAACTTGTTGGAAACATTTAATCATGCAAATATAGTTTTCAATTAATATATAATCAGGGAAAAGTTCGGGTCACTACATAGGGGTGGACAAGGGGGAGACAAACTTTGCTTTTTGCATGGTGGTGGTCTAAAGGTGGTGCTTGTTGTTGGGATCCCATGCAACATGTGTAGTAATGGTTAACAAAAATGCTAGTATGTTGGCTCATCTTAATGGGTTTTTGTCCAACTTCTTAATGGGTCATAAATCCATTAAAGTTGGGCCAATTCAATGGTCCATTAACTAGAGTAGGGTGGGCTTAAGTCCATTAAGGTAAAAAGTCCAGTAAGACTAACTAGTGTGCATTAGTAAATTACTAAGCGTAATTAAGCATCCAATAAGCCAAGTAATTGTCATTAGAAAATAACAATTAGTATTACGTAGTCATAATATTCCAATTATGACAAAAGTTAAACGTGTACCAAGTACGTAGCTCGCTTTAAACGACAAGTGACACTAACGGTCATAAAAGCATTCAGGGATTACGTTAAGTAACTAATTACTTAATAGCATGTTGTAAGGTATTAACGAAAGTAATTAACATGAATAATGATCCCAGAATATAATCTAACAGAGTACGCACAAATACGCAGTTTCGTGAAAGTAATAAGCACAAATATAAGTCGAAAAAGTTGGGTCGTTACATTACTCACCTGTTAAAGAAAATTTCGTCCCGACGAGTTGTTGCAGTAAGTCAAGTCGGTAAGATACTGGTCCGACACAATCTATAATGTTGAATGGTCCAATGTGCCTTGGATTTAGTTTCCCCCGTTTACCAAATCGAACAACGCCTTTCCAAGGTGAAACCTTAAGCATGACCATCTCTCCAATCTCAAATTCTATATCTTTTCTTTTAATGTCTGCATAGCTCTTTTGTCGACTTTGGGCAGTTTTCAATCGTTGTTAAATTTGGATGATCTTCTCGGTAGTTTCTTGAATTATCTCCAGACCCGTAATCTGTCTATCCCCCACTTCACTCCAACAAATCAGAGACCTGCACTTTCTACCATAAAATGCTTCAAACAACGCCATCTCAATACTCGAATGGTAACTGTTGTTGTAGGAAAATTCTGCTAACGGTAGGTGTCGATCCCAACTGTTTCCGAAATCGATAACACATGCTCGTAGCATGTCTTCAAGGGTGTGTATTGCCCTTTCACTTTGCCCATCAGTTTGTGGATGATAAGCAGCACTCATGTCTAGACGAGTCCCGAATGCTTGTTGCAATGTCTGCCAAAATCTTGAAACAAATCTGCCATCCCAATCTGAGATAATAGAGATTGGTATTCTATGTCTGGAGACAACTTCCTTCAATTATAATCACGCCAACTTCTCCATTTTATCATCTTCTCTCATTGGCAGAAAGTGTGCTGACTTGGTAAGACGATCGACTATTACCCAAATTGTATCATAACCACTTGCAGTCCTTGGCAATTTAGTAATGAAATCTATGGTAATGTTTTCTCATTTCCATTTCGGGATTTCAGGTTGTTGAAGTAGACCTGATGGTTTCTGATGTTCAGCTTTGACCTTAGAACACGTCAAACATTCTCCTACGTATTTAGCAATATCGGCTTTCATACCCGGCCACCAAAAGTGTTTCTTGAGATCTTTGTACATCTTCCCCGCTCCGGGATGTATTGAATATCTGGTTTTATGTGCTTCCTTAAGTGCCTTTTCTCTCACATCTCCAAACTTTGGTACCCAAATTCTTTCAGCCCTATACCGGGTTCCGTCTTCCCGAATATTAAGACGTTTCTTCGATCCTTTGGGTATTTCATTCTTCAACTTTCCTTCTTTTACAACTCCCTGCTGCACCTCCTTTATTTGAGTAGTAAGGTTAGTACAAATAATTATATTCATAGCTTTTACCCGTATAGGTTCTCTGTCCTTTCTACTCAAAGCGTCGGCTACCACATTCGCCTTCCCCGGGTGGTAACGAATCTCAAAGTCGTAATCATTCAACAATTCAATCCACCTACGCTGCCTCATGTTCAGTTGTTTCTGATTAAATATGTGTTGGAGACTTTTGTGGTCGGTATATATAATACTTTTGACCCCATATAAGTAGTTCCTCCAAGTCTTTAATGCAAAAACAACGGCTCCCAATTCCAAATCGTGAGTAGTATAATTTTGCTCGTGAATCTTCAATTGTCTGGACGCATAAGCAATTACCTTCGTTCGTTGCATTAATACACAACCGAGGCCTTGCTTTGAGGCATCACAATATATCACAAAATCATCATTCCCTTCAGGCAATGACAATATAGGTGCCGTAGTTAACTTTTTCTTCAACAATTGAAACGTTTTCTCCTGCTCATCCTTCCATTCAAATTTCTTCCCATTATGCGTTAATGCAGTCAAGGGTTTTGCTATTTTGGAAAAATCTTGGATGAACCTTCTGTAGTAACCAGCCAGTCCTAAAAATTGGCGTCTATGCTTCGGAGTTTTCGGGGTTTCCCACTTTTCAACGGTTTCAATCTTTGCGGATCCACTTGAATACCTTCTGTGTTCACTATGTGACCGAGGAATTGAACTTCTTCCAACCAAAATGCACACTTTGAAAACTTAGCGTACAGTTTTTCTTTCCTCAACAACTCTAGCACTTTTCTCAAATATTCTTCGTGTTTTTGATCATTCTTTGAGTAAATAAGTATGTCATCGATGAAAACAATGACAAACTTGTCAAGGTATGGTCCACACACTCGATTCATGAGGTCCATGAACACAGCTGGTGCGTTAGTCAACCCAAATGGCATAACCATAAACTCGTAATGACCGTAACGCCCGTCCTGAAAGCAGTCTTCGGAATATCATCCTCCTTCACCCGCATTTGATGATACCTGAAATGTAAATCGATCTTCGAATAAACCGACGAGCCTTGTAGTTGATCAAATAAGTCATCGATTCTCGGTAGTGGGTAACGATTCTTGATGGTAAGTTTGTTCAACTCTTGGTAGTCGATACACAACCTGAATGTACCATCCTTCTTTTTGACAAACAAAACAGGAGCTCCCCATGGTGATGTACTTGGTCGTATAAAACCACGCTCTAAAAGTTCCTGTAATTGGCTTTGGAGTTCCTTCATTTCGCTGGGTGCAAGTCTGTATGGAGCACGAGCTATTGGTGTAGTTCCTGATACGAGATCTATTTGAAATTCAACAGATCGATGTGGAGGCAGTCCCGGTAATTCTTTCGGAAATACATCGAGAAATTCTTTTGCTACGGGAACATCATTGATGTTCTTTTCTTCGGTTTGTACTTTCTCGACATGTGCTAGAATAGCATAGCAACCTTTTCTTATTATTTTTTGCGCCTTTAAATTACTAATAAGATTTAGCTTCGCATTGCTCTTTTCTCCGTACACCATTAAGGGATTTCCTTTTTCTTGTACAATGCGAATTGCATTTTTGTAACATACGATTTCTGCTCTCTCCTTTTTCAACCAATCCATGCCGATTATCACATCAAAACTCCCTAACTCTACTGGTATCAAATCAATCTTAAATGTTTCGCTAACCAAATTAATTTCTCGATTCCGACATATATTATCTGCTGTAATTAATTTACCGTTTGCTAATTCGAGTAAAAAATTTGTTATCCAAAGGCGTCAGTGGACAACTTAGTTTAGCACAAAAATATCTACTCATATAGCTTCTATCTGCACCCGAATCAAATAAAACATAAGCAGGTTTATTGTCAATAAGAAACGTACCCGTAACAAGCTCCGGGTCTTCCTGCGCTTCTGCCATATTAATATTAAAAACACTTCCGCGGCCCTGCCCACTAGTATTCCCCTGATTCGGGCAATTTCTACTAATGTGGCCCGGTTTTCCACATGCAAAGCAAACTATGGCGGCATTATCTGTTCCGACATTATTTGTTCTTTTAATTCTGTTAAACTTTAGTCCGTAGGCCTCACACTTTGCCGCACTATGACCATTTCTTCTACACCTAGTGCAAAATGTCGTGCAGAACCCCTGGTGATTCTCTTCACACCTTTGGCATGACTGTTTTTGATTTTTGTTGCCATTGTTGTTATTGAGATTATTGTTGGGATTGTTATTGTTGCTATTGTTGTTGTTGTTATTGTTGTTGGGACGGTTATTGTAGTTGTTATTAGGACGTTTGTTGAAGTTGTTGTTGCGATTGATGTTGCGGTTGTTGGGATAGTTATTGCGATTGTGGTTGTGATTGTTGTTGTTGTATTGGTGACTCTTGTCATTGGTTTCTTTTCACTTTCTGTTGACTTGTTTCATGTTAGACTCTTCAGTCGTTTGCTCTTTAATCCTTCCTTCGATCTGGTTCACTAATTTGTGAGCCATTTGATTTGCCTTTTGTATGGAGGCGGGCTCGTGTGAACTCACATCTTCTTGAATCATTTCCGGTAACCCTTTTACAAATGCGTCGATCTTCTCTTCTTCGTCTTCAAACGTTCTGGGACACAATAGGCACAATTCGGTGAATCGTCATTCGTACGTGGTGATATCAAAACCATGTGTTCGTAATCCTCTAAGCTCTACCCTGAGCTTGTTGACCTCGTATCTGGGACGATACTGCTCGTTCATCAATTGCTTGAATGCTGACCACGGTAGTGCGTAAGCAGCATCTTGTCCTACCTGCTCGAGATAGGTATTCCACCATGTTAGCGCCGTACCTGTGAAGGTATGCGTAGCGTACTTTACTTTGTCTTCTTCAGTACATTTACTTACGGCAAACACCGATTCAACCTTCTCGATCCACCGTTTCAATCCAATTGGACCCTCGGTTCCATCAAATTCCAAAGGTTTGCAGGCAGTGAATTCTTTGTAGGAGCATCCTACACGATTTCTTGTGAAATTAGTTCCACTGCTAGATCCAGAGTTATTGTTATTTTGTATCGCAGCCTGTACTGCGGCTATGTTTGCTGCAAGGAAAACATGGAAGTCTTCCTCGCTCATGTTCAAATTCTGACTAGTCGCCGGTGCCATTTCCTTCAAAAATAGCCCAAAAGAATTAAGTTAATCATATAGAATTTTAAGAGTAGTCAATAGTATTTCGTAGCATAGTATGAACTTATTTATAAAAGCTTTTTCTTCATATTAGCGTTTTATAGTTTTTAATTCGGGTAGTACCTACCCGTTAAGTTCATACTTAGTAGCTAATATACAATTCAACTACTACAACTTTATATGAAAAAACTAATTATAATAAAATTGTTCAAATTTTATACAATATTTTACAAACTTACAATACCGCTATTATACATATAGGATGAAATATAGCACATAGTAACTTTGCTACTCGGCAGCTATAAAGGCAATTCTAGTTAATACGCAAGTTGTTCAGCAAAAGAAATAAAGACACGTAATTCATAAGTCTAGAAATAAGTCATGCATTCTGGTTTTACTAAGACGACTTCCCATCCTTGGTCTTGTGGAAAGTAACCGTTATGACCATTGGCTAGGAAGCATGTTGTAATGTCGTCAAAAGGACAAGGGTTTCATAATGTCCAACAGCCCCGTAATAATCTAAAAACCTTGTTTCTCACCCCAACTACTGAATTCGTCACCTGTGGGAATGTTTCATTTAATAGTTGTAATCCAATGTTCTTTTTCTCACTTTGGTGAGAAGCGAACATCACTAACCCGTAAGTATAACATGCTTCTTTATGTTGCATGTTAGAAGCTCTTTCTAACTCATGAAATCCTATGTTGGGATATGTTGAGTCAAAATAGGTTCTTAACCCGTAGCGTAAAATTGCATTTTGGTTCCCCGTATTTAACGCTTTAAAGAAAACACGGCGTAACTTACGGTCTCCCCAATGCGATATACCCCACCTATCAAAGGAAAGCCTTTTATAAACTAAGGCATTTCTGGAAAGTCTTTCAAATGTTTGACAAGTTAATTTCGCCATAACTAATTATGCTGATGAATTCTGACCGACTCTAGACAAGATTTCCTCAATCATATCCTCTGGTAGGTCTTCTAAAATATTCGGTTGTCTACCCTTAACGTCCATTTTGTTTTTATACTATAAAATAGACAAGGATTAGATTCATAAAAGATAATTAACAAACAATAAAAGCAATTTTTACATAGAACATAAAAGTCCAAGCACACTACAATACATATAATACACAACATGATTACAACTTCCTAATCTGAATCACTGGTTTCTTCTTCTTCTTCGGACTTGGTTCATTTTCCTAATTTTCTAGGGATATATGTTGTTCCTCTAATACGAGCCGTCATTTTCCACAATGGTTTAGAAAAACCTGGTGGTTTAGAGGTTCCCGGACTATTGTTACAATTTAGGAAATACGGAGGTTGCCGATACATATAAAGCTCATCGGGGTTGGAATCAGGTTTCTCTATTTTTATACCTTTTCCCTTATTATTTTCTTTTGCTTTATTAAATTGGGTCGAGGTAATTTCTATAACATCATTGAAATCCTCATCGGTATCCGATTCATCGAAAAATTGGTAATCTTCCCAATATTTTGCTTCCTAGGCGGAAACACCATTGACCATTTTTAACTTTGGTCCGTTGGTTGAGGATTTTATTTTATTTAATCGATTTACTGTAGGTATCAATATTTCTTCCTCCGGAACCTCTTCTTCTTCCGGTTCCTCCTCTTCCGGTTCCTCTTCTTCCGGTTCCTCCTCTTCCGGTTTCTCCTCTTCCGGTTCCTCTTCGGGAATTTATGAATCTTCCCAAAGTATATTCGACTCTTCATTATTATTAGGTGAGTCGATGGGATTTGTACTAGAGGTAGACATCTATCACACAATATCAAACACGTTAAGAGATTAATATATTTACATGTTAATAATATATAGTTTCCAACAAAAAATGTTAAGCAATCGTTTTTGAAGAAAAACACGGTCGAAGTCCAGACTCACTAATGCATCCTAACAAACTCGGTAAGACACACTAATGCAAAAATTTAGGTTCTCTAAGACCAACACTCGGATACCAACTGAAATGTCCCGTTCATATCGATTATAAACGTTCCATATTTATTGATTTCATTGCGAGGTTTTGACCTCTATATCAGACGTTTTTCAAAGATTGCATTCGTTTTTAAAACAAACCATAACCTTTATTTTATCGACAAGGTTAAAAAGACACCACCTAGATAATCCAGAAATGATAATCTAAAAATATCACACTTACACACTACCAATACATATTGGTTTACAATATTAATATGTTACAACAAAATAAATCTTGAATGCAGTTTTAAACAATATTATACAAGCATGTTGACACCAAATCTTGTCCATATATTAGCATGCAACAGAGGAAGCTCTTAATAATCACCTGAGAATAAACATGCTTTAAACGTCAACAAAAATGTTGGAGAGTTATAGGTTTAACCTATATATTTATCAAATTGTAATAATAGACCACAAGATTTCATATTTCAATATACATCCCATACATAGAGATAAAAATCATTCATATGGTGAACACCTGGTAACCGACATTAACAAAATGCATATAAGAATATCCCCTATCATTCCGGGAAATCCATCGGACATGATAAAACAACATCGAAGTACTAAAGCATCCGCAACCATGGATGAGGTTCGTTTGGCCCAATAGATCTATCTTTAGGATTCACGTCAATTAGTAGATCAGTTTACTAATTCTTTGGTTACCAAGAAAAAAGGGGCATATTCGGCTTCGATCATTCACCCAAATAATGTAGTTTCATTTACTTGTGTCTATTTCATAAAACATTTATAAAACTGCATGTATTCTCATCCCAAAATATTAGATTTTAAAAGTGGGACTATAACTCACTCTCACAGATTTTTACTTCGTCGGGAAGTAAGACTTGGCCACTGGTCGATTCACGAACCTATAACAAATATGTACATATATATCAAAGTATGTTCAAAATATATTTACAACATTTTTAATACATTTTACTGTTTTAACTTTATTAAGTCAGCTGTGTCCTCGTTAGTAACCTACAACTAGTTGTCCACGGTTAGATGTACAGAAATAAATCGATATATATTATCTTGAATCAATCCACGACCCAGTGTATACACGTCTCAGGCTAGATCACAACTCAAAGTATATATATTTTTGGAATCAACCTCAACTCTGTATAGCTAACTCCAACATTACTGCATATAGAGTGTCTATGGTTGTTCCAAATAATATATATACATGGGTCGATATGATATGTCAAAACATTTGCAAACGTGTCTATGGTATCCCAAGATTACATAATATATTAGAATACATGTATAATACAATATGAGTTAGCTAGGATATGATTAATATAGATTTGTTACCAATTTTCACGTAATTACAACAAGCAAAAATATCCAATCTTGTTTTACCCATAACTTCTTCGTTTTAAATCCGTTTTGAGTGATTCAAGTTGATATGGTTTCATATTGAACTTAAGTTTATGAATCTAAACAGAAAAAGTATAAGTTTATAGTCAGAAATACAGGTTACAAGTTGTTTTTGTAAAGGTAGTCATTTCAGTCGAAAGAACGCCGTCTAGATGACCATTTTGGAAAACATACTTCCACTTTGAGTTTAACCATGATTTTTGGATATAGTTTCATGTTCATAAGAAAAATCATTTTCCCAGAATAACAACTTTTAGATCAAAGTTTATCATAGTTTTTAATTAACTAACCCAAAACAGCCCGCGGTGTTACTACGGCGGCGTATATCCGGTTTTACGGTATTTTTCGTGTTTTCAGGTTTTAAATCATTAAGTTAGAATATAATATAGATATAGAACATGTGTTTAGTTAATTTTAAAATTCAATTTAGAAGGATTAACTTTTGTTTGCGAACAATTTTAGAATTAACTAAACTATGTTCTAGTGATTACAAGTTTAAACCTTCGAATAAGGTAGTTTTATATATATATGAATCGAATGATGTTATGAACATCATTACTACCTCAAGTTTAGTAGGTAAACCTACTGGAAATGATGAAAAAATAACTTGAGCTTTAAAGGATCTTTGATGGTTTGGAAGTTCTTGAAATAAAATCATGACACAAAAACAAGTTCAAGTAAGATTATTACTCGAATTAAGATAGTTATAGTTATAGAAATTGAATCAAAGCTTGAATATGAATATTACCTTGATTTAGAAAGATAACCTACTGTAAATAACAAAGGTTTCTTGATCTTAGATGATTGCTTGGGATGGATTAGGAAACTTGGAAGTAAACTTGTAAACTTGGAAGTGTTCTTGATGTGTTCTTGAGTAATTGTTTTTATGATGATTATAGGTAATAACCAAAGCTTGTATTTGATAATTTTTGCTGGAAAAATAGTAACTTAGACGTTCATGGAAGAGTGTGTGTGTGTTTTGAGAGAGAATTGGGAAGAAAATTGGAAGTGAAATGGAGTAGGTGGTGAGTGGTGAAGGTGAGTGGGGTTAAAAGGAGTTCTTGTTTTTGTTTCCTTGCTCATAAGTCATGCTACTTGTCTAATTGTTGGTTCCACATGTTTTTTGACTATATAGGGCTGCTAAGAGCTGAATTATTATGTGTATATATCAATAGTATATACGTCTAGGAGCTGGGTATTGTACGAGTACGAATACGGTTGCATACGAATATAATTGTTGATGAAAATGAATGATAATGCAATTGTAAGCATTTTTGTTAAGTAGAAGTACTTTGATATGTGTCTTGAAGTCTTTCAAAAGTGTACTAATACATCTAAATACACTACATGTATATACATTTTAACTGAGTCGTTAAGTCATCGTTAGTCGTTACATGTAAGTGTTATTTTGAAACCTTTAAGTTAACGATCTCATTTAATGTTGTTAACCCATTGTTTATTATATCTAATGAGATGTTAAATTATTACATTATCAAGATATTATTATGTATGAATATATCTTAATATGATATATATACATTAAAATGTCGTTACAACAATAATCGTTACATATATGCCTCGTTTCAAAATTCTTAAGTTAGTAGTCTTGTTTTACATACGTAGTTCATTGTTAACATACTTAATGATATATATAATTATCATTTTATCATGTTAAATATAGTGTAACAATATCTTAATATGATACATATGTATTTAGTAAGACGTTGTAATAACGATAATCGTTATATATATCGTTTCGAGTTTCTTAACTTAGTAGTCTCATTTTTATGTATATAACTCATTGTTAATATACTTATGGAGATACTTACTTATCATAATCTCATGTTAACTATATATATATATATCCATATATATATCGTCATGTTGTTTTTACAAGTTTTAACGTTCGTGAATCGCGGTCAACTTGGGTGGTCAATTGTCTACATGAAACTCATTTCAAATAATCAAGTCTTAACAAGTTTGATTGCTTAACATGTTGGAAAAATTTAATCATGCAAATATAGTTTTCAATTAATATATAATCATGAAAAAGTTCGGGTCACTACATAGGGGTGGACAAGGGGGAGACAAACTTTGCTTTTTGCATGGTGGTGGTCTAAAGGTGGTGCTTGTTGTTGGGATCACATGCATCATGTGTAGTAATGGTTAACAAAAATGTTAGTATGTTGGCTCATCTTAATGGGTTTTTGTCTAACTTCTTAATGGGTCATAAATCCATTAAAGTTAGGCTAATTCAATGGTCCATTAACTAGAGTAGGGTGGGCTTAAGTCCATTAAGGTAAAAAGTCCAATAAGACTAACTAGTGTGCATTAGTAAATTACTAAGCGTAATTAAGCAATCAATAAGCCAAGTAATTGTCATTAGAAAATAACAATTAGTATTACGTAGTCATAATATTCCAATTATGACAAAAGTTAAACGTGTACCAAGTACGTAGCTAAATTTAAACGACAAGTGACACTAACGGTCATAAAAGCATTCGGGGATTAAGTTAAGTAACTAAGTACTTAATAGCACGCCGTAAGGTATTAACGAAAGTAATTAACATGAATAATGATCCCAGAATATAATCTAACAGAGTACACACAAATACGCAGTTTCGTGAAAGTAATAAGCACAAATATAAGTCGAAAAAGTCGGGTCGTTACATTACTCACCTGTTAAAGAAAATTTCGTCCCGAATTTTTAATCTGAGGTAGACGGTAGAATTGTGAAGAGGTGAGGATATTTCTGCTTCATCTGATCCTCTCGCTCCCAAGTAAACTCGGGTCCTCGTTTAGCATTCCAACGGACTCGGACAATTGAAATCTTGTTGCGTTTCAAGGTCTTGACCTCATGGTCCATAATTTCAACAAGTTCTTCCATGAAGTGGAGTTTGTCATCAATCGTTAGCTCATCCAGAGGTATGACAAGTTCTGGTTCAGGAAGACACTTCTTTAAATTCGATACGTGGAAAGTGGGATGAAGTGAGCTCAATTGAGTCGGAAGATCCAAACGGTAAGCAACGGGTCCAACACGCTCCAAGATTTCAAAAGGACCAACATATCGCGGATTTAGCTTCCCACGCTTTCCGAAACGGATTACACCTTTCCAAGGTGCGACTTTCAACATTACTCGGTCACCTACTTGGAATTCGAGATCTTTACATTTAAGGTCGGCATAGCTCTTTTGACGATCACGGGCCGTCTTGAGCCTTGCTTGAATTTGGACAATCTTCTCGGTGGTTTCATGGATGAGTTCGGGTCCGGTGATTTGCTTGTCACCTACTTCGGCTCAACAAATAGGAGAACGACATTTACGGCTATATAAAGCTTCGAAAGGTGCGGCATTAATGCTCGAGTGGTAACTATTGTTGTAAGATAATTTGGCTAGAGGCAAATGCTTTTCCCAAGCTTTTTCGAAGTCAATAACACAAGCTCGTAACAAGTACTCCAAGGTTTGAATCGTGCGTTCGCTTTGTCCGTCGATTTGCGGGTGATATGCGGTACTCATGTCTAGACGGGTTCCCAAAGCTTCTTGTATGGAACGCCAAAATCTAGAAGCAAAACGGGCATCTCGGTCAGAAATAATCGAGAAGTGTACGCCGTGACGAGATACAATTTACTTTATGTACAGTTGTGCAAGTTTGTCCATTGTATCAGTTTCCTTCATGGCTAGAAAATGAGCGGATTTGGTGAGACGGTCAATAATAACCCAGATGGTATCATAACCGCCTACCATTTTGGGTAGTTTCGTAATGAAGTCCATCGTTATCCTTTCCCACTTCCATTGCAGGATTTCGGGTTGTTGAAGTAATTCAGACGGCTTCTGATGTTCGGCTTTGACCTTGGAACAAGTTAAACACTTTCCAACGTAAGTAGCAACATCCCTCTTAAGGTTTGACTGTGACGACCCGGAAAATTTCGACTAATTTTAAACCAAACTCTCGATACGATTTAATATTTTTGACACGATAAGCAAAGTCTGTAATGGTGAGTCTCGAAAATTTTGGAACTATGTTCATATAACCAATTACCCTTTGACTGTTCTCGACGATTCACGAACAATTGTGTATACATAAATGTGTAATATATATATATATATATATATATATATATATATATATATATATATATATAAGTGTATATATAATATTTTGAATTAATAAGATACAATTTAATCAATTTGAAATTAAAAATGTAAAATAATGAACAGAATAATTAGGTGATTATTAAAATGAATATATAAAAATATATATATAATATTATAATGAATCTATATAAGATAAATATATATAAATGATTCTATTAGAAATTATTATGTTGAAATATATATAAAACATATAAATGTTAAATATTCAATAGATGTATTCATATAATATATCATATAATTATTAGATATTACAAAAATTAATAAATTGTAATATTAAATGTAATTACAAGTTAAATCTAGTTGTTATATTATTATTATTTTTATATACATTATTATTTAATATCATTACTATTAATATTATTAAAAATTATAATATAAAAATTGATACATTTGATTTATTATGTTATTATTATTATTAACATTATGATTATCAATGTTAATATTATTATTATTATAATATAACTAGTAATAAAATTATCATTTTAGTTGTTTTGATTAATATTAGTATTATTATTAGATATTATTATTACTAAAAATTATCATTTGATTTAAAATTATTATTATCATTATTTTTATTATTCTTATCATTATAATTCTTATTATTATGTATTATTTTGATATTATTATTATTATTATTATTATTAATTCTATTATTATTATTAGAAATATATTTGTTATTATTAATATAATTATTAGCATTATTATTATTAATAATAATTACATACAGGGATTAAAATGACTGCTAACAGAATGCATTTTTTTCTCCTATCTGTTTTATCTTTTTCCATTTGTCTACAACTCAAATTGATTCCTGTCTGATTCTTGTTATCTGTCGACTTCAATCCCTGTACAAAACAAAATTCATATATTATAAATCGTCTATTGCAATTAGGATAGGAACTAACAAAAATCAAAATACAGAAAACCATTTAAACCTCTGTTCTTCATCTTTTTAGCCAAAACCCAATCATGAATCGAATTTCAAATCCTTTAATGTAAAGTTGTTAGGATTCATTTACTCAAACTATCTGTAAATTTTCAACTTCCAATTCTTCATAACCATTTCAAATTTTCGAGTCAAAGTTTATGAATAAAAAGTCAAACTATATGTTCAAGGTAAAATTCGAACTTCTTGTTATGTTTTAAGTTAAATTAATGATTTAGATAGTTTCTAGTAATCATTTAAAACTTATTTCATGTGTAATCGTTAGCTGTAACAGTTTTAAATTCGAGTTCAATGTTTGAGTTCATGTTCATGAAATTTGAAAAAGCAATTGAACAAATTCGAATAAACTTGTAAAATCATAATGCAAAGTTGTTAGGAATCGTTCACTTAAACTTTCTGCAAAGTATCAAATCCTAATTCCTAATAACGAATCCAAATTTTAGAGTAAAAGTTTTAAATTGAAAAAGTCAACTTTTGTTCTTCGATTAAATTTGAATTTTCTGTTATGTTTCAAGCTAATTGGATGATTTAGAAAGTTTATAAGAATGATTGATAATGCTAAAAACGAACATATATTTTATAGCATTATCCCTCAAGAAATACAAGCTTTTAGTTGCAATTGTTCTATTTACAAGTGATATTCGTTTAAATAATAAAAGGTGAAGACAAAAGGCAGATTCGACGAATTGAAGACACAAACGACCAAAAAAACTAAAAAGTACAAAGTACAATCAAAGAGGTTCAAGTTATTGATGAGAAACGTCTCAAAAATACAAGAGTACGAGCCGCAAAACGCTAAGTTCAAATTATTAAATCGTACAAAAGGACGTTTGAAAATCCGGAACTGAGACATGAACCAACTTTCAACGTACGACGCAACGGACCAAAAATTACAAGTCAACTATGCACAAGAATATAATATAATATATAATTAATTATATATATTATTATATAATATATATTTACGCAGCCCACGTTTTGGATCATAATGTGAGCTGTATTTCAGAACTCCGCACTCGCGGAGTTTAAAAGAGCAAAAGCTCCACACTCGCGGAGCTGCACAGTAAATTGTGGGCCTATAAAAGCCATCGAATTCTGCACGAAAGATACACATCTTTTTCTTTTCCTTACACTATCTCTCAATATATATATTTATATTTTTAATTTATATTTTTAATTTTAATTTAATTTTAATAATAAGGGTATGTTAGCGAATGTTTTAAGTTTGTAATTCGAAATTCTGTCCGTGTAACGCTACGCTATTATTAATCATTGTAAGTTATGTTCAACCTTTTTAAATTAATGTCTCGTAGCTAAGTTATTATTATGCTTATTTAATGCCGAAGTAATCGTGATGTTGGGCTAAATATTAAAGACGGGGTAATTGGGCTTTGTATCATAATTGGGGTTTGGACAAAAGAACGACACTTGTGGAAATTAGACTATGGGCTATTAATGGGCTTTATATTAACTAAATGATACCTCGTTAATTTAATATATAGACTTATAATTTGACGTATTTATATATAACCACGTACGTTTGACTGGGTACGGTGGGCGGGATATCTATAAATGTGAAGACCCGTCCTAATCCATCCAGACGAAGTCCATATCGATTATAAACGTTTCACAACAGTTGATTACATCGCGAGGTACTTGACCTCTATATGATACATTTTACAAACATTGCATTCGTTTTTGAAAAGACAATCTTTCAATACATCGAAAGTTGATGGCATGCATACCATTTCATAATATATCTAACTATAATTGACTTAATAATAATCTTGATGAACTCAACGATTCGAATGCAACGTCTTTTGAAATATGTCATGAATGACTCCAAATAGTATCTCTAAGATGAACAAATGCACAGCGGAAGATTTCTTTCATACCTGAGAATAAACATGCTTTAAAGTGTCAACCAAAAGGTTGGTGAGTTCATTAGTTTAACATAAATAATCATTTCATAATTTTAATAGACCACAAGATTTCATATTTCCATTTCTCATAAACATACGTCCCATGCATAGAGACAAAAATATAATTCATATGGATTGAACACCTGGTAACCGACATTCACAATATGCATATAAGAATATCCCCATCATTCCGGGATCCTCCTTCGGACATGATATAAATTTCGAAGTACTAAAGCATCCGGTACTTTGGATGGGGCTTGTTGGGCCCGATAGATCTATCTTTAGGATTCGCGTCAATAAGGGTATCTGTTCCCTAATTCTTAGATTACCAGACTTAATAAAAAGGGGCATATTCGATTTCGATAATTCAACCATAGAATGTAGTTTCACGTACTTGTGTCTATTTCGTAAAACATTTATAAAAGTTGCGCATGTATTCTCAGCCCAAAAATATAAAGGGTAAAAAGGCAAATGAAACTCACGCATATAAATATTGTAAAACAGTTAATAAAGCATTTGCATGTATTCTCAGCCCAAAAATATCATGAGTAAAAAGGGAACAAATTAAACTCACCATACGATATTTTGTAGTAAAAATATGCATACGATGGAACTGAACAATGCATGGTTGGTCTCGGATTCAAGAACCTATATCATTTATATATATTAAAACATATAATATCAAATAACTAGTTTATATATATATATATTGTTAATATATTTCTTGTATTAATAATTTGTTAGTTAATTAGCTATATTCATTATATATATAAGTACCTTTTGTTTGTAAGAATAATAATAGTTATAATAATACTAAAATAATTTGTAGTAGTAGTAATAATAATAATAATAATATTAATTAAGTAATAATATTAATAATAACAATATTCTTAATTATAACTATAATCATACTAAAATAAAGCTAATAATAGTTATAACATTAATGATAACAATAATGATAGTAATAATAATAATTTTAATAAAAATGATAAGTTTTCTAATAATGATAATAATAGTAAAAAAAAATACTTTTAATAAAATGGTACTAATAATAATATTAATAATAATTATGATAATAATAATAATGATAATAATTAACAATAATAATAATAATAATAATAATAATAATAATAATAATAATAATAATAATAATAATAATAATAATAATAATAATAATAATAATAATAATAATAATAATAATAATAATAATAATAATAATAATAATAATAATAATAATGAACAAGTAACTACCTCAAAGAATTAGGCTCCTAAAAAGTAATGCCTCAGTCAAGACTCGAACCCGCGATCTCTAGCTTAAACCACAACACTCCTAACCATTCTTCCGTCTGTTTTCTTTCTGATTAATATCTTAAACTAAGTCTTCATAACTCGTTTCAGTTTTTACTTCGGCCCAACAGAAAACAATTTCGGCCCAACATGGAAAACGCAATATAAGCCCACAGTCAAATCACAAGAACTCAGAAAAAAATAAATTCAGTCGCCTATGTACATTTTCGAACTTGGGACCTCTTGAATAACACAAACATCCCAAACCACCTCTCTACTCTTTCATATCTGTTTTATATTCACTGAAATAAAAATATAACTTATGTATTAAACTGCATCTTCATCAACCATCATCATAAATCATGTAATTCTTGATCGTGATTGTGATTGATTATCTATTTATATCAACGAGTAATCATCATCATTACCATATCGAATTATAATCATAATCCTATATCATAATCTTAATCCTATATCATATACCATACACATCATCATCTTCATCATGATCAATCTATTCGATCCTAATAATATCTGTGATTAATATTTCGTTCTTCAATTATGATCATCATTCTTTGATGATCATACCATCATCATTGTTTGCGGAAAAAAATATAAATTAGAAACAGAAAAAAAAAATAATCTCCTTAAACATTACCTCACTCCTACTCATCATCTTATTCTCTAATCAATCTTTTTCATTAAGAATGTGCTTGGTTTATGCTTGTGAATCAACAGATCGATGGAGACGGGACTTCCAAGCATCAGTCCAATCGAATATATTTGGATCGTGGCCCATCAGTGTTGTCTCGGTTCAATCATGGAAATTGAAAGCAAAGTCTCGGTCTTCAAAAAAAATATGGATTCTTGGCTCAAATACAACGCATGAAATATAAAATTGGCAAGTGGTTTCTTTGAGGTAATGGTGTCGGCCATTACCCTTTTAAAATTGTCCCACATGCAAAATCACTTTATTGAACTTTAATACCTTTGCACTATAAAATATTCAAGTTGACAACCGAAAGAATAAACAGCGAATTAAAGCGATTTTTCCTTTGGATTTGTGATGGTTCGATACGGGAAAAGAATCAGAAAGAATAAGAGAGGTTTTCGAAATTATGGTGTTTGAAGACGATGAAGGTGATGATGTTTGGGTTTGTAATTGAAACAGATGAGAGAGAGGAGGAGAGATATAAGGTGTTTGTTCTTAATGGTGGTTAACGTTGGTGATGGTGTTCATGGAGGTGACTAAAGTGGTTGATGGTGGTGTTGTAGTTGGCTGTTTCGGTGTTGCTTAAACAAGATGATGAAGAGATTAAACAAACATAAATAGAGTTATAGATATGTGTCTTCCATATTTCAAATGCATATGTACATATATACTATAATATGTAGATAGAATTAAATTAATAGTAGATAGAATGGGACTATTAAAAATAATAATAGGTATCTGCTTTCCAATCTATTCGTACGATTTGCTGAAGGGAATATCGAGTAATTTGGGGACACAAACAAAACTAATAAAGTGTGGATGTGGATAAGAAACAGATTCTTGTAAGTTTCCTGTTAAAGTTTTATTCCTCTCAATGTCAAGTAGTCAATTAGGTACAATTAAATAAAAGGTGATAACAACTGGATTCACGAAATTTTGCTTTTATAAATTATATTTGATTAATAATTAATAATGTGTTAATAATAATAATAATATTAATAATAATAATAATAATATTAATAATAAGTCATAATAATAATAATTTTGGTGAATTTGATAATAACAATTATAATAAATGATAATATTTACATTACGATTATAATATATACATAAAAATAATATTGATATTGATATTGATATTAATATTAATATTAATAATAAAAATAATATTATACAAATACATTTTTAACTTGTAATTTCATTTTATATATAACCCTTTTATATTATCAACTATGTGATACTTATATCATAATTGAATTTTTTTTAATATCTATATATTTTTATATATTTCAATATACATATAATACTTACAATAATGGTTCGTGAATCGTCGGAAATAGGCAAAGGTCAAATGTATATATATAAACATAGTTCAAAGTTTTAGGTTTCGATATTACAGACTTTGCTTATCGTGACGAAACCATATAAAGATTAAGTTTAAATTTGGTCGGAAATTTTCGGGTCGTCACAATAAATACCAATAATTATTCATTTGACCGGACACGGGGATGGATTAATAATCAATAGACTTGTTGAAACAGGGGTGAATTACATACAAGGGTAATTGGTGTAATTGTTAACAAAGTAGTAAAACCTTGGACTACACGCAGTCGATAACCTGGTGTATTAATTAAACAAAGTATTAAGACCTTGTTACAATTCGAATCCCCAATTAGTTGGAATATTTGACTTCGGGAATAAGAATAATTTGACGAAGACTCTCACACTTTATATTTATGACTGATGGACTATTATGAACAAAATCGTATGGACATATCGAATAATCCAGGACAAAGGACAATTAACTCATGGTAATAAACTAAAATCAACACGTCGAACATCATGATTACGGAAGTTTAAATAAGCATAATTCCTTTATTTCATATTTAATTGCACTTTTAATTATCGCACTTTAATTTATTGTCATTTTAATTATCGTATTTTTTTAATTATCGCAATTTTATTTATTGTCATTTTATTTATCGCACTTTAATTTATCACACTTTAATTATTGTTATTTACTTTACACTTTAAATTAAGTCTTTTATATATTTAATATTTTACATTAGGTTTTAACTGCGATTTAAGTTTTTAAATTGACAAACCGGTCATTAAACGGTAAAACCCCCATTTTATAATAATAATAATACTTCTTAGATTTATATATATATTTATATACAAATATAGTTTTAAAAAATATAGCGTTAAACTTGGCTAGTTCCATGTAGACGAACCGAACTTACTAAAAACTACACTACTGTACGATTAGGTACACTGCCTATAAGTATTGTAGCAAGGTTCAGGTATTTCCACTCTATAAATAAATAAATAACTTGTGTAAAATTGTATATATTTAATAGTATTTCGTAGTAAAATATAAGCTATTTCGTATATACCTCTACGCACATCAAGTATTTTTGGCGCCGCTACCGGGGAATAACACTTAACGCCGAAGCGAGACGCTATTAAAAAGAAAAAAAAATTAGTTTTTAAGTTATTTTTGTAAAAATATATTTACATAAGTTTTTAAATATCAAAAATATAAAAATATAAAAAATATATATATATATATCTTTAAGTCTTTAAAAAAAGTATTTTTAGTTATAAAATACTAATAAGTAATTTTTATTCAAAATAAAGTTTTAGTTATATTATAAAACATTTTCTATAAAATAAAAACAGAAAATTGAAAACAAAATAAAAAAGTAAAAATAAATAAATAACTGAACCTGTAATATTTCGACCTGCACTTCAACTGAACCTGCATCGTCCGCACTCGCGGAGTTTTTGAACAGCATATATCCGCACTCGCGGAGCAGTCTGACAAACTGAAACATAGTACGTAATTAATGCGAAATTAGGGTTAAATTATTTATTATTAATTATAATTAGGGTTTATATTTAATATTAATTAGTTAATTAAATTTGTATTTTTAAGTTTTATTTAGTTTTATTAATATATAAATTAATACTCTTATAAAATAAAAAATATAAAAATAATATTTTTATAAAAATTGTATTTTTTACAACTTTAAGTTTTATTTTTATTTCGTACCTTTTTAATCGTTTATTCATAATATTTATATCATAATTAGTTTTAAGACTAGTATTTGCCGTAGTTTATTTTTATTTTTAGATTCTTAGGCTTTACCGTAAAATCCCTTAAGTGCTTTTTTCTTAGACTAAGATTTAGGTGCTTTAGAATTTTGCGACGCTGTTTATAAATTTTAATTCCTTTTTAATTTTCGACGCGCTACTTTCTTATTTTTATTTTTTTCGACCTTTTATTTTTCGACGTTTTTCGACGCGCTCTTTTTCTTTCTTATTTCTCGACGCTCTAGTTTTTAGGACACAGAATTTTCTATTTCTTCTCTAAAATTTCTTTAAATTTCAAAGAAAAATTATTTTAAGCGGTTAAATTGATGGACATCCAAAATTTTCTGGTTCGTAGTAATAGTTGGATTTGTTAGTGGCGAGTTGTGGGCTTCCGATTTAAAGGGTTCTGGCTACCTGCTGCATCTATTGGCTATTCGAAACGTGGGCAAAATCAGAAAAGTCTATTAATTTGATAACTTTAAATAATTTTTTAAAAAAAAAAAACTAATAGGATATTCTGTGAATGCACCGAGCAAAACGTTCACCACCTGTAACTCGATCAAGATATTTAGCAAATATTGTCGTCGTTGATTTTTCTTTAGAATCGTCATCAAGTCGACCAAGTACTCCAATTCAAATTTCCGATAATCCATTTTTTGAACCCGACCTCACAATTGAGAATCCGGAGGATATTCAAGGACAATTCAGAGATCCTGAACCATTAATCTTTCCTCCGGAACCACCAATCATTCAAACAGAGATTGTCGAGGAACAAACCATTAAATTAGAATCCTCCAGTGATTCAGATTCAACAAATTCAATCATGGAAAATCTGGAACCTCTAAGTATGGAAGACCGAATGCGAGCTAAACGTACTGGCCAAGGTCACGCAATTACTCAACCAGACATTAATACGCCAGATTAAGAAATCAAAGGACAAATCCTACACATGGTAACTAATCAATGTCAATTTAGTGGTGCGCCGAAGGAAGATCCAAACGAACATCTACATACCTTTAATAGGATTTGTACTTTATTCAAAATAAGAGAAGTGGAGGATGAACAGGTATATCTCATGTTATTTCCCTGGACTTTAAAGGGAGAAGCCAAAGATTGGTTAGAATCGTTACCTGAAGGGGTAATTGATACATGGGACGTTTTAGTTGAAAAATTTCTTAAACAATTCTTTCCGGCATCTAAAGCCGTAAGACTTCAAGGAGAAATTGTTACGTTCACACAAAAGCCAAATGAAACTCTATATGAGGCGTGGACAAGATTTAGAAAGTTGTTAAGAGGATGTTCGCAACATGGTTTAGATACTTATCAAATAGTACAAATATTCTACCAAGGATGTGACATCACTACAAGAAAAGACATCGATATAGCAGCTGGTGGTTCCATTATGAAGAAAACCGCAACTGAAGCTTACAAAATTATTGATAACACTGCTTCCCACTCACATGAGTGGCACCAAGAAAAAGATATTGTTAGATCATCTAAAGCAGCTAGAGCCGATTCTAGCCATGACTTTGATTCCATTTCCGCAAAGATAGATGCTGTCGAAAGACGAATGGAAAAGATGACTAAAGATATTCACTCAATACGAATTAGTTGTGAGCAGTGTGGAGGACCACATTTGACAAAAGATTGTCTCAGAATTGAACAAACAATGGAACAAAGAGAGAATGTTTCATACATGAACCAAAGGCCTGGAAATAATTATCAGAATAATTATCAACCGCCAAGACCAATCTACAATCAAAACCAGAATTATAACCGAAATGTTCCATACAACAACCAACAAGGTCCTAGCAATCAACAAGTATCCAACAATACTTACAATCAGCAAAGACCTATTTTTCAAAATAAACCACCACAAACCGATGATAAAAAGCCAAATTTTGAAGATATGATGTCGAAGCTAGTTGAATCTCAAACTCAATTTTTCACATCTCAGAAACAAACTAATGAATAAAATGCTCAAGCATTTAGAAATCAACAAGCTTCTATTCAAAATCTGGAACAAGAAGTGAGCAACCTAGCAAGGTTGATAGGTGAAAGAAAACCGAGAAGTCTACCTAGCGATACAAATGCTAACCCCCGAAATGAAACAGCTAAAGCCATTACTACAAGAAGTGGTATTACACTTAAACCACCTGAAATGCCTGTAATTTCTGACGACTCTATTCCTACTCCACAAGAACAACAGCCTGAGCAAGATAATGAAACAGAACCGGTAGTTGAAAAGGTTAATAAAGATAACACAGTTAAAGCTAAACCTTATGTTAAACCATACCAACCACCACTTTCTTACCCGAGTAAAATGAGAAAAGAAAGACTTGAAGCCGAGCAATCTAAATTCTTGGATATGTTTAAACAGATAAATGTCAATCTTCCTTTCATTGATGTAATTTCAGGAATGCCTAGATATGCCAAATTCTTGAAAGATCAAATCACAAAAAGAAAATGGAAGAACTCTCGGCTGTTACAATGAATGCTAATTGTTCTGCAGTGCTGTTGAATAAGATACTAGAAAAATTATCTGATCCAGGAAGTTTCACAATTCCATGTTTTCTGGGTAGTCTTAGTTCAAAAGAAGCATTGGCAGATTTAGGTGCTAGTATAAATTTAATACCGTATTCACTATACACTAAACTAGACCTTAGAGAATTGAAACCAACACGAATAAGTATACAACTAGCCGATCGATCAATAAAATATCCTAGAGGGATAATGGAGAACATGCTAGTTAAAGTTGGTACTTTAGTATTTCCAGTAGATTTTGTTATTCTGGACATGGAAGAAGATTCTCGAGTTCCTCTCATATTAGGAAGGCCATTCTTAAACACGGCTAAAGCAATAATAGACGTGTTCGGTAAGAAACTGACCCTAAGTATAGAGGATGAGAGTGTTACCTTTTCTGTGGGTAGAGCCATGCAACAACCACAATCTGCAGATGATACATGTTATTATATTCAAACTATAGATTCACATGCAGAATTGTTAGATGAATTTCCAGAATTACAAGGAACAGGAGAATGTTCTTTAGGAGAAGGAACTGAACCAATTGATGAAACTGAAATGTTAGCTACACTTATGGCTAATGGATATGAACCAACAACAGAAGAAATTCAAATGCTAAAAGAAGAAGACAGATATCGATACAAATCATCGATAGAAGAACCACCGACATTAGAGTTAAAGCCACTTACAAACCATTTGGAATACGCTTATTTACATGGTGAATCTGAATTACATGTAATAATATCGTCTTCTCTCACGGAAAATGAAAAATCTCAACTCATTTCTGTGCTAAAAGCTCATAAACCAGCTATTGCATGGAAGATTCATGACATTAAAGGCATAAGTCCTTCGTATTGCACACATAAAATCCTTATGGAAGAAGGTGATAAAACGTATGTGCAATGCCAACGAAGACTAAATCCTAATATGTAAGATGTTGTTAAGAAAGAAATTATTAAACTGCTTGATGCAGGTTTAATTTATCCAATCTCTGATAGTTCATGGGTAAGCCCAGTTCAATGCGTACCTAAGAAGGGTGGCATGAATGTCATCACAAATGAGAAAAATGAGCTTATTCCTACTAGGACTGTAACAGGATTTTGATGACCCGGGAATTTCCGATCAAATTTAAACTTTAATCTTTATATGTTTCCGACACGATAAGCAAAAATCTGTAATGTTGAGTCTCAAAGGTTTATGGACTGTTTATATGAAAAACATTTAACCTTTGACTATTCCGACGATTCACGAACTTTTAATTGTAAACAGAAATGTAGATATAAATAGTTATATATTATAAATTAAATATATTAGTAAACTATTATGTGATTTAGTTATTATAAAAGATAAATTAAAATAATTAAAAATTGTTATATTGAATGTAAATGAATTTGAACATAATTTGCCAACGTTAACAAAGTATTAAAAGTATAATGTTATACTTTAAGTTAATTGTTTTAATATGTATAATTAATACGGTCATCTAAGTAATAAAATATGAAATTTAAAAACATAATAGAAGTTTGAATATATATATATATATATATATATATATATATATATATATATATATATATATATATATATATATATAATTTTATATGTAAAAATGATATTATTATTAGTAGTATTATTATTATCATTAATAATATTATTATAATTAATTTTTTTTCTTTCATTGTTATAGTTATTATTAATAATAGTAATATAGTAATATTAATGTATTTAAGTTTATTGAATATAAATTAAACACTGAATAATAATAAAATTTGTTACATGCCTAGTTCATAAGGGATGACAAATAAGCTTACTCTAAATCAAAACTCCAATTAGTAATTAAGTTAATATGTATGATTGATCCTTTATTCTCTGCACCATCTTTTGCATCACTTTAGGATTCTCTCGACAACCATCTAACTTGCAACTTCATGTTAATTACCTTTTTGAAATTGTGAAGTTATTGTTGTCCTAGCCACTTTCGGTTACACATTTATATCCATCACTATCTATCTAAACTTTATCACTTGCATATACATATCATGAAAATCTTCAATCAATATAAAAACAAACAAGAATCTAAATATTATTACATATCACTATCTTGAAATATTTTGCTGTCTGTCAATTTACTTTATGAAAGTAACATATAACAAATCCTAAATAATTCATCCGTAAGGGTTGAATTATGAATCCAAACCTACTGTGTATCACTATTATTAATCGAGTTTCATGTTTTCTTTTCAAATCTATCAATTGTATATATACATGACATATATACCATTCCATGAAGAAACGGAGAACCCGTTCACCAGCACCACCGCCACCCTGCACCACTTTGAACTCACCACTGCCGGTTCATCATCACCTCACCGACCATCTTCATCACTACCCGATCACCACCACCAAGATCACTCAAACAACCACATGTAACCACCACTGAACGTCATAAACTACAGCTGTTATTACATGATATACTTCTGTCTTGTACGAATCAGAGAAAACACCAATAACCACTCATCACCTCTCTCTCTCACTAAACTCTCTTCCATCTATCTTATTCGATTAACACCATCATCACTTACAACTGTTATTCTGCTGCTGTTTCTACAACTATTGAACACAGCCACAACCCCACAAATGTTGCAAATATTGCTACTCGTATGCTATCTATTTCTGTCACTTCTATTTTTTTTTGTCCTAGTTAATCAAACACCCTAAACCACCAACTATTTAAACTGCTACAGCTGCTGCTATTACAGCTTTACGTTTCTGTTTCTACTCAAATAAAACCCACAACCTGCTACTTGAACCAGACTGCAAGATCGCCTTCTTACAGCTAAGACTTGTTGATATGTATGTGTTTCTACTGCAGCTGTTGTACATATTCTTGCTCAACATAATCAAGTAATACTAAATACAATATGTATTTAAAATATATTTTTTTTTGTTCTTTCCACAAACAAGTACATTTTTTTTTATCAAGCTATACATGATGCTGTTTTAATTATGTTTCGGCCGAACCCAACCCACCTCCAATCAAATACTCAAATCTAACCCAACAAGAATACCATTAAATTGTTACTCTAGTTCGATTCAAACAAAAGCACTGAATATATAAAAAGGTTTAAGAAATTAGTTGAATATTGAAGAATCGATTAATTACCTGATATATGGAGGAACCAATTACCTATTTGATCGATTGAATGTTACTGTAACCATTACTTCCCAATTTCGAATGATAACCAGATTTCTGTTCCGGCTATTGTCGAAGATTAAAAACCCCAAACTGAGACTGTGATAAATTGATACTGTGAATTGTTGGTGAACAAATGACCTACGATACATCGGAAATTATGCTTGATCGATTGATTTGTTAATGAAGAAAAGAAACCCTAAATCGTGATGCTTTGCTCTGCGTTACACTTCTGTTACTCGATTCCCTTTTGATAACCGAAACTGAAACATATACGGAGTACTAAATAACTGGGTAACCCGATTTATGCACTGGGCTTGGACTTAACTTGTCTATTGGGCCAAAGAGTAATTAGATGATGATGATGATAACTAAATAAATACGTATAAAAGAAGAAGAAGAAAAAAAGAAACAGTCGCGAGTTAAATATATTTTATGAAGCAAATAACATCAGTTAAACGAAACAGATCAGATGGTTATTGGGTGTTGGTGTTGTTCGACAGGTCACGGGTTCGAGTCTTGTCTGCAACATTCTTTTTACTCCAAGCTTTTAAAGGGTATACCTTGTTAATTTATTATTATTATTATTATTATTATTATTATTATTATTATTATTATTATTATTATTATTATTATTATTATTATTATTATTATTATTATTCTTATTATTATTATTATTATTATTATTATTATTAGTATTAGTATTATTATTGTTGTTGATACTAATTGTTAGTATTATTATTATTAATGTAATGATAAGTAGTGTTATCATTTACTTTAATATTATGATTATCATTAACATAATTATTATTATCATTATCATTATTACTAGTATTATATTATTAAGTATTACTATTACTAGGCTTATATATTATCATCATTGATAAAAATTATCATTTTAGTATTTTCCTTAAGTAATATTGTTATTATCGTTATTAACATTATTATTAACTTTATCATATTATTATAAGCATTATTAATAATATTATCAAATTTATCATTTTAAGTATTATTATCACTATTATGATTATGATTATTATTATTATTATCATTTAATAAATATTAGAACTTCTATTATTAACATATGTATATTATTAGTATTAATATCATGACTGGTATTAACAATAAAAAAATTAATATTTTTATATATATCATTATTATTATCACTAATAGTATTATTAACATTATTATTTTCCATAGAAAACTAAAGTATTATAATTATTACCATATTTAATATTATCTTAATATTATTATAATTACTATTTTCATTAGTGAATAAATGATATATAAATATGTATAACATAACAAAATTTATATACAAAATGAATATAGGAAAACATATACATAACATTAATATAAATATGATATAACTAATAATTTCACATAATTATAATTGTTCGATTACAGTTACACATTTTAATTATTATACAAATGATATAGGTTCGTGAATCCGAGGCCAACCCTGCATTGTTCAATTTAGTCATATGTATTTTTACTACAAAATACAGTATGGTGAGTTCATTTGCTCCCTTTTACTCTTTACATTTTTGGGACTGAGAATACATGCGCTGCTTTTATAACTGCTTTACTAAATACTTTTGAAATATATTTTGAATTGCGAATACATGAAATGCTTTTATAAATGTTTGACGGGATAGACACAAGCAAAACATTCCTCGAATGAATTATTGTGCAGACAGAAGTTCTGCGGATTATTATTGAATTATGTGGACATGATAATTGCCACCATTGAATTATGTGGACATGATAATTGCCACCATTGAATTATGTGGACATGATAATTACCACCATTGAATTATGTAGACATGATAATTGCCACCAGTTGATGTGAATGTTATATATCGAGAGAATGATTTTATACACAGGTTATGTGTATGTTATTTTTTGTGCACAAGATATGTGTACGTTTACTATGATTTATGAAAATGGTTTCGTACATGAGAAAGATGTACTGTATTTAAAAGATATAGCATGTACATTACAGGTGGGTATAGGATTCGGGCCCATTTGTACCATGCAGTATTTAAATTTTGTGGTCTATCAAAATGATGGATTTTATTGTTTTAAGATAAACCTATGAACTCACCAACCTTTTGGTTGACACTTGAAAGCATGTTTATTCTTAGGTATGAAAGAAATCTTCCGCTGTGCATTTGCTCATTTTAAGGACATTACTTGGAGTCGATCATCGCTCTGGGATCAAATGTTGATGACTTCGTCCAGATGGATTAGGACGGGGCATTTCAGTTGGTATCAGAGCGGTGGTCTTAGCGAATCAGGTCTTGCATTAGTGTGTCTAACTGATTGTCGTTAGGATGCATTAGTGAGTCTGGACTTCGACCATGTCTGCATGTCAAAAGTTTTGCTTATCATTTCGTGTCGAAAATCATCTACTTATCATCCTTAAGAAATTACCTGCTTATCATTCCTAGTCTAGACACATATTACTGCATTGATTGCATGAATAGTGCATAGATAAATTCATATCTTAGCGTATCTGTTATTGTTACCTTTATCTGACAGCTTTCGTAGATTCCTCCGTAATTTATGGGATTTTAGTATTATATATGCATATGTAAATTATGTATTGCATGGTACTAATCTACATCCTATAATCTATTTCTTATCGAAAATCCTTCATCTGATCGTACGAGATGAAGCCCTCAACCAGTTCGAGTCCCTTAGATTCTGATAGCTATTTTGATAGTTATTCTGACAGCTATTCGGATATGAATTTCCGCTCGAACTCCGAAAGCGGTGTCACCAGAATGAATAAATCAATCAACTATCCCCAATTCATCTGATGAGTTCGTAGTCGACTTAATCAATGGAGACGCGCAGAAGGCAATCCGTTCCACTAATTGAATTCACCTCTTGATGAAGAACCTGAAGCAATTACCGACAAACCTGTTCGTAACACCATTTTCACCCTCATTTCCCGAATATCTCGCCACGATTATATTCTATCCAAAATTCTAAACCTTATTCATCCGCTCATTCCGACCGACAATCATCCCGGAATAATAGAAGAAGTTAGCGAACTTCGCGCTTAAGTAATCAATTTAGAGAATATGGTGCAAAACGTACCAGCTTCAGCAACATCATCGGCACCAACAGTACCATCAATAACAGCAACAGTACCATCAACAATCCATGCCTCAACATCTCATTCTGTATCTCGAGTATAATCATCGTTCTCCGAATCGTTCTACATAAACTATCTCCGTCCTTCATGGCGATTATGTAATCTCTAATGTTTTAAAAATTATGTACTCTAGTTCTAGCCGTAAATCTGATGAGTTTAATATCACATTGACTCATTAAATCCATGATTACGTCTGAAGAAAACATATATGTATATATATTTTCATAAAGACTGTAATTAAAAATTCTTTCGTACAAACTGTTAATGGTGAAAATATTTTAACGGGTAGGTAATACCCGAGGAATATTTAGATTTCACATTAATAAGTTACATTGTACATTCTTCGAATCTGATTCAATAGTCATTTACTATCCTACTTACATCCACAGACAAACGTATTCGTTCACCACAGAATAACCATTTTCATTCAAATTTCATATTGGGATTTTGATCTATCAGAATCCAACAAGTGGCATAATGAAGAAAACGTTGGATAAAATAAAATTTGTTAGAAACAAACAAATTAACTATGAGAAATTTTGTTAAGAATCCACACTAACAAAATCCTAGCTAACTGTTCCTAGATAACTTTTTATTTCGTATTACATTTTATTTACCGCAATTTAATTATCGTAATTTAATTATCGCAATTTACATTCTCGCAATTTTATTTATCGTCAGTTAATTTCTGTTATTCATTTTACGCACTTTAAATATCGGGACACGTATACAAAGTTTTGACATATCATATCGACCCATCTATATATATTATTTGGAATAACCATGGACACTCTATATGCAGTCATGCGGGAGTTAGCTATACAGGGTTCAGGTTGATTCTACAATAATATATATAGCTTGAGTTGTGATCGAGTCTGAGACATGTACACGGGTCACGATACATATTAATTAATTCGAGATATTATATATTAAACTATGTATGAATTGTTGTACTACAAATTGTGGACTATGAACTGTGGACTAATAACATTGGACAATTAAAATGAATTAAAATATTAATTATAATATATGAAACTAAATAATTCCTCAAGTTGCCACTTGATTTCATCTTAAACACCATTTGTATCTTGACAATTCTAATCTGCGTTCAAACCTTTCATGATTCTTGAAAACACCTCAATTGAAAGGATGAACCTTCATCCATGGAAGAAAAGATTGACGCATATAGTTATGCACCTGAAAACTCCCGGACCTTAAGTAAAAGTTTAACACGTGTCTGTGTTAGCTCCTCTGGCATTGTTATTACCGAAAATTACATTGCAACTCTATTTCAAATTAGCCAATTTTATCACAGCTTCAACAAATCAACTTCAACTTCCATTCGAATTAGCCTTATTATAACCTCGATATATAAGTTTGCCTGTCGTCGTCGTTACCGGAGAACCGTTTATATTTCACCACATTAGCAGTAAAAATTACCAGCAACTTCAATGAATTTGGACTTTCTGAAAAATCATTATATCCATTGAAACCCCATCTTGTATTCATCTATACCCTGTAACAATAATTGCCATACCAATTACCGGGAATCAGCAATCAGTATTTCGAATCTCGTAGCATTTCTACATCAAGAGTTATATGTATACATATAATAATTATCTCTTAGAATTACGATCTTCAATGCTGAAATTTTGAAGAGGCACCCAGTTTACGAATAGATACTCTGAATGTTGAAAAAGTTGAATGAAGCAGCAAAAACTGTAGGCAACCGTAAACGACCTTAGTCGTCGAAAGTTTGATGATAAAGAATAATATGTTGGAAAAGCTCAGAAACGTTGGAACTGGAAAACGGATAGAGTTAACCATGAAGGAGACCAAGGATAAATACAAGGACCATACCCTATATTCAAAGAATCCAGATAATTCTGGATCCGTTGAAATCTTTAGAGAATATCTTGCTCCGAAGTCATGTTAAAATCTTGCGGAAAATCTTTCTCCATCAACCATCGAACTTAGAAATTCCAAAATATCATCATCAATATCTTCGATATTTCTGAGGATATTTTCATAAATATTCTCGTCCGAAATTATATACCTCTTTATGCTTCCTGTGTATCATTATATTGGAAATATTCAATAGAAAATTTAGTACCGAAAAGCAAAATTATGCGAAACTATGAAGAAAGCCGTGGACAAATCACAAAGAATAAGTTTGACTTCAAGGAATCCAAATGATTCAATGTTTGCTAAAGTCTTTAGTGAATATCTTGCTCCTTACTCTAAACCCTTGCAGACAATAGTTTCTATCATCCTCTGATCTTAGATATTCCGAGATATTATCGTATCTTTCATTATAAATATCCTCCATATTTCTGGAGATATTTTTATAACTATTCTTATCTGAAATCATTAATCTCTTCGTGCTATCAGTATTACATCATATAGAAACTGTTAGTTTCTATATTCTGTAAATTTTTGAGCTTAAAATATGAATGTTATTGAAGTAATGTTGGGAACTGATGCATGAGTTAGTATAATATAATGACACTTGATCAACGTGATTATATTACAGTAAGTCATGCTGAGTTTCTAATGGAATGTGATGATTCTACTTAACCTCTATACATATCAAGAAAATATTTCCTTGATGGTTCTGTCTTTTCTGTAACTTCTGGTAATTTAACAAATTAAATCGTGCTATTACATTTCCATTCCGCTTAGAACATTAAGTTATGTTCATTCGAAATTTTATACGTACGAATTCGAGACGTCTTAATCGCTTTACTTCAGGTCGGAGAGAAAACAAAAAAACATGGAGCCTCGAAATACAAATTGGTGTATAAATTGCAGCAAACAAGAAAGATCATAAACCGTGTATGTCTATGCGAATAGCAAGATAAAGACACGGGAGGATCAGGAATACAATAATCCCTATAGCGTAATAGAAGTAAACAGATTCTTCTGGTGGTAAATGAAAAAGAAGAATTATTGTTGCAATGACCAGAATAATATTCAGAGTTAGAACTAGATTGAGCATTTTCACAATCCTTAGAAGAATAGATTGAGGAAGAAAGTATATTAGTGATGAAAATAAAAGGGACGAAAGGGGTTGATTTATAGCGAAGCGATCGAGTCAGATGACCGCATTAAATTAAAGAGAATCGTAATTTTATTATTTACCAAAGAATCAAATCTTATAGATTACAAAGATTTTCTTTAAATCCCTTGAATTCCGGAATTCAACCCTGACTACGTCACCAGTTAAGACAAACATGCATTTACTCATTTCAATCTTTTATGATAGCTTCACTCGTACTCTTCGAGTAATCGAATTGTTTTATCTATATTAATCAATAATGATAAAACTCTATTCATCAACTCATATTCGTCATGAAAATATTTTTATTGTTAGCCATGACCACCTCACTCAAATTTCGGGACGAAATTTCTTTAACGGGTAGGTACTGTGATGACCCGGGAATTTCCGATCAAATTTAAAATTTAATCTTTATATGTTTCCGACACGATAAGCAAAAATCTGTAATGTTGAATCTCAAAGGTTTATGGACTGCTTAAATGGAAAACATTTGACCTTTGACTATTCCGACGATTCACGAACTTTTAATTGTAAACAGAAATGTAGATATAAATAGTTATATATTATAAATTAAATATATTAGTAAACTATTATGTGATTTAGTTATTATAAAAGATAAATTAAAATAATTAAAAATTGTTATATTGAATGTAAATGAATTTGAACATAATTTGCCAACGTTAACAAAGTATTAAAAGTATAATGTTATACTTTAAGTTAATTGTTTTAATATGTATAATTAATAAGGTCATCTAAGTAATAAAATATGAAATTTAAAAACATAATAGAAGTTTGAATAAATATATATATATATATATATATATATATATATATATATATATATATATATATATATATATATATATATATATATATATATATATATATATATATATATATATATATATATATATATATATATATATATATATATATATATATATATAATTTTATATGTAAAAATGATATTATTATTAGTAGTATTATTATTATCATTAATAATATTATTATAATTAATTTTTTTCTTTCATTGTTATAGTTATTATTAATAATAGTAATATAGTAATATTAATGTATTTATGTTTATTGAATATAAATCAAACACTGAATAATAATAAAATTTGTTACATGCCTAGTTCATAAGGGATGACAAATAAGCTTACTCTAAATCAAAACTCCAATTAGTAATTAAGTTAATATGTATGATTGATCCTTTATTCTCTGCACCATCTTTTGCATCACTTTAGGATTCTCTCGACAACCATCTAACTTGCAACTTCATGTTAATTACCTTTTTGAAATTGTGAAGTTATTGTTGTCCTAGCCACTTTCGGTTACACATTTATATCCATCACTATCTATCTAAACTTTATCACTTAGATATACATATGCATATACATATCATGAAAATCTTCAATCAATATAAAAACAAACAAGTATCTAAATATTATTACATATCACTATCTTGAAATATTTTGCTGTCTCTCAATTTACTTTATGAAAGTAACATATAACAAATCCTTAATAATTCATCCGTAAGGGTTGAATTATGAATCCAAACCTACTGTGTATCACTATTATTAATCGAGTTTCATGTTTTCTTTTCAAATCTATCAATTGTATATATACATGACATATATACCATTCCATGAAGAAACGGAGAACCCGTTCACCAGCACCACCGCCACCCTGCACCACTTTGAACTCACCACTGCCGGTTCATCATCACCTCACCGACCATCTTCATCACTACCCGATCACCACCACCAAGATCACTCAAACAACCACATGTAACCACCACTGAACGTCATAAACTACAGTTGTTATTACATGATATACTTCTGTCTTGTACGAATCAGAGAAAACACCAATAACCACCCATCACCTCTCTCTCTCACTAAACTCTCTTCCATCTATCTTATTCGATTAACACCATCATCACTTACAACTGTTATTCTGCTGCTGTTTCTACAACTATTAAACACAACCACAACCCCACAAATGTTGCAAATATTGCTACTCGTATGCTATCTATTTCTGTCACTTCTATTTTTTTTTTTTATGTCCTAGTTAATCAAACACCCTAAACCACCAACTATTTAAACTGCTACAGCTGCTGCTATTACAGCTTTACGTTTCTGTTTCTACTCAAATAAAACCCACAATATAACCCACAACCTGCTACTTGAACCAGACTGCAAGATCGCCTTCTTACAGCTAAGACTTGTTGATATGTATGTGTTTCTACTGCAGCTGCTGTACATATTCTTGCTCAACATAATCAAGTAATACTAAATACAATATGTATTTAAATTTTTTTTTTTTTTTGTTCAATCCACAAACAAGTACATTTTTTTTATCAAGCCATACATGATGTTGTTTTAATTATGTTTCGGCCAAACCCAACCCACCTCCAATCAAATACCCAAATCAAACCCAACAAGAATACCATTAAATTGTTACTCTAGTTCGATTCAAACAAAAGCACTGAATATATAAAAAGGTTTAAGAAATTAGTTGAATATTGAAGAATCGATTAATTACCTGATATATGGAGGAACCAATTACCTATTTGATCGATTGAATGTTACTGTAACCATCACTTCCCAATTTCGAATGATAACCAGATTTTTGTTCCTGCTATTGTCGAAGATTAAAAACCCCAAACTGAGACTGTGATAAATTGATACTATGAATTGTTGGTGAACAAACGACCTACGATACATCGGAAATTATGCTTGATCGATTGATTTGTTGATGAAGAAAAGAAACCCTAAATCGTGATGCTTTGCTCTGCGTTACACTTCTGTTACTCGATCCCCTTTTGATAATTGAAACTGAAACATATACGGAGTACTAAATAACCGGGTAACCCGATTTATGCACTGGGCTTGGACTTAACTTGCCTATTGGGCCAAAGAGTAATTAGATAATGATGATGATAACTAAATAAATACGTATAAAAGAAGAAGAAGAAAAAAAAAGAAACAGTCGCGAGTTAAATATATTTTATGAAGCAAATAACATCAGTTAAAGGAAACAGATCAGATGGTTATTGGGTGTTGGTGTTGTTCGAGAGGTCACGGGTTCGAGTCTTGTCTGCAACATTCTTTTTACTCCAAGCTTGAAAGGACCCGTTCTAATCCATCCGGACGATGTCCATATCGATTATAAACGATTCACAACAGTTGATTACATCACAAGGTACTTGACCTCTATATGATACATTTTACAAACATTGCATTCGTTTTTGAAAAGCCAATCTTTCATTACATCGAAAGTTGACAACATGCATACCATTTCGTAATATATCTTACTATAATAGACTTAATAATAATCTTGATGAACTCAACGACTCGAATGCAACGTCTTTTGAAATATGTCATGAATGACTCCGAGTAATATCTCTAAGATGAGCAAATGCACAGCGGAAGATTTCTTTCTTACCTGGGAATAAACATACTTTAAAGTGTCAACCAAAAGGTTGGTGAGTTCATTAGTTTAACATAAATAATCATTTCATAATTTTAATAGACCACAAGATTTCATATTTCCATTTCTCATAAACATACGTCCCATGCATAGAGACAAAATATCATTCATATGGATTGAACACCTGGTAACCGACATTCACAATATGTATATAAGAATATCCCCATCATTCCGGGATCCTCCATCGGACATGATATAAATTTTGAAGTACTAAAGCATCCGGTACTTTGGATGGGGCTTGTTGGGCCCGATAGATCTATCTTTAGGATTCGCGTCAATTAGGGTGTCTGTTCCCTAATTCTTAGATTACCAGACTAAATAAAAAGGGGCATATTCAGTTTAATAATCCAGCCATAGAATGTAGTTTCATTTACTTGTGTCTATTTCGTAAAACAGTTATAAAAGCAGCGCATGTATTCTCAGTCCCAAAAATTTATATTGCAAAAGCATTTAAAAAGGGAGTAATGAAACTCACCATACTGTATTTTGTAGTAAAAATACATATGACGTCATTTAACAAGTATAGGGTTGACCTCGGATTCACGAACCTAATTCAGTAATATATATATTAAAACACATAATGAACACATAATGGAATTGAGACCAGTTTATATATATATATATATATATATATATATATATATATATATATATATATATATATATATATATATATATATATATATATATATATATATATATATATATATATTAGTTATATACTATATTACTTATTACAAATATTAATATATTTATTATTTCAAATTTTTATATTAAAATAGTAAGCTAAATATACTTATGTTATAGGTAATAATCATATTTTTATATAATTATCTTTTGTTTGTTAAAATATAAATATTATGATAATACTGATAATATAATAATAGTAATGATAGTAATAATAAAAATAATGGTAATAATAATAATAATAATAATTTTGATAAATGTAATAATAATAATTTTAGTAATAATAAAAATACATATACAATAATAATAATGATAATTCTAATGATTCTTGTATTAATAATTATTACTAATAATCATAATAATAATAATTTTATAAAAATTTATACTTTTAAGATAATGATATTAATAATACTAGTTAGATAATAATAATAATAATAATAATAATAATAATAATAATAATAATAATAATAATAATAATTATATTTATCTTATCTACCTAAATAACCGATCTGAGTGTGTGTGTGTTGTCTTCCCCAATTCAGATCGAAGATATCCAAGGCCAGAATAATACGCAGAGAAAAAAGTATCATCATCGAGTAATCAATCAACAATCATCCTCATCATCATCAACCGAGTTATCATCATCAGTCATCGTTGACTCGCAGGTACTTATTTTGTCCTCATCGGTCCCCTTCCTCATCGTTAATCGTCATAATTTCCTAATCAATCGATTCATCAATTGATGATGTAGGTAATTGTTTCTCAAACACTCTTTTAAATTTCTTCGTCCTTCTATCGATTTTCCTTTATTGTAATTAGATGGAACACGAACAGTAACGGTAGGAAGGTTTTAAACAGTTTTGATGATGATTCATGATATTTTAAATAGGTGGTGATGGTAATTGGATTGGAGGTTTGATTGAACGAACAGTCTAAATAAAACCAGCAAGCGTGTAGTAGCAATATGTGATTGCAGGTCTGGTAATGATAGGTGATAACCGGAGTAGATCAAGTGTAGAATCCGAAAATCATTAATTAACATATAGTTACGGTTCTTGATGGTCTCCATAAATTAATGAGTGGTGTTTGTCGAATGTTTACAGTGATGAACAACACAAGTATCACATGTTGATGGGTCTTGCTTCGAACATAACAGGAACACAACAATAGTATCAGATAACAAGAACAGAATTTGATAGCAAGTTTGGTTCAGTTCTTTTCTTTAATTTATTTCTCCACTTAATTATTTATTTATTTTGATTATTATTATTCAGACGTAAACGAATAGCAACAGCATCATATATATCGGATTATGGGTTGCAGGTGTGTTCTAGGGTGGTGGTTCGAATGGCAAAATAGCAGCTGCAGCCTTCGTTCAAAACAGAAACATAGTAGCAGCAATATCATCTTTAATGATGTTTCTCTAATGGTGATTGTCTATGGTGGTGTAAGTTAAAGACGATAGGGGTTGTAGGGATTAGGGTGGCTAACGCTGAAAATTGTTGCAGTGGAGGGTATGCAGGGAGATGGTGAAGCTCACGATGATAAACAGATCAAGGTGATGATGTCGTGATGTTGTTCAACAAGGAAGAAATAGGAAACCGTTGGGTGGTTTTGTGTCGATGGTTCTTGGTAAATGATGATGGTCGAATACAGAAACACTAGTTGTTCGGGTTGAGTTGAAATCGATCAACAGACAAGAACAAAATGGGTTTCTTTGAGTTAATGGGTTTTCTTTGTAATGAAGATGTAGATTTTAAGTAAATTCGTAGAAGGAAATGATATAAAGGTGGGTGTGTTTGATGATGTAAGCAGAAGGTAAATACAATAATGCTATTGTTTGTATCCGTGAATTAGACGTGGGTAGATAAATAATGTTTGTTGCCATGTATCTATCTCTAATTATAATATCCTGGTGTATCTAAAGTATATATTATTATATCATGATTGTTTGTTTGGACCTTAACAAGACAAATAAGTGGCTGTGTGATTGTTGATTAGTTAGAAAACAGAAAGCAAAGTTGGATAGATGATATGATTATGCTTATGTATATTATAGATGTATGTACACACACACACATATATATATATATATATATATATATATATATATATATATATATATATATATATATATATATATATATATATATATATATATATATATATATATATATATATATATATATATATATATATATATATATATATATATATATATATATATATATATATATATATATAAGAACCAATTGGAATAGAATATTAAATGAAACAGAATCAATGAATTTGATAGGCAACAATAAGGAAAAGACAAAAAAATGATGGATGATTTTCTTTGTCCATACGCTTCTTTTATAACTAGCACCCTAAGTTAATCACACAATCCATTATACCCGTCCTTCTATAGTTGTCACTCAATTAATTACATAATCCATACTTAAAAGAGTTTATTAAAAAGGTTGTTAGAGAAAATTATAAAAATATAATTGTTATCAAATTAATTATAGGTATGTATAAAAGAATAAAATTGCCTTAAGTGTTTGTTTGAAGTTAAGTCTGACGTCTAGCTTATTATATTTAATTTATTATTAATTGAAACTAAATATCAGTACTAGTAATTTGATGATAAATATTACCAGTATGGATATAGATATGTTTTAATAATAATTACTATAATCTCATATTTCATTTTTATTTTACATAATTAATTTTAATAACGACAACATATAATATTTTAAATTATATTTCCAATTATTATTTATGTATATGTATATATATATATATATATATATATATATATATATATATATATATATACACACACATATCTATTTACAATTAGTTGTTCGTGAATCGTTGGAAATGGTCAAAGGTCAATCGAATATATGAAACAGTTCAAAGTTTTTGAGATTTCAATATTACAGACTTTGCTTATCATGTCGATTTCATATTATGATCAAGTTTAAATTTGGTCAGAAATTCCCGGGTCATCACAGTACCTACCCGTTAATGAAATTTCGTCCCGAAATTTGAGTTAGGTGATCATGGCTAACAATAAAGATGTTTTCATGACGAATATGAGTTGATAAATAGAGTTTTATTATCATTGAATAATATGGATAAAATGATTCGATTAATCGAAGCGTATGAATGAAGCTATCACATATGTTTATTCCCAGGAAATGGAGATTTTTTCATAACTTTTGACGTAGTCGCGATTAAATTCCGGAATTCAAGGGATTTAAAGAAAATCTTCGAAATCTAAAAGATTTGATTCTTCGGCGAGTAAGAAAATTAAGATATCTATAATTAAATACGGTGATCTGCCTTGATTACTCTGTCTGATATTTCCATTATAAATTAAACTCTTCCGTTATATTATTCTCACCATTCCTATACTTTCCTTCTTGTTTCATACATCCAAAAGATTCTGAAAATGCTTAATCCTGTTCTGATCCTTGTCCTCATCCTGACTATTGCAACAATCATTCTCCTTTTTCGACTTCCACCGGAGGAATCTGTTTTCTTTTACTTCGCCCTTGGGATTATAGTGTTTTTAATTTTCCCGTGTCTTTACGTTGCGATACGTATTGATATACACGGTTTGTAACTTATGTGTGGTTATAGGTTTTTTTTTTTTTTTTCAAAGTCCCTGCTTCTGTCTTTAATAATCATTGTCATTCACAGTTAATGCTCTCTCCTTTTTGCTGTGATTTATACCCCCATTTCTATTTCGGAGATTCATTCTTTTGTTTTCTCTTCCCGACTTTAAATCAAGCGAATAATGGTCCAGAATTCGTAGATATAGATTTTTGAATGATTATAATGTTCTAAGCAGGAAAGAACGTGATAGCACGATTTGATTTTTAAATTTATCAACATCACAGAAGATAGATCTATCAAGAATACATTTTTTTTTTTGATATGTTCAGAAGTTAAGTAGAATGAAAGAGTTATGTAACATGACACATGATGACGGTATAATCTACTGTGAACCATCATCACGTTTCATTAGAAACTCAGCATAACTTACTGTAATATAATCACGTTGATCAAGTGTTATTATATTATACTAACTCGTGCATCAGTCCCCAACACTACTTCAAAAACATTCATATTTTAGACTCGAAAGTTTACAGAATATAGAAACTAACAGTTTCTATATGATGTAACACTGATAGCTCGAAGAGATTAATAATTTTAGATAAGAATAATTATAAAAATATCTTCAGAAGTATAGAGGATATTTATAATGAAAGATACGATAATATCTTTGAATATCTAAGATCAGAGAATGATGGGAACTATTGTCTGCAAGGGTTTAGAGTAACGAGCAAGTTATTCGCTAAAGACTTCAGCAGACATTGAATCATTTAGATTCTTTGAAGTCAAACTTATTCTTTGTGATTTTTCCACGGCTTTCTTCATAGTTTCGCATAATCTGTTTTTCGGTACTAAATTTTTTTTTTTCTTGAATGTTTTCAATATAATGATACACAGGAAGCACGAAGAGGTATATAATTTCGGACGAGAATATTTTTGAAAATATCCTCAGAAATATCAAAGATATTGATGATGATATTTTGGAATTTCTAAGTTCGATGGTTGATGGAGAAAGATTTTCCGCAAGATTTTAACATGACTTTGGAGCAAGATATTCTCTAAAAATTTCAACGGATTCAGAATTTTCTGGATTCTTTGAATATAGGGTATGGTCCTTGTATTTGTCCTTAGTCTCCTTCATGGTTAGCTCAATTCGTTTTTCAGTTCCAACTTTTCTGAGTTTTTCCAACATACTATTCTTTATCATTAAACTTTCGACGATTAAGGTCGTTTACGGTTGTCTACAGTTTCTGCTGCTTCATTCAGCTTTTTCAACATTCAGAGTATTAATTCGCAGACTGGGTGCTTTTCAGAATTTTAGAATAAAAAATCATAGTTCGAAGAGATAAATGTTATATGTATACATATAACTGTTGATGTAGAACCGTTGCGAGATTTAAAATACTGATTTGCTGATTCCCGGTAAGGCAATTCTTGTTACAAAACGAGGATGAGTATATGATAGGGTATTTATGAATAAATATAGTGATTTATCGAAGTGACTTACGCCAAAGAGTAGTGAAGTTGCTGGTACGTTTACTGTTAATGTGGTGGGATATAAACAGTTCTCCGATAACGAATGCGAAAAGACAATGTATGTATCAAAGTTATAATGAAGTTGTTTCGAACGAAAATTCGAAGTTGACTTGCTGGAGCTGTGACAAAATTTGCTACTTTGAAAGGGATTACCAAGTTATTTTGGGTAATAATAACACTAAGGAATTAGCACAACTATGTGTTAAACGTTTACTCAGTTTCCGAGAATTTTTCAGATGCATAACTAAATGCATCAATCTTTTCTCCCGTAGATGAAGTGCGGTTGATTCATCCTATCGATTGAGGTGTTTTCAAGAATCATGAAAGGTTTGGACGCAGATTGTAATTATGATGATACGAATGGGGTTTAAGATGAAATCAAGTGGCAAACTTGAAGAATTGTTTAGTTTCATATGTTATAATCAATATTTTAATTCATTTTAATTGTCCAGTGTTGGTAGTCCACAGTTGATAGTCCACAGTAACAGTCCAGTAATTCATATATAGTTTAATATATAATATTCGAATTAATTAATAAATATCGTGACCCGTGTACATGTCTCAGACTCGATCACAACTCAAAGTATATATATTATTTGAGAATCAACCTCAACCCTGTATAGAGAACTCGATCATTACTGCATATAGAGTGTCTATGGTGATTCCAAATAATATATATAGATGCGTTGATATGATATGTCAAAACCTTGTATACGTGTCCCGATATTTAAAGTGCGTACAATAAATAACAGAAATTAAATGACGATAAATAAAGTGCGTAAAGTAAATAACAGAAATTAAATGACGATAAATAAAATTGCGAGAATGTAAATTGCGATAAATAAACTGCGATAAATAAATTGCGATAATTAAATGGTAATACGGAATTAACAGTTAGCTAGGAACAATTAGCTAGGATTTTGTTAGCGTGGATTCTTAATAGAATTTCATATTGTTAATTAATCTGTTTCTAATCAATTTTTATTGTGTTCATTATTTCTTCATTATGCCACTTTTGGATTCTGATAGGTCAAAATCCAAATATGTAATTGGATGAATATGGTTATTCTGTGGTGAACGGATTTGTATATCGATGGATGTAAGTAGGATAGTATATGACTGTTGAAACAGATTCAAAGAACGTACAATGTAACTTATTAATGTGAAATTTAAATAGTCCTCGGGTATTACCTACCCGTTAAAGTATTTTCACCATTAATAGTTTGTACAAGAGAATTTTTAATTACAATCTTTATGAAAACATATATGCATATATATTTTCTTCAGATGTATTCATGGATTTAATGAGTTAATATAATATTAAACTCATTTGCTTTTCGGTTGGAACTAGAATAAATAATCTTTAAAACTTTAGAGATTTCATATTCGACATGTCGAACGAAGATCATACTCAAAGTACAGATGATGATATTGAAGCATGGATTGTTGATGGTACTGGTGCTGTTATTAATTGTACTGTTGGTGCCGGTGATGTTGCTGAAGCTGGTACATTTTGCACCATATTCTCCGAATTGATTATTCGAGCGATAAGTTTGTTGACTTATTACTCCAGGATGATTGTCGGTCAGAACGAGCGGATGAATAAGGTTCAGAATTGTGGATAGAATATAATCTTGTCAAGTTACCCCGAAAATGAGACTGAAAATGGTGTCTCGAACAGGTTCGCCGGTAAACGCTTCAGGTTCATTGTCAAGAGGTGAATTCGGTTGGTGGAAGGGATTGCCTTCTGCGCATTTCCATTAATTAAGTCGATTACAAACCCATCAGATGAATTGATAATGGCTGATTGGTTGATTCATGCCGATGACGCTGTTTTCGGAGCTTAGGTGAACATCTATGTCGGAATAGCTGTCGGAATAACTATCGGAATAGCTATAGGATCTGAGGGACTCGAACTGGTTTAGGGATTCATCCCGTACGATCAGATGAAGGATTTTCGATAAGAAATAGATTATAGGATATAGATTAGTACCCTGCAGTACATAATTTACATATGCATATATAATACTAAAATTCCATAAGTTACGGAGGAATCTACGGAAGCTGTCAGGCATCGGTAACAATAACAGGTACGTTAAGATATGAATTAGCAGATATGCTAAGATATAAATTTTTGTCTATACACTAATCATGCAATTCAGGCAGTAAGATATGTCTAGATTAAGAATGATAAGAAAGTAATTTCCTAAGGATGATAAGCGGATGATTTTCGACACGAAATGATAAGCAAAACTTTTGACATGCAGACACGGTTCAAGTCCAGACTTATTAATATAACCTAACAACTACTAGGCCGAAGTCCAGACTCACTAATGCATCCTAACAACTTATCAGTCAGACACACTAATGCAGACCTGGTTCGCTAAGACCACCGCTCTGATACCAACTGAAAGGACCCGTTCTAATCCATCCGGACAATGTCCATATCGATTATAAACGATTCACAACAATTGATTACATCACGAGGTACTTGACCTCTATATGATACATTTTACAAACATTGCATTCGTTTTTGAAAAGCCAATCTTTCATTACATCGAAAATTGACAACATGCATACCATTTCGTAATATATCTTACTATAATTGACTTAATAATAATCTTGATGAACTCAACGACTCGAATGCAACGTCTTATGAAATATGTCATGAATGACTCCAAGTAATATCTCTAAGATGAGCAAATGCACAGCGGAAGATTTCTTTCTTACCTGAGAATAAACATGCTTTAAAGTGTCAACCAAAAGGTTGGTGAGTTCATTAGTTTAACATAAATAATCATTTCATAATTTTAATAGACCACAAGATTTCATATTTCCATTTCTCATAAACATACGTCCCATGCATAGAGACAAAATATCATTCATATGGATTGAACACCTGGTAACCGACATTCACAATATGTATATAAGAATATCCCCATCATTCCGGGATCCTCCATCGGACATGATATAAATTTCGAAGTACTAAAGCATCCGGTACTTTGGATGGGGCTTGTTGGGCCCGATAGATCTATCTTTAGAATTCCCGTCAATTAGGGTGTCTGTTCCCTAATTCTTAGATTACCAGACTAAATAAAAAGGGGCATATTCGGTTTAATAATCCAGCCATAGAATGTAGTTTCATTTACTTGTGTCTATTTCGTAAAACAGTTATAAAAGCAGCGCATGTATTCTCAGTCCCAAAAATTTATATTGCAAAAGCATTTAAAAAGGGAGTAATTAAACTCACCATACTGTATTTTGTAGTAAAAATACATATGACGTCATTTAACAAGTATAGGGTTGACCTCGGATTCACGAACCTAATTCAGTAATATATATATTAAAAAACATAATGAACACATAATGGAATTGAGACCAGTTTATATATATATATATATATATATATATATATATATATATATATATATATATATATATATATATATATATATATATATATATATATATATATATATATATATATATATATATATATATATATATATATATATATACATATATTAGTTATATACTATATTACTTATTACAAATATTAATATATTTATTATTTCAAATTCTTATATTAAAATAGTAAGCTAAATATACTTATGTTATAGGTAATAATCATATTTTTATATAATTATCTTTTGTTTGTTAAAATATAAATATTATGATAATACTGATAATATAATAATAGTAATGATAGTAATAATAAAAATAATGGTAATAATAATAATAATAATAATTTTAATAAATGTAATAATAATAATTTTAGTAATAATAAAAATACATATACAATAATAATAATGATAATTCTAATGATTCTTGTATTAATAATTATTACTAATAATCATAATAATAATAATTTTATAAAAATTTATACTTTTAAGATAATGATATTAATAATACTAGTTAGATAATAATAATAATAATAATAGTAATAATAATAATAATAATAATAATAATAATAATAATAATAATAATAATAATAATAATAATAATAATTATAATAATTATAATTATATTTATCTTATCTACCTAAATAACCGATCTGAGTGTGTGTGTGTGTTGTCTTCCCCAATTCAGATCGAAGATATCCAAGGCCAGAATAATACGCAGAGAAAAAAGTATCATCATCGAGTAATCAATCAACAATCATCCTCATCATCATCAACCGAGTTATCATCATCAGTCATCGATGACTCGCAGGTACTTAATTTGTCCTCATCGGTCCCCTTCCTCATCGTTAATCGTCATAATTTCCTAATCAATCGATTCATCAATTGATGATGTAGGTAATTGTTTCTCAAACACTCTTTTAAATTTCTTCGTCCTTCTATCGATTTTCCTTTATTGTAATTAGACTGAACACGAACAGTAACGGTAGGAAGGTTTTAAACGGTTTTGATGATGATTCATGATATTTTAAATAGGTGGTGATGGTAATTGGATTGGAGGTTTGATTGAACGAACATTCTAAATAAAACCAGCAAGCGTGTAGTAGCAATATGTGATTGCAGGTCTGGTAATGATAGTTGATAACCGGAGTAGATCAAGTGTAGAATCCGAAAATCATTAATTAACATATAGTTACGGTTCTTGATGGTCTCCATAAATTAATGAGTGGTGTTTGTCGAATGTTTACAGTGATGAACAACACAAGTATCACATGTTGATGGGTCTTGCTTCGAACATAACAGGAACACAACAATAGTATCAGATAACAGGAACAGAATTTGATAGCAGGTTTGGTTCAGTTCTTTTCTTTAATTTATTTCTCCACTTAATTATTTATTTATTTTGATTATTATTATTAAGACGTAAACGAATAGCAATAGCATCATATATATCGGATTATGGGTTGCAGGTGTATTCTAGGGTGGTGGTTCGAATGGCAAAATAGCAGCTGCAGCCTTCGTTCAAAACAGAAACATAGTAGCAGCAATATCATCTTTAATGATGTTTCTCTAATGGTGATTGTCTATGGTGGTGTAAGTTAAAGACGATAGGAGTTGTAGGGATTAGGGTGGCTAACGGTGAAAATTGTTGCAGTGGAGGGTATGCAGGGAGATGGTGAAGCTCACGATGATAAACAGATCAAGGTGATGATGTCGTGATGTTGTTCAACAAGGAAGAAATAGGAAACCGTTGGGTGGTTTTGTGTCGATGGTTCTTGGTAAATGATGATGGTCGAATACAGAAACACTAGTTGTTCGGGTTGAATTGAAATCGATCAACAGACAAGAACAAAATGGGTTTCTTTGAGTTAATGGGTTTTCTTTGTAATGAAGATGTAGATTTTAAGTAAATTCGAAGAAGGAAATGATATGAAGGTGGGTGTGTTTGATGATGTAAGCAGAAGGTAAATACAATAATGCTATTGTTTGTATCCGTGAATTAGACGTGGGTAGATAAATAATGTTTGTTGCCATGTATCTATCTCTAATTATAATATCCTGGTGTATCTAAAGTATATATTATTATATCATGATTGTTTGTTTGGACCTTAACAAGACAAATAAGTGGGTGTGTGATTGTTGATTAGTTAGAAAACAGAAAGCAAAGTTGGATAGATGATATGATTATGCTTATGTATATTATAGATGTATGTACACACACACATATATATATATATATATATATATATATATATATATATATATATATATATATATATATATATATATATATATATATATATATATATATAAGAACCAATTGGAATAGAATATAAAATGAAACAGAATCAATGAATTTGATAGGCAACAATAAGGAAAAGACAAAAAAATGATGGATGATTTTCTTTGTCCATACGCTTCTTTTATAACTAGCACCCTAAGTTAATCACACAATCCATTATACCCGTCCTTCTATAGTTGTCACTCAATTAATTACATAATCCATACTTAAAAGAGTTTATTAAAAAGATTGTTAGAGAAAATTATAAAAATTTAATTGTTATCAAATTAATTATAGGTATGTATAAAAGAATAAAATTACCTTAAGTGTTTTTTTGAAGTTAAGTCTGACGTCTAGCTTATTATATTTAATTTATTATTAATTGAAACTAAATATCAGTACTAGTAATTTGATGATAAATATTACCAGTATGGATATAGATATGTTTTAATAATAATTACTATAATCTCATATTTCATTTTTATTTTACATAATTAATTTTAATAACGACAACATATAATATTTTAAATTATATTTCCAATTATTATTTATGTATATGTAAATATATATATATATATATATATACATATATATATATATATATATATATATATATATATATATATATATACACACACATATCTATTTACAATTAGTTGTTCGTGAATCGTTGGAAATGGTCAAAGGTCAATCGAATATATGAAACAGTTCAGAGTTTTTGAGATTTCAATATTACAGACTTTGCTTATCATGTCGATTTCATATTATGATCAAGTTTAAATTTGGTCAGAAATTCCCGGGTCATCACAGTACCTACCCGTTAATGAAATTTCGTCCCGAAATTTGAGTTAGGTGATCATGGCTAACAATAAAGATGTTTTCATGACGAATATGAGTTGATAAATAGAGTTTTATTATCATTGAATAATATGGATAAAATGATTCGATTAATCGAAGCGTATGAATGAAGCTATCACATATGTTTATTCCCAGGAAATGGAGATTTTTCCATAACTTTTGACGTAGTCGCGATTGAATTCCGGAATTCAAGGGATTTAAAGAAAATCTTCGAAATCTAAAAGATTTGATTCTTCGGCGAGTAAGAAAATTAAGATATCTATAATTAAATACGGTGATCTGCCTTGATTACTCTGTCTGATATTTCCATTATAAATTAAACTCTTCCGTTATATTATTCTCACCATTCCTATACTTTCCTTCTTGTTTCATACATCCAAAAGATTCTGAAAATGCTTAATCCTGTTCTGATCCTTGTCCTCATCCTGACTATTGCAACAATCATTCTTCTTTTTCGACTTCCACCGGAGGAATCTGTTTTCTTTTACTTCGCCCTTGGGATTATAGTGTTTTTAATTTTCTCGTGTCTTTACGTTGCGATACGTATTGATATACACGGTTAGTAACTTATGTGTGGTTATAGGTTTTTTTTTTTTTTCAAAGTCCCTGCTTCTGTCTTTAATAATCATTGTCATTCACAGTTAATGCTCTCTCCTTTTTGCTGTGATTTATACCCCCATTTCTATTTCGGAGATTCATTCTTTTGTTTTCTCTTCCCGACTTTAAATCAAGCGAATAATGGTCCAGAATTCGTAGATATAGAGTTTTGAATGATTATAATGTTCTAAGCAGGAAAGAACGTGATAGCACGATTTGATTTTTAAATTTATCAACATCACAGAAGATAGATCTATCAAGAATACATTTTTTTTTTTGATATGTTCAGAAGTTAAGTAGAATGAAAGAGTTATGTAACATGACACATGATGACGGTATAATCTACTGTGAACCATCATCACGTTTCATTAGAAACTCAGCATGACTTACTATAATATAATCACGTTGATCAAGTGTTATTATATTATACTAACTCGTGCATCAGTCCCCAACACTACTTCAAAAACATTCATATTTTAGACTCGAAAGTTTACAGAATATAGAAACTAACAGTTTCTATATGATGTAACACTGATAGCTCGAAGAGATTAATAATTTTAGATAAGAATAATTATAAAAATATCTTCAGAAGTATAGAGGATATTTATAATGAAAGATACGATAATATCTTTGAATATCTAAGATCAGAGAATGATGGGAACTATTGTCTGCAAGGGTTTAGAGTAACGAGCAAGTTATTCGCTAAAGACTTCAGCAGACATTGAATCATTTAGATTCTTTGAAGTCAAACTTATTCTTTGTGATTTTTCCACGGCTTTCTTCATAGTTTCGCATAATCTGTTTTTCGGTACTAAATTTTTTTTTTTTCTTGAATGTTTTCAATATAATGATACACAGGAAGCACGAAGAGGTATATAATTTCGGACGAGAATATTTTTGAAAATATCCTCAGAAATATCAAAGATATTGATGATGATATTTTGGAATTTCTAAGTTCGATGGTTGATGGAGAAAGATTTTCCGCAAGATTTTAACATGACTTTGGAGCAAGATATTCTCTAAAAATTTCAACGGATTCAGAATTTTCTGGATTCTTTGAATATAGGGTATGGTCCTTGTATTTGTCCTTAGTCTCCTTCATGGTTAGCTCAATTCGTTTTTCAGTTCCAACTTTTCTGAGTTTTTCCAACATACTATTCTTTATCATTAAACTTCCGACGATTAAGGTCGTTTACGGTTGTCTACAGTTTCTGCTGCTTCATTCAGCTTTTTCAACATTCAGAGTATTAATTCGCAGACTGGGTGCTTTTCAGAATTTCAGAATAAAAAATCATAGTTCGAAGAGATAAATGTTATATGTATACATATAACTGTTGATGTAGAACCGTTGCGAGATTTAAAATACTGATTTGCTGATTCCCGGTAAGGCAATTCTTGTTACAAAACGAGGATGAGTATATGATAGGGTATTTATGAATAAATATAGTGATTTATCGAAGTGACTTACGCCAAAGAGTAGTGAAGTTGCTGGTACGTTTACTGTTAATGTGGTGGGATATAAACAGTTCTCCGATAACGAATGCGAAAAGACAATGTATGTATCAAGGTTATAATGAAGTTGTTTCGAACGAAAAGTCGAAGTTGACTTGCTGGAGCTGTGACAAAATTTGCTACTTTGAAAGGGATTACCAAGTTATTTTGGGTAATAATAACACTAAGGAATTAGCACAACTATGTGTTAAACGTTTACTCAGTTTCCGAGAATTTTTCAGATGCATAACTAAATGCATCAATCTTTTCTCCCGTAGATGAAGTGCGGTTGATTCATCCTATCGATTGAGGTGTTTTCAAGAATCATGAAAGGTTTGGACGCAGATTGTAATTATGATGATACGAATGGGGTTTAAGATGAAATCAAGTGGCAAACTTGAAGAATTGTTTAGTTTCATATGTTATAATCAATATTTTAATTCATTTTAATTGTCCAGTGTTGGTAGTCCACAGTTGATAGTCCACAGTAACAGTCCAGTAATTCATATATAGTTTAATATATAATATTCGAATTAATTAATAAATATCATGACCCGTGTACATGTCTCAGACTCGATCACAACTCAAAGTATATATATTATTTGAGAATCAACCTCAACCCTGTATAGAGAACTCGATCATTACTGCATATAGAGTGTCTATGGTGATTCCAAATAATATATATAGATGCGTTGATATGATATGTCAAAACCTTGTATACGTGTCCCGATATTTAAAGTGCGTACAATAAATAACAGAAATTAAATGACGATAAATAAAGTGCGTAAAGTAAATAACAGAAATTAAATGACGATAAATAAAATTGCGAGAATGTAAATTGCGATAAATAAACTGCGATAAATAAATTGCGATAATTAAATGGTAATACGGAATTAACAGTTAGCTAGGAACAATTAGCTAGGATTTTGTTAGCGTGGATTCTTAATAGAATTTCATATTGTTAATTAATCTGTTTCTAATCAATTTTTATTGTGTTCATTATTTCTTCATTATGCCACTTTTGGATTCTGATAGGTCAAAATCCAAATATGTAATTGGATGAATATGGTTATTCTGTGGTGAACGGATTTGTATATCGATGGATGTAAGTAGGATAGTATATGACTGTTGAAACAGATTCGAAGAACGTACAATGTAACTTATTAATGTGAAATTTAAATAGTCCTCGGGTATTACCTACCCGTTAAAGTATTTTCACCATTAATAGTTTGTACAAGAGAATTTTTAATTACAATCTTTATGAAAACATATATACATATATATTTTCTTCAGATGTATTCATGGATTTAATGAGTTAATATAATATTAAACTCATTTGCTTTTCGGTTGGAACTAGAATAAATAATCTTTAAAACTTTAGAGATTTCATATTCGACATGTCGAACGAAGATCATACTCAAAGTACAGATGATGATATTGAAGCATGGATTGTTGATGGTACTGGTGCTGTTATTAATTGTACTGTTGGTGCCGGTGATGTTGCTGAAGCTGGTACATTTTGCACCATATTCTCCGAATTGATTATTCGAGCGCGAAGTTTGTTGACTTATTACTCCAGGATGATTGTCGGTCAGAACGAGCGGATGAATAAGGTTCAGAATTGTGGATAGAATATAATCTTGTCAAGTTACCCCGAAAATGAGACTGAAAATGGTGTCTCGAACAGGTTCGCCGGTAAACGCTTCAGGTTCATTGTCAAGAGGTGAATTCGGTTGGTGGAAGGGATTGCCTTCTGCGCATTTCCATTAATTAAGTCGACTACGAACCCATCAGATGAATTGATAATGGCTGATTGGTTGATTCATGCCGATGATGCTGTTTTCGGAGCTTAGGTGAACATCTATGTCAGAATAGCTGTCGGAATAACTATCGGAATAGCTATAGGATCTGAGGGACTCGAACTGGTTTAGGGATTCATCCCGTACGATCAGATGAAGGATTTTCGATAAGAAATATATTATAGGATATAGATTAGTACCCTGCAGTACATAATTTACATATGCATATATAATACTAAAATCCCATAAGTTACGGAGGAATCTATGGAAGCTGTCAGGCATCGGTAACAATAACAGGTACGTTAAGATATGAATTAGCAGATATGCTAAGATATAAATTTTTGTCTATACACTAATCATGCAATTCAGGCAGTAAGATATGTCTAGATTAAGAATGATAAGAAAGTAATTTCCTAAGGATGATAAGCGGATGATTTTCGACACGAAATGATAAGCAAAACTTTTGACATGCAGACACGGTTCAAGTCCAGACTTATTAATATAACCTAACAACTACTAGGCCGAAGTCCAGACTCACTAATGCATCCTAACAACTTATCAGTCAGACACACTAATGCAGACCTGGTTCGCTAAGACCACCGCTCTGATACCAACTGAAAGGACCCGTTCTAATCCATCCGGACAATGTCCATATCGATTATAAACGATTCACAACAATTGATTACATCACGAGGTACTTGACCTCTATATGATACATTTTACAAACATTGCATTCGTTTTTGAAAAGCCAATCTTTCATTACATCGAAAATTGACAACATGCATACCATTTCGTAATATATCTTACTATAATAGACTTAATAATAATCTTGATGAACTCAACGACTCGAATGCAACGTCTTTTGAAATATGTCATGAATGACTCCAAGTAATATCTCTAAGATGAGCAAATGCACAGCGGAAGATTTCTTTCTTACCTGAGAATAAACATGCTTTAAAGTGTCAACCAAAAGGTTGGTGAGTTCATTAGTTTAACATAAATAATCATTTCATAATTTTAATAGACCACAAGATTTCATATTTCCATTTCTCATAAACATACGTCTCATGCATAGAGACAAAATATCATTTATATGGATTGAACACCTGGTAACCGACATTCACAATATGTATATAAGAATATCCCCATCATTCCGGGATCCTCCATCGGACATGATATAAATTTCGAAGTACTAAAGCATCCGGTACTTTGGATGGGGCTTGCTGGGCCCGATAGATCTATCTTTAGAATTCCCGTCAATTAGGGTGTCTGTTCCCTAATTCTTAGATTACCAGACTAAATAAAAAGGGGCATATTCGGTTTAATAATCCAGTCATAGAATGTAGTTTCATTTACTTGTGTCTATTTCATAAAACAGTTATAAAAGCAGCGCATGTATTCTCAGTCCCAAAAATTTATATTGCAAAAGCATTTAAAAAGGGAGTAATTAAACTCACCATAATGTATTTTGTAGTAAAAATACATATGACGTCATTTAACAAGTATAGGGTTGACCTCGGATTCACGAACCTAATTCAGTAATATATATATTAAAAAACATAATGAACACATAATGGAATTGAGACCAGTTTATATATATATATATATATATATATATATATATATATATATATATATATATATATATATATATATATATATATATATATATATATATATATATATATATATTAGTTATATACTATATTACTTATTACAAATATTAATATATTTATTATTTCAAATTCTTATATTAAAATAGTAAGCTAAATATACTTATGTTATAGGTAATAATCATATTTTTATATAATTATCTTTTGTTTGTTAAAATATAAATATTATGATAATACTGATAATATAATAATAGTAATGATAGTAATAATAAAAATAATGGTAATAATAATAATAATAATAATAATTTTGATAAATGTAATAATAATAATTTTAGTAATAATAAAAATACATATACAATAATAATAATGATAATTCTAATGATTCTTGTATTAATAATTATTACTAATAATCATAATAATAATAATTTTATAAAAATTTATACTTTTAAGATAATGATATTAATAATACTAGTTAGATAATAATAATAATAATAATAATAATAATAATAATAATAATAATAATAATAATAATTATAATAATAATAATAATAATTATAATTATAATAATTATAATTATATTTATCTTATCTACCTAAATAACCGATCTGAGTGTGTGTGTGTTGTCTTCCCCAATTCAGATCGAAGATATCCAAGGCCAGAATAATACGCAGAGAAAAAAGTATCATCATCGAGTAATCAATCAACAATCATCCTCATCATCATCAACCGAGTTATCATCATCAGTCATCGATGACTCGCAGGTACTTAATTTTTCCTCATCGGTCCCCTTCCTCATCGTTAATCGTCATAATTTCCTAATCAATCGATTCATCAATTGATGATGTAGGTAATTGTTTCTCAAACACTCTTTTAAATTTCTTCGTCCTTCTATCGATTTTCCTTTATTGTAATTAGACTGAACACGAACAGTAACGGTAGGAAGGTTTTAAACAGTTTTGATGATGATTCATGATATTTTAAATAGGTGGTGATGGTAATTGGATTGGAGGTTTGATTGAACGAACAGTCTAAATAAAACCAGCAAGCGTGTAGTAGCAATATGTGATTGCAGGTCTGGTAATGATAGTTGATAACCGGAGTAGATCAAGTGTAGAATCCGAAAATCATTAATTAACATATAGTTACGGTTCTTGATGGTCTCCATAAATTAATGAGTGGTGTTTGTCGAATGTTTACAGTGATGAACAACACAAGTATCACATGTTGATGGGTCTTGCTTCGAACATAACAGGAACACAACAATAGTATCAGATAACAGGAACAGAATTTGATAGCAGGTTTGGTTCAGTTCTTTTCTTTAATTTATTTCTCCACTTAATTATTTATTTATTTTTATTATTATTATTAAGACGTAAACGAATAGCAATAGCATCATATATATCGGATTATGGGTTGCAGGTGTATTCTAGGGTGGTGGTTCGAATGGCAAAATAGCAGCTGCAGCCTTCGTTCAAAACAGATACATAGTAGCAGCAATATCATCTTTAATGATGTTTCTCTAATGGTGATTGTCTATGGTGGTGTAAGTTAAAGACGATAGGGGTTGTAGGGATTAGGGTGGCTAACGGTGAAAATTGTTGCAGTGGAGGGTATGCAGGGAGATGGTGAAGCTCACGATGATAAACAGATCAAGGTGATGATGTCGTGATGTTGTTCAACAAGGAAGAAATAGGAAACCGTTGGGTGGTTTTGTGTCGATGGTTCTTGGTAAATGATGATGGTCGAATACAGAAACACTAGTTGTTCGGGTTGAGTTGAAATCGATCAACAGACAAGAACAAAATGGGTTTCTTTGAGTCAATGGGTTTTCTTTGTAATGAAGATGTAGATTTTAAGTAAATTCGTAGAAGGAAATGATATGAAGGTGGGTGTGTTTGATGATGTAAGCAGAAGGTAAATACAATAATGCTATTGTTTGTATCCGTGAATTAGACGTGGGTAGATAAATATTGTTTGTTGCCATGTATCTATCTCTAATTATAATATCCTGGTGTATCTAAAGTATATATTATTATATCATGATTGTTTGTTTGGACCTTAACAAGACAAATAAGTGGGTGTGTGATTGTTGATTAGTTAGAAAACAGAAAGCAAAGTTGGATAGATGATATGATTTTGCTTATGTATATTATAGATGTATGTACACACATATATATAAGAACCAATTGGAATAGAATATAAAATGAAACAGAATCAATGAATTTGATAGGTAACAATAAGGAAAAGACAAAAAAATGATGGATGATTTTCTTTGTCCATACGCTTCTTTTATAACTAGCACCCTAAGTTAATCACACAATCCATTATACCCGTCCTTCTATAGTTGTCACTCAATTAATTACATAATCCATACTTAAAAGAGTTTATTAAAAAGATTGTTAGAGAAAATTATAAAAATATAATTGTTATCAAATTAATTATAGGTATGTATAAAAGAATAAAATTACCTTAAGTGTTTGTTTGAAGTTAAGTCTGACGTCTAGCTTATTATATTTAATTTATTATTAATTGAAACTAAATATCAGTACTAGTAATTTGATGATAAATATTACCAGTATGGATATAGATATGTTTTAATAATAGTTACTATAATCTCATATTTCATTTTTATTTTACATAATTAATTTTAATAACGACAACATATAATATTTCAAATTATATTTCCAATTATTATTTATGTATATATATATATATATATATATACACACACACACACACATATCTATTTACAATTAGTTGTTCGTGAATCGTTGGAAATGGTCAAAGGTCAATCGAATATATGAAACAGTTCAGAGTTTTTGAGATTTCAATATTATAGACTTTGCTTATCATGTCGATTTCATATTAAGATCAAGTTTAAATTTGGTCAGAAATTCCCGGGTCATCACAAAGCTTTTAAAGGGTATACCTTATTAATTTATTATTATTATTATTATTATTATTATTATTATTATTATTATTATTATTATTATTATTATTATTATTATTATTAGTATTAGTATTATTATTGTTGTTGATACTAATTGTTAGTATTATTATTATTAATGTAATGATAAGTAGTGTTATCATTTACTTTAATATTATGATTATCATTAACATAATTATTATTATCATTATCATTATTACTAGTATTATATTATTAAGTATTACTATTACTAGGCTTATATATTATCATCATTGATAAAAATTATCATTTTAGTATTTTCCTTAAGTAATATTGTTATTATCGTTATTAACATTATTATTAACTTTATCATATTATTATAAGCATTATTAATAATATTATCAAATTTATCATTTTAAGTATTATTATCACTATTATGATTATGATTATTATTATTATCATTTAATAAATATTAGAACTTCTATTATTAACATATGTATATTATTAGTATTAATATCATGACTGGTATTAACAATAAAAAAATTAATATTTTTATATATATCATTATTATTATCACTAATAGTATTATTAACATTATTATTTTCCATAGAAAACTAAAGTATTATAATTATTACCATATTTAATATTATCTTAATATTATTATAATTACTATTTTCAATAGTGAATAAATGATATATAAATATGTATAACATAACAAAATTTATATACAAAATGAATATAGGAAAACATATACATAACATTAATATAAATATGATATAACTAATAATTTCACATAATTATAATTGTTCGATTACAGTTACACATTTTAATTATTATACAAATGATATAGGTTCGTGAATCCGAGGCCAACCCTGCATTGTTCAATTTAGTCATATGTATTTTTACTACAAAATACAGTATGGTGAGTTCATTTGCTCCCTTTTACTCTTTACATTTTTGGGACTGAGAATACATGCACTGCTTTTATAACTGCTTTACTAAATACTTTTGAAATATATTTTGAATTGCGAATACATGAAATGCTTTTATAAATGTTTGACGGGATAGACACAAGCAAAACATTCCTCGAATGAATTATTGTGCAGACAGAAGTTCTGCGGATTATTATTGAATTGTGTGGACATGATAATTGCCACCATTGAATTATGTGGACATGATAATTGCCACCATTGAATTATGTGGACATGATAATTACCACCATTGAATTATGTGGACATGATAATTGCCACCAGTTGATGTGAATGTTATATATCGAGAGAATGATTTTATACACAGGTTATGTGTATGTTATTTTTTGTGCACAAGATATGTGTACGTTTACTATGATTTATGAAAATGGTTTCGTACATGAGAAAGATGTACTGTATTTAAAAGATATAGCATGTACATTACAGGTGGGTATAGGATTCGGGCCCATTTGTACCATGCAGCATTTAAATTTTGTGGTCTATCAAAATGATGAATTTTATTGTTTTAAGATAAACCTATGAACTCACCAACCTTTTGGTTGACACTTGAAAGCATGTTTATTCTCAGGTATGAAAGAAATCTTCCGCTGTGCATTTGCTCATTTTAAGGACATTACTTGGAGTCGATCATCGCTCTGGGATCAAATGTTGATGACTTCGTCCAGGTGGATTAGGACGGGGCATTTCAAGGATGGCGTGTTTGTATTGATTATAGAAAATTAAATGACGCCACCAGAAAAGATCACTTTTCCTTACCTTTCATTGATCAAATGTTGGAAAGATTAGCCGGAAATAGTTACTATTGTTTTCTTGACGGTTTTTCCGGATATTTTCAAATTCCAATAGCACCCGAAGATCAAGAGAAAACCACATTCACGTGCCCTTATGGTACTTTTGCTTACAAACGCATGCCATTTGGACTTTACAACGCCCCTGCAACCTTTCAAAGGTGCATGATGGCAATTTTTCACGACATGATAGAAGAATGCATGGAAGTTTCATGGATGAATTTTCAGTCTTCGGTGATACATTTGAATCATGTCTAGTTAATCTTGAACGAATGCTTATTAGATGCGAACAATCAAATCTAGTTCTTAATTGGGAGAAATGCCATTTCATGGTTAAAGAAGGCATCGTTCTTGGTCATAAAATTTCAAAGGAAGGAATTGAAGTGGATAGAGCTAAAGTAGATGTAATTGCTAAACTTCCACATCCCACCAATGTTAGAGGAGTTAGGAGTTTTCTAGGGCATGCCGATTTTTACCGACGTTTCATAAAAGACTTTTCTAAAATTGCCACTCCTATGAATAAACTCCTAGAAAAGGATGCTCCATTCATCTTTTTGGATGAATGTATCAAATCTTTTAATATTCTTAAAGAAAAACTCACTAACGCGGCGATCATGATAACTCCAAATTGGAATCTACCATTTGAACTTATGTGCGATGCAAGTGATTTTGCAATGGGAGCCGTTTTAGGACAAAAGATTGAAAAACGATTTCAAACTATTTATTACGCTAGTAAGACATTACAAGGAGCACAAACGAATTACACAACTACTAAAAAAGAACTCCTTGCTATTGTCTTTGCTTTTGACAAATTTCGTTCATATCTCGTTCTAGCTAAAACGGTGGTCTATACCGACCATTCTGCTCTTAGATACCTATTTTCGAAATAATATGCCAAACCAAGATTAATCTGTTGGATCTTACTCTTACAAGAGTTCGATATTGAAATCTGAGACAAAAAGGGAGCAGAAAATCTAGCCGCTGATCATCTTTCTCGTCTTGAAAATCCTGAATTAGAAGTTCTAAATGAATCAGCCATACAAGATAACTTTCCTGATGAATATCTATTGAAGATAGATTATAGTGAAATTCCATGGTTTGCAAACTATGCAAACTACTTAGTATGTGGATTCCTTGAAAAAGGGTTGTCGTACCAAAAACGAAAGAAATTCTTTTGTGATATAAAACACTATTTCTGGGAAGATCCACATTTGTTTAAAAGTTGTCCCGATGGAATAATACGCCGATGTGTATTCGGAGATGAAGCTAGTCAAATCTTAAACCATTGTCACACAGTACCAACAGGAGGGAATTATGGGCCTCAACTCACAGTAAGAAAAGTTTACGATGTTGGATTCTATTGGCCTACAATTTTCAAAGACACACACCTTCTTGCAAATCCTGTGATGCTTGTTAAAGGGCCAGAAAAATAAGTCAACGTGATGAAATGCCACAAAATGTCATTCAAGTATGTGAAGTATTTGACATTTGGGGTATGGACTTTATGGGTCCATTTCCAAAATCTCATAATAATCTCTACATTCTCGTTGCCATTGATTATGTATCTAAATGGGCGAAAGCACAAGCTCTCCCGACTAACGATGCACGAGTTGTAGTCAACTTCTTAAAACGTCTTTTTGCAAGGTTTGGAACACCGAAAGCTTTAATAAGTGATTGGGGTACTCATTTCTGTAATAATCAACTTGAGAAAGTTCTCAAAAGATATGGAGTAACTCATAAAATCTCAACCGCTTATCATCCACAAACAAGTGGACAAGTTGAAAATACCAACTGAGCTTTAAAACGTATTCTAGAGAAAACCGTAGGATCAAATCCGAAGGAATGGTCCATAAAATTGGAGGATGCACTCTGGGCTTTTAGAACAGCCTACAAAACTCCAATTGGAACCACGCCTTTTAAACTCATTTACGGAAAAACATGTCATCTTCCCGTAGAAATGGAGTACAAAGCATTTTGGGCTTTGAATACATGTAATCTTGATTTACATGAAGCCGGACGTCTACGATTAAGTCAACTAAACGAATTAGACGAATTAAGACTTGAGGCATATGAAAATTCCTTAATCTATAAGGAAAGAATGAAGAAATGACATGATAAAAGAATCAGAAGTTCAAAAGAATTTAAGGAAGGAGATAAAGTTCTTCTTTTAAATTCACGATTCAAGCTATTTCCTGGAAAATTGAAAGCAAGATGGTCTGGACCATTTATAGTCAAAAGAGTTTTCCCATACAGAACAATAGAGTTAATAAATTCAAATGGGATTGAATTTAAAGTTAATGGTCACAGAGTTAAACATTACATACATGGTCCGATGGAAGTTGACAATGAAGTCAATCATAATTTCACCACCCAAGAAAACCTTCAAAATGAAAACATAAATATGTTATCAACAACATATAAAAAATAAAAATTGGAAAATAGGGAGGATTCAAATTGGAGTGATAAAGAAGAATTCCTATATAAACCTCCCATTCCAAGAAATGAAGAAAAAGAAGTTCAAGTAAAAGAGAAAGAACCAAGAAAAGATCACCCGAAAAAGGTTAACAAACCAACTCTACTTACTAAAGTAGGAGACCCAGGTGAATTTATCATTTCTTGTTTGTTTAACGATGGAGCTATGTATAATGGACTCGCAGATCTAGGAGCAAGTGCAAATGTTATGCCTCTTTCCTTATACAAAAGATTAGGTATGGGTAAATTAAAACCAACCAAAATAGGTGTCCAATCATTTGACCTAACCATTAAACACCCGGTTGGAATAGCAAATAATTTACTTGTTAAAGTGGGAAGTTTGACCTTTGTTGCAAACTTCATAGTTATTAATATGGAGGAAAACCTTGATATTCCTCTAATTTTAGGTTGCCCATTTTTAGCAACCACCGAAGCATTCATTGATGTAAGAGAAGGTAGAATGACACTTAGAGATGGTGATAAATCGGTCACCTTTGTGAACCGAAAGTTTAGATCTCCACCAACCAAAACTGTTAAACCAAGAAAAACACATAAGTGTGGGGAAGATGAAGAAACACTTAATGATGATCCGATAACAAAGAACCCCGTTGATGATACGAAATTAGATGAACCCATTTTTAACAGTTCAGCGAAGAAACTTTATAAACGGATTCACGATGCTAGGATTAAGGGAAACTTTAAGTTATGTAACTGATTAGTATCCAATTTATCACCAAAAAAAAGGCGATGCTAGTTGAATTTGTGAAACTTACGAAGGAAATCAACAAATGGATTGAAGCAAAAGTCATAGATATACAAGTTGTTGATGAACCAAATTGACAATGAAGTTAATCACAAATTTGATACCACAGCTAACTAAGTGTGGGGAGAATCAAATCTTTTAAGGGTAATATGTATTTATGTTAGAGTTAGATTTTTTGTTTTCGTGTAGTTCCGAAAATGGAATCCGTATGGTCTTTCCCTAGCAGACCCTAAAGAACTAGTCTTCTCCCCCCATTCTGAATTTTTATTTTTTTTAGGTTTTACGAGATGAAGAATTCCTTTGATCTGAACCATGGTCTAATGCTACATGCTATGATTACTAAACGTAATAATGACACCCTTCCGAGTGAACTGGTATCATTCATAAGAGAAAAAATGGACGGAGTAAGAAAAGAACTCAGAAAAGATCATCATAAGATACATTTTGGTAAAGGAAAATCAAAATCCGCAATAAAAAAAAGAGCACGACACCTTAAAAGATGTTATAAATGCGGAAAATGGTCACACGAAGGTAAATGTTCAAACAATCAAACATATTCAAATACCGAATTTGTTACTCTATGCAGAGAAGGACCGTTTATATGTTTAGAAGAAAAGATATTGAAGAATCGAGGTTACGCTTACGTAGCTATGGAGAACCAAATCACACGACTCTCCTATGTGTCGGCTAAAGCAGGTCTTTGAGAATTTTTTCTCACAGGTAAGTATGTACAGTTTTTATTTTTATTTTTATTGCTTTTAACCTTTTGATAATAAGCACTGAATCGTTCGCTATAAAGTATTAAATTGGTATTCAATAAAATTAGGTATGCGTAACCGTAATTATTGATATCATACAAAAATTTATTACATCACTGCGAAAATTACCGTTTATTCTTAAGGTATAAATATCTTTAATCAATCAACCCAAAATATTTTAGAAATTCGTCAGGAGTAAAACTAGGTTATGGAACCGAAATTACTTTACCAGAAAAGAGGGGCGTATATTTTTGATAATATTTGATTGATTAAAGTGGGATAAAAGACCAAAAAGATTTTTTAATTTTTACCATATTTTTAAATTTAATATATAAATATTAAATTAATATTGTAAACTTTTTAAAATCAAGAGCTGTTAGACCGTGGATTCATCCAACCAAGTTTCTCGCCTTGGGGCGCGCCTGTTTTATTTGTGAAGAAGAAGGATGGATCATTCCGCATGTGTATCGACTACCGTGAACTCAACAAATTGACAATCAAGAATCGGTATCCTCTTCCCCGCATTGACGATCTTTTTGATCAACTACAAGGATCGAGCGTTTACTCTAAGATCCATTTGCGATCCGGTTATCACCAGTTGAGGGTGAAAGAGAGCGATGTAATGAAGACTGCATTCAGAACTCGTTATGGTCATTATGAGTTTCTCGTGATGCCATTCGGTTTAACCAACGCACCTGCCGTGTTCATGGACCTCATGAATCGTGTCTGCAAGTTGTACCTGGATAAGTTCGTTATCGTCTTCATAGATGATATCCTCATCTACTCCAAGAGTGAAGAAGAGCATGAGCAACATCTTCGATCAGTGCTTGAACTCTTGAGACAAGAGCAACTTTATGCGAAATTCTCCAAGTGTGAATTTTGGTTGAAGGAAGTTCAATTTCTGGGTCATGTTGTGAGTGACCAGGGTATCAAAGTTGATCCCACCAAGATTGAAGCTATCAGCAAGTGGGAGACTCCCACTACTCCAACCCACATCCGCCAATTTCTAGGTCTTGCCGGTTACTACCGAAGGTTTATTGAAGGTTTCTCTCTGATTGCGCGTCCTTTGACCGCGCTGACTCACAAAGGGAAGAAGGTCATATGGGAACCCGCACACGAATCATCATTTCAAACCTTGAAGAAAAAGTTAACCACCGCACCTATCTTATCACTTCCTGAAGGCAGTGACGATTTTGTCGTTTATTGCGATGCTTCGAAAAGCGGTTTTGGTTGTGTACTGATGTAACGCATAAAGGTTATCGCTTATGCTTCTCGTCAACTGAAGATTCACGAGCAGAACTACACTACCCACGATCTTGAACTTGGAGCCGTTGTCTTTACGCTCAAATTGTGGAGACACTATTTGTATGGAACTAAAAGTATTATCTTCACCGACCACAAGAGTCTCCAATATATATTCGATCAGAAGCAACTGAATATGAGACATCGTCGATGGATCGAGACGCTAAACGACTATGATTGTGAACTTCGTTATCATCCTGGCAAGGCCAATGTTGTAGCTGACGCTTTGAGCCAAAAGGAGAGGATGGCACCTCTTCGTGTTCGGGCACTGAACATCACCATCCATTCAAATCTCAACAGCCAGATCCGAGTAGCCCAAGATGAGGCTCTCAAGGAGGAGAATATATCTCACGAACATTTGAACATTCTTGTCTCTAAATTCGAGGTTAGGGAGACTGGACTCCGATGCTATGCCGGAAGAATTTGGGTACCTTATTATGGTGATCTACGGAACCTTATACTTGATGAAGCCCACAAGTCGAGATATTCGATTCATCCCGGAACGGGCAAAATGTACCACGATATCGAGGAACAGTATTGGTGGCCGAACCTTTAGAAGGACGTTGCAACTTATGTTGGTAAGTGTTTGACTTGTTCGAAAGTTAAGGCTGAACATCAGAGGCCCTCTGGATTACTTCAACAACCGGAAATCCCGCAATGGAAGTGGGAAAGGATAACAATGGATTTCATCACCAAGCTACCAAAGACGGTGGGCGGATACGATACCATCTGGGTTATTGTTGATCGTCTTACCAAATCTGCACACTTCCTAGCCATGAAGGAGACAGATACGATGGAGAGACTTGCTCAATTATACATCAAAGAGGTTGTATCTCGTCATGGTGTACCTTTATCGATCATCTCAGATCGCGATCCCCGTTTTGCTTCCAGATTTTGGCGTTCTTTACAAGAAGCCATGGGAACTCGTCTCGACATGAGTACTGCATATCACCCACAGACCGACGGGCAAAGTGAACGCACGATTCAGACTTTGGAGGACATGTTGCGTGCATGTGTTATTGATTTCGGAAAGGCCTGGGAAAGGCATTTGCCGTTAGCCGAATTCTCATACAACAACAGTTATCACTCTAGTATTAATGACACACCTTTTGAAGCGTTGTATGGCTGCAAGTGCCGATCTCCTATTTGTTGGGCCGAAGTAGGCGAAACGCAAATCACCGGACCCGAGATAGTCCATGAAACAACGGAAAAGATTACTCAAATTCAATCGAGACTTAAGACTGCCCGTGATCGTCAAAAGAGTTATGCTGATCTTAAACGTAAAGACTTTGAATTCAACGTGGGTGACCGTGTAATGATGAAGGTTGCACCTTGGAAAGGTGTGATTCGTTTTGGAAAGCGCGGAAAGTTAAACCCGCGATATATTGGTCCTTTTGAAATCTTGGAACGTGTTGGACCCGTTGTTTACCGTTTGGATCTCCCAACTCAATTAAGCTCAGTTCATCCTACCTTCCACGTGTCAAACTTGAAGAAGTGTCTTGCTGCACCCGAACTTATCATACCACTAGAAGAACTTACTATTGACGACAAAATCCACTTCGTGGAAGAGCCTATTGAAATTATGGACCGTGAGGTCAAGACTTTGAAACGCAACAAGATTCCGATCGTTCGAGTACGATGGAATGCCAAACGAGGACCTGAGTTTACCTGGGAGAGAGAGGATCAAATGATGCAGAAGTATCCTCACCTTTTCCCAACCCCTCCATCTACCTCAGCTTAAAATTTCAGGACGAAATTTTCTTTAACAGGTGGGTAATGTAACGACCCTGGTTTTTCCACTTTTAATTAATAATGTTTATTATTAATGCTTGTGTGTTAACGAATGTATTTTATTACATTTACTTGTTACCATACATGACTTGTGAATACCCGACACGTCCTTGTGACACATGAACTTTACACGAATAATATTTTGGATATTATTTACATACATGGTTAATTATTATTAATCATTTTTAATTAACTAAGGTTACTAGTTAATTACTTGGGCTTTGTTGGATTTATTTGTTAATTACTTGAACTTGGGCTTTCATTAGTGTTAGTGGACTTAGAAGCCCACTCTACTCACCTTAATGGACTTATTAGCCCATCACTCATGTAAGTATTACTTTTAAGATAAAACTAGATGGATTAGTGCATGGAATCTAGTTACTTACTTAGTTACACCATGTTCCAACACCATGCAATCTTATAACCACCTTTTTGAGTCAATTACATACAAGAACTAGTGGACCATCTCCTTCCCCCTCCCCTTGAGTGAGCCGTCGGCCAAGAGGCCTTATGGGGAGTTCAAAATCTTTTTTTTTAGATTACATACTCACTTATACTCTTTCACATTTACACACACACTTACTTGCTTTCATTTTTCCTCTCATTTTTCTCTCAAGTCTTGTAAGTAACAAGCTTACTTCTCCTTCTTTTTCTTTAGTAAAACCGAAACCAACATGAACATCATCATCATCCTCTTGTTTAACTACTTGTTCTTTTGTTATTGTTGATTACTTACTAGTTATTATGAATCAAACTCTTTAGTTTGTTCTTCATTTTATCTTGTTATTCAAGAACATACAAGAACCAAGGAGAATCAATTTTATGTTTTGATTCTTCCATAATACATGTTAAAAGATTAAAGTTCATGAGTTGTAAAAGTCATACTTGTGTTCATGAAGTAAACTTAAAGTTTACTTTCTTAAAGATCAAGCCTTGGCTTGAATCTTTCCAAGTATGAACAACCATGAATTTAGTACTTGTAGATGTAATTTATTTCTTCATATTGTTCATGATTAAATTCGTGTTTGTTGGATAATTGGTCAAGTATTACAAGTTAATCTTGATCTCATACTTTCTTGAACTAAAAGTTAACTTTATAAGTTCAAGAACATGGAAGTTTAACTTTCTAGTTACAACTTCAAATACTTATGAAAGATCTAAGTTTCTATAGCTTATGGTCTACTTATTTTGTTATAAACAAGAGCTTGTAAGCTTACATACACTTTACTAGATGAGAATCTAAGTTTTATAGCTTATGGTTTCATTAAAGTAGAGATTCAAGTGTTATTACTTAGGATTTAACTTAATAACTTTAGATCTAGACTTTTGGGTCTTGGATCTTCAAGATCAAACTAAGAACTATGTTCTACAACTTAAGATCTTGATTAGTTAGTTTACTTTCAAGTTTATAGTTATTATTGTTAATAGAACTCTTGTAAGTGTTATGATCTAAGATCTTGATGCAACTTTGGTTCATCAAACTACATACAACTCTTAAGTGAGTTGTGCTTCATATCTTAGACTTGCACTAGTGTTATGATGGTCAAAACTTGGTAAAGATGATGTAAACACATCAACAAGTTGTACACTTGAAGCTATATGCATCAAGGATGAGAACCGTGATGAACGTCAAGCACCAAGAACCCACCGGAACCTACTGTTTACTGTTTTCTGGAATTGGTCAGACCACCTGGGCTGCTGTAAAGATGATTTTCAGTTTTCTTAGGTCGTTTAGATAACTTTTCATTTAAGACTCGTCTTAATCCGAGTTACGTTTTAGGATCTCTGGCCCTCCGAACGTCACTATGTCCTTTTAACGTTGTGCTGAAAATTCTGACCTACTCGCACTTAGACCATCTTCACGGTCAAAAGAAGACGAGTTTGCTTCTGTAAATTTTACCACAACTAAAGGACTTATAAACGGATCCATGGCCACTGGTCTCACCTTATTTCAGTAGGTATAGAGGCCGTGGTGACTGATCGAAGTTAGCCTTTGTTTTAAACTCTTTTCTAGAACGAAACTTGCTTTATACTTTTGTTTGATGATGAATGATGATGACCTTTAAGACCTAATTTACATACATTTAAACCTATTGGGACGATTTACTGACTTAGTACTATTTGACTTAGGTTGAGGACTTTCCGGACCTACATACTTGCTTACTTCCCGACTCGACTTTACTACTACTTTACCACTGTGAGTTATAGCATCCCTTTTTACTTTAACTATTTTGGGAACTGAGAATACATGCGCATTTTACGTTTTACATACTAGGCACGAGTACTTAAATTTTATATATGTGTGGGTTATACAACGGCATAAACATTCCCTTTAGCTCGGTAACGTTTAGTCATTGGTTTTTGAACCGGTGAACGCGAATCTTAGATATGGATCCATAGGACTTGATATCCCCACTCGGGCTAGTAGCGCTAGCATTTAACGGGTGTTTAATACTTCGTATACATACGCACTTGCCAAGTGTACTTTCAGGGGGTTATAAACGTTAAGTTAGTTACCAAGTGCCCACGGTTAAACATATACTTTATCATACTGTTTTGAAACGCTCTTTGTAGCACTGAAATCTCGTGGCCTACCTTACATTACTGTTATACTTAAACTATAGCTCACCAACCTTTGTGTTGACATTTTTAAGCATGTTTTTCTCATGTGCTTAAGGTTAGCCGCTTCCGCTGTTGTACTAGTCTTGCTGTAGATACCCGCTGCTTTAGAGATGTCACTGCATGAACGTTTATCTTACATTCATAAACATTATTACTTTTGAAACTATGATTTGTAACGACCTAAGGGTCACGCACTATTATCTTTGCTTCTGTTCATAGAAGCATACTTTTGATGTAAAACATTCGACGTTAGTTATGACGTCACCTTTTACCATGAATGCAAACGTATTTTGAAATAGCATATAGTGTTTGACCTTGTAATGATCCTGTTGTTGATGATTCGTACACGATGGTTTTGTACGGGGCATCACAAAAACCGCACTTAAAATGACAAATTTTAAAATTTTGTCGAGAGACAGACTAGAACAACGATCCGAAACGCCCTCATTCTTAAAAGAAACAAATTTTTAAAATTTATTAATTTATGTTTTATTGAGTAAAGGTTTTTATTTAAAAAAAAGTAAATCCGCACTCGTGGAGTTTGGAGTGGGACCACCTCCGCACTCGCGGAGTTTAAAAATTCCAGAAAGGGATAACTGGTCGAACAGACCAGTCCCCAACACACCCCATCTCAATTTTTTTGCGAAAAAATACCCAAAAACACTCCCAAATTCACAATTTTTCACCATAAATCATCAAATTTTTTGCTAAAATCACAATGAGGAGATTATTAACAAGGAGTTACTCAAGAAAAACGGTAATTTATACATCTAAACACTCTTTAATCCTGATTTTTAATGTTCTTGAGCAAATTTATTCCTAATTTGATTTTGATGATTTTTAGTGTAATTGTGCTTAAATTGATTGTATATTATGCTTGTATAACCTAGATTGATGCTATTTAACATGATTAGAAGCCTTAAACTTCAAATTTTGAGTAATCTAGGGTTTGTGTTCTTGAGCAAAATTGGGGCTTTCTGATATAAACGGGTTATGGCCGAATTTTGTTGTTAGTTTATGCTAAATTGAGTTGTGTAACATGTTTAGGTTGCTAAATGATCAAAACTTTGATCCTAAACATGATTTATGAAGATTAAAGTGGACTTTTTGAGTCAAAAATACATGAACTTGATCTAATTGATATGAATGTCATGTGGAACCTGTTTAATTGCTATAATGATTATTTTTGACATGTTTTAGAAGTTAAATGCTTAGGAATGTTGTATACATTTTTATATAAGTTTATTTGTAAAAATATACAATTGTTAGTATTATAAAAATGTGTATAAAGTTTAATATGGTTTAAACATGTCATTGTAATTATTTTGATTTATGATTTTGCTAACGCTAATACATATTTGGATGCACAAAAATTGTGTTTGATGTGTTTTTCAGACTGAAAGGGGTGAATCTTCATCCCAGGCTCGCAATGCTCCTCCTCCTGAGACTGCGGAATAACAGGAAGTTAATGACTTTTATCGACAAAATGTACCGCATCCAATCGTTTCATTTTCAAATATCGATGTGCCGAATTTACACCCAAACTTGAGGTTTGACAGACTTTGGATAGACTATCCAAAATATCAGAGGAACTTGCACATCCTTCAGTCTAATGTTGTTGAGGTGCCTAGGATAATAGAATGGGATCCGTTAGAAGCAGTTGGATTAGCCGAACCAATCAGAGAATTACTTACACAAAGGTATGGTAATTCTACTTTTAATGATTGGGTACGTTTATTCAACATATATAGGCATGTATATAGAGAATGGTGTGTGGAGTTGTTATGTAGTATTGAAATAAATGATCGGGTATCTACTTTAACCGATCGAAGTTTTCTTAGATTTTTATTAGGAGGTGAGATGCGCCATATGTCTTTACTAGATATGGCTCAGGCTTTACGTATATATACGCCTGAGGAGCTAGCATCTCCTGATTGTCAGAGGTTGATAGTTCATGGTAGGAGGGTTGATGAGAATTTTGATATGAATGATGTATGGAGTAGAATGACTAGCCATAACCAATTCAAAGGGGGATCTTACTCTTATCTTGATATTGATAGAGCTGAATTAAGAGTAATCCACAGGTTTTTAGCCAACTCGATTACACAGCGAGGTAGAAACAAAGAGAAGGTAAATGAACAAGATTTATTCTACCACATGTGTATTCGAGACCCACAGAGCGCTGTAAATATGCCTTATTGTGTGGGTTATTATCTATCGACTATGATTAGGGGTATGCGGCCTAATAGCATAATAGGAGGTGGTATCTTTGTTACATTAATTGCTGAACATCTCGGTGTGGATAGAAGTCGAGGGGGATTATTAATGGCAGAACCAGAACCTGTGATAGGATAGATTTACGCGTGTATCATGGTGCTAAGGTTTTAAAGAAACGAAACAACGCTGCAGCACCATATGATGGCAGGCATCCACAGGTCGAGAGAGATCAACAGCAAGGTAATGCGGGATGGGGTAATCAGATGACAGAAATGCAACTTTTTATGGCTCATCATGAGTATGAAATGGCTAGACAACGAGCATTTCAAGATTGGCAGTATCATCAAAACTATCATAAGTCATCGTGCACAAATAAATTCAAACTACATTGCTACTCCAATGCCCGTATTTCCTCCCTGGACTATACAGACCCGACCACCGTACCCTACATATGACCCAGCTCAAGCATTCTACAGCACATACGGCTATGAATGGGATCCCTACTGGCACCATCCTCATCAACCCTGATTTTCTTTTATGCTTATTTTTATTTATTTGGTAACTTGTAATTATACTTTTAATATTTCTTTTGATACTATAATAGTTTTTATAATTTTCTAACTTTTATTATTAGATCTTAATAATTTTTGAATGTGGGGTGATATACCCAACTTCAAAAATATGTATATATATGTTTGTAGTTTATCTTATGTACAAAACAGGGTAAAACAGCGCATTTTCAAAGACTGGCATTAAGTTCAGCAAAAGCAACTAATTTTGACGACAAGATGCAATATATATGTGAAATAACAACTGCAGGAATGAACAAATGATGTGTACCATTTATCATTCAACAAACAAACGCCAAATTGATGGAAAACTTTGGTAAAATTTAATCATTTTTCTACGCTAATCACCCTCAATAATTTAAATTGTACTGATTTCTTGCAAATGAGGGCATTGCAAGATCTTAAGTGTGAGAAGGGATTAAATTCTTTCGGATTTTTAAAAAATTTTAAATATAAACACTTGGTTACCATTAAAAAATACTAGTAACGCAGTAGTTGTATTAGAATCTAGTGCTCTCTGATAATAAAGAACAGCCATAGTCTTATATACTGACTACCCAATTCTAGTAAAAAAAAATTCAAAATTTTCAACTAAATGAACTCAAAATCATGTTTATACAAATTTATGAACGATAAAACTAGGTATTAACACCGAAATTATTGTTACTTCGGAAAGGACATAAATTGAGAAACAACCCAAAATGTTAGAATTCATTTAAAATGGAATAGAGGACAATAAAAAGACAAAGAAAGAAAAAATAAAAGCCAAGTGTGGGAAAAATTTACCAAGTTATTTAGAACATATGTCACATATTTTTGTACAAATGATTGAAGATACTTTTGTTTTGGACAAAATTAACTGTTTTACCCGGTAAATTGTAATATATTTGAAAGAAAGATGGATTTACACGATGAATCAATTCCATCATTAAAAGGAAGTAAAGTCTTTCGAAAAAGACATGCGCTTCTTGATTTACGTCAGGAAGTTGTCGTCTAGACCAACTATAGGTTGATGAAAAATCTAGAAAAATCATCTCTAAAATCAGCAGGAAATCCACGGACCTCAGCATCAAACAGGGTCGTCAAGTGGTCAGACTTATCCTAACCATGAGAGGATCTGTCTCGTACAATGGGGGGCACCGTGCAAATTAGCTTATAAGACTAATGAATCAGATCCCCAGAAAGGATAATCTCCTTAAAGATCAAAAATCAGCTTTTAAGACTGATATTACTCAATCCTTGAGATTGACCTTAAAGATTGAGAATTCAAACTCATGAAATTCGATGATATCTAAACTCGAGCTTGAACGAGAAAATATTTTGATCAAAATTACAAACCGATTTGTTTTCTGAAAACCCATTTTTAATGCGTTCATTACCATTGAACGTAAAATCCTAGGAATTCACCTGGAATTCATTAGGTCACCTGAACCAAATCGGGTGTCAACCATAAGAACGGTGGTTGCATAGCATGGTCGAAGACAGGACCTTGTGCCAGACCTAAAAATTATAGGGTGATCTTTACTATTGCTCCTACAAAGGATAGTAATTGCATTCGACACGATATAGACCATAATCAAAAGCATGTCACGGGACATTGCCTTAACAGTTGCTTGTTCAACGCTTTCCTTTACAACCGGACGGTAGTTTACCGAAAGGTAATATACAGAGCAAGTATACTGGACGTGTTGCTTTCCTAATACAAGGTTAGTGATGTCAAAGCTAAGGGGTATAAAATACTATTGAAGTTTACAAGGAAACACTATTAAATACGATACAATTTTACACAAGATATTTATTTATTTAGAGAACGGATATACTTAAACCTTGCTGTAACACTTATAGGCAGTGTACCTAATCGTACAGTAGTGTAGTTTTTAGTAAGTCCGGTTCGTTCCACAGGGAATCTTTTTTTAAACAAAGCTCAACGCTATATTAATTTACTTTTATAAAAATACAAACATATATATAAGTAATATTATTATTATAAAGGGGGGTTTTTTTTACCGTTTAATGACCGGTTTGTCGATTTTAAGACTTTAGTCGCAGTTAAAACCTAATGTAAAATATAAAATAAATACAAGACTTAAATTAAAGCGTAAAGTAAATAACGATAATGAAATTGCGAATAATAAAAGGGCGATAAAATAAACTTGCGATAATTAAAAAGGACGATAATTAAAAGTGCAATTAAATAACAATAAATAAAAGTGCGATAATTAGAAGTGCAATTAAATATAAAATAAAGGAAATTAAATATGAAGTAAAAGAATTATGCTTATTTAAACTTCCGTAATCATGATGTTTGACGTGTTGATTTTAGTTTTATGCCCATGGGTTAATTGTCCTTTGTCCTGGATTATTTAATATGTCCGTCTGGTTTTTGTCCATAACAGTCCATCAGTCGTAAATATAAAGTGCGAGTGTCCTCGTCAAATTATTCTTATACCCGAAGTTAAATATTCCAACTAATTGGGGATTCGAATTGTAACAAGGTTTTAATACTTTGTTTAATGAATACACCAGGTTATCGACTGCGTGTAAACCAAGGTTTTACTACTTTGTTAACAATTACACCAATTACCCTTGAATGTAATTCACCCCTGTTTCAACAAGTTTATTAACTATTAATCCATTTTCGTGTCCGGTTAAATGAACGATTATTCGTACATATAAATACCCGGCCCATCGTGTCCGATCGAGTGTATATGGTAATTTATAGGGACGCCCAATTGTAAATCTTTATATTAACATTAACAAACTATCATTTAGTTAAACAAATATAAAGCTCATTAATAGCTCATAGTCTAATTTCCACAAGTGTCGTTCTTTTGTCCAAACCCCAATTATGGTACAAAGCCCAATTACCCAATTTTAGTAATTAGCCCAACATCATGATTACTTCGTTTTAAATAAGCATAATAATAACTTAGCTACGAGACATTAATGTAAAAAGGTTGAACATAACTTACAATGATTAAAAATAGCGTAGCGTTACACGGACAGAATTTCGACTTACACCCTTACAACATTCGCTAACATACCCTTATTATTAGAATTATAATTATAATTAAAATTAAAATATAAATTATAAATATAAATATAAATTTTACGTATGAATGAGGAAGAAAAGGATGATTGAAAATGATCAGAATTCGGTTTGCTCTATAGGGAGTTTCAAAACTGGGGGCTCCGCGACTCGCGGTGAAATCCTCTTCAAACTCCGCGAGTCGCGGAGAATGAATTTACAGCTCAGCCCTTTGGAGTCTTTCTCTGCCGATGGTTTTTATTTATAAATATAATATATATATAATTAATATAATTAATTATATATTATATTATATTTATATACATAGTTAACTTGTAATTTTTAGTCCGTTGCGTCGAGCGTTAAGAGTTGACTCTGGTCCCGGTTCCGGATTTTCGAACGTCCTTGCGTACAATTTAATATCTTGTACTTTGCGTTTTGAATCTTGTACTCTTGTAATTTTGAGACGTTTCTTATCAATAATTGGAACCTTTTTGATTGTCTTTTGTACTTTTGAGCTTTTTGGTCGTTTGCGTCTTCAATTCGTCGAATCTGTCTTTTGTCTTCACCTTTTATTATTTAAACGAATATCACTTGTAAATAGAACAATTGCAACTAAAAGCTTGTCTTTCTTGAGAAATAATGCTATGAAATATATGTTCGTTTTTAGCATTATCAGTTAGCAAGTGGGTGACACAAAACCATAAGTTTTGAGCTAAAATTTTCAAATATGAAACCCACAAAACTCAAAAAAAAAAAACATTTCGCAAACACCGTTGAAGGGTTATTCCGGAAAACTTATCTAGGGTAAAAGCTAGATTGAATTTTCAAAAGATCAAATGTTTTCATAAAGATCCAATTTCCTAACGGATCTAAATTTTTATAGTCATGTGGGACTGTAAACCACATCGTTATTACCATTGTTCATACCGGCTTATAGAAATCACTTATGTACAAAGTGTGAAGAATAAAGAAGTGATTATAGTATTTTTATTTCAAGTCTATATTGCTTGAGAACAATCAACGCTCAAGTGTGGGAATATTTGATAATGCTAAAAACGAACATAAATTTCATAGTATTATCCCTCAAGAAAGACAAACTTTTAGTTGCAATTGTTCTATTTACAAGTGATATTCGTTTAAATAATAAAAGGTGAAGACAAAAGGCAGATTCGACGAATTGAAGACGCAAACGACCAAAAAAACTAAAAAGTACAAAGTACAATCAAAGAGGTTCAAATTATTGATGAGAAACGTCTCAAAAATACAAGAGTACGAGCCGCAAAATGCTAAGTTCAAATTATTAAATAGTACAAAAGGACGTTTAAAAATCCGGAACTGAGACATGAACCAACTTTCAACGTACGACGCAACGGACTAAAAATTACAAGTCAACTATGCACAAGAATATAATATAATATATAATTAATTATATATATTATTATATAATATATATTTACGCAGCCCACGTTTTGGATCATAATGTGAGTTGTATTTCAGACCTCCGCACTCGCGGAGTTTAAAAGAGCAAAAGCTCCGCACTCGCGGAGCTGCACAGTAAATTGTGGGCCTATAAAAGCCATCGAATTCTGCATGAAAGATACACATCTTTTTCTTTTCCTTACTCTATCTCTCAATATATATATTTATATTTATAATTTTAATTTTAATTTAATTTTAATAATAAGGGTATGTTAGCTAATGTTTTAAGTTTGTAAGTCAAAATTCTGTCCGTGTAACGCTACGCTATTATTAATCATTGTAAGTTATGTTCAACCTTTTTAAATTAATGACTCGTAGCTAAGTTATTATTATGCTTATTTAATGCCGAAGTAATCGTGATGTTGGGCTAAATATTAAAGACGGGGTAATTGGGCTTTGTACCATAATTGGGGTTTGGACAAAAGAACGACACTTGTGGAAATTAGACTATGGGCTATTAATGGGATTTATATTAACTAAATGATACCTCGTTAATCTAATATATAGACGTATAATTTGACGTATTTATATATAACCACATAAGTTTGACTGGGTACGGTGGGAGGGATATCTATAAATACCAATAATTATTCATTTGACCGGACACGGGGATGGATTAATAATCAATAGACTTGTTGAAATAGGGGTGAATTACATACAAGGGTAATTGGTGTAATTGTTAACAAAGTAGTAAAACCTTGGACTACATGCAGTCGATAACCTGGTGTATTCATTAAACAAAGTATTAAGACCTTGTTACAATTTGAATCCCCAATTAGTTGGAATATTTGACTTCGAGAATAAGAATAATTTGACGAAGACTCTCGCACTTTATATTTATGACCGATGGACTATTATGGACAAAACCGTATGGACATATCGAATAATCTAGGACAAAGGACAATTAACCCATGGTAATAAACTAAAATCAACACGTCGAACATCATGATTACGGAAGTTTAAATAAGCATAATTCCTTTATTTTATATTTAATTGCACTTTTAATTATCGCACTTTAATTTATTGTCATTTTAATTATCATATTTTTTTAATTATCGCAATTTTATTTATTGTCATTTTATTTATCTCACTTTAATTTATCACACTTTAATTATTGTTATTTACTTTACGCTTTAAATTAAGTTTTTTATATATTTAATATTTTACATTAGGTTTTAACTGCGACTTAAGTTTTTAAATCGACAAACCGGTCATTAAACGGTAAAAACCCCCTTTTATAATAATAATAATACTTCTTATATTTATATATATATTTATATATATATTTATATACAAATATAGTTTTTAAAAATATAGCGTTAAACTTGGCTAGTTCCCTGTGGACGAACCGGACTTACTAAAAACTACACTATTGTACGATTAGGTACACTGCCTATAAGTGTTGTAGCAAGGTTCAGGTATTTCCACTTTATAAATAAATAAATAACTTGTGTAAAATTGTATAGTATTTAATAGTATTTCGTAGTAAAATATAAGCTATTTCGTATATACCTCTACGCACATCAATGATATACAAACTTTTTCATGTTATAACAATTGTCCAAAACATTCACAAATTGGAAAACATTTTTTTTTTCCTTTAAGCTTGCGACATCAGCAGCAGATATACCTTTTTTATTTTTTTCCTTTTATTTTTTTTTTTTGTTGTGTGACAATCCAAACGTCCCACTTCCAATTCGTTTCTGTTTCAATCTCTCATCCAAAAACCAAATCAAATCCTTGTTGTTAGGATTATTTGACTTCTGTTCGGTTTAAATTGAGAAGAAGAAGAAAGAATCAGAGAGATGGGTTATATAATTTATTAGTTGAATTAAATCAGAAAGGAATGGGCAGTGGAGTGGTTTGGTATGATGTCGGGTGAGCGAGAGGTCAAGGGTTCGAGCCCGGTCTTCAGTAATCTTTTTATAAAAGCTTTTCAACGGGTATAACCTCTTATTTTTATTTCCATTATTATTATTATTATTATTATTATTATTATTATTATTATTATTATTATTATTATTATTATTATTATTATTATTATTATTATTATTATTATTATTAGTATTATAATAATTATTATTATTATCATTTAGTTTTTATTAACAAATATCATTAAGTATTAATATTATTATTATTAATATTAACATTATTATGATTATTAGGAATATTATTAAGTGTTATAAATATATAGATTAAAGATTTTGAATAATATTATTTTGTCATTATTATTATTTGTAATATCATTATTAGTATTAACATAAGTATTATCCTCATTTGTATTATTATTATTATTATTATTATTATTATTATTATTATTATTATTATTATTATTATTATTATTATTATTATTAACATAAGTACTATTATTATTAATATTATCTTTATCATTATTAGTAGTGTTATTATTAAAAATTATTATTTTTACAACTAAATTATTATTAAAAGAATCATTAATAATAAAACTATCATTTTATCATTTGTATATCTAGATATTAGTATTATCATCTTTACTTTAGTAGTATTACAATTATTAATTTTACAAACAAAAGAGATTTATATATCAAAAGTATATTACATACTATATTTTTATATGAAATATTATTAACTATAATAAAAACTAAATTACATATAGGGTATAAAAATATTTTAAAGTACTATAAGTAATAATATAAACACATATATAAATATAAATATTAAATTTAATATATTATATATACATAACAAAAAGTTACCATTTAAAAATATATTATAATAAATATATATACAACTTTGTTCGATTACAATTATATGTGTTAATATATATACAAATGATATAGGTTCGTGAATCCAAGGCCAACCCTGCATTGTTCAATGTCGTCATATGTATTTTTACTACAAAATACAGTATAGTGAGTTTCATTTGCTCCCTTTTACTCTTTACATTTTTAGGACTGAGAATACATGCGCTGTTTTTACAACTGCTTTATTAAATACCTTTGAAATCTATATTTTTGGACAGAGATGCTTTTATAAATGTTTGACGAGATAGACACAAGCAAAACATTCCTCGAATAAATTATTATGCAGACAGAAGTTCTGGGGATTATTATTGATTTAGTTGGACGTTATAATTACCACTAATTGTTGTGAATATTTCCCCTGATTATTATTGCTTGGTAACCTAAGAATTAGAAACGGGTATGGCCCTAATTCACGCGAATTCTAAAGGTAGCTATCGGGTTTAACACCCCCACCCAGAATGTTCACTAGACGGAAGAGCTAGTGGGCATGGTGTTTAGTACTTCGAAGTTTATATATTATACAGACGAGATGTTCTGTTTTGGGGATATTATTGATGCGCATTATATGTTAAGGTCGGTTACCATGTTGAGCAATGAAATCAAAATGAATGTTATGTATCGAGAGAATGATTTTATACACAGGTTATGTGTATGATATTTTGTACACGAGATATGTGTACGGTTATTTAAAAATCGCGAGGCAACCTACGGGGGAGAAAAGGATACGAACCTACTCTACTAAGCATTATGAAAAATGGTTTCGTACACGAGATAGGTGTATTGTATTTAAATCTTGTGGTCTATCAAAATGATGAATTTTATTATTTATGATAAACTTATGAACTCACCAACCTTTTGGTTGACACTTGAAAGCATGTTTATTCTCAGGTACGAAAGAAATCTTCCGCTGTACATTTGCTCATTTTAGAGATATTACTTGGAATCATTCATGACATATTTCAAAAGACGTTGCTTTCGAGTCGTTGAGTTCATCAAGATTATTACCAAGTCAATTATAGTTGGATATATTTTGAAATGGTATGCATGTCATCAACTTTCGATGTAATGAAAGTTTGTCTTTTAAAAATGAATGCAATGTTTGTAAAATGTATCATATAGAGGTCAAGTACCTCGCGATGTAACCAAATGTAATGTATTCATCCAGATGGATTAGGACGGGTCATTAAATTGGCCACCAATATTGCTCCTTGAGATCGTGGTACATCTTACCGGATCCTGGATGAATTGAATACCTTGACTTATGGACTTCGTTTAGAATAAGACTTCGTAAATCCCCATAACTAGGCACCCAAATTCTTCCGGTAAAATATCGGAGTCCAGTCTCTTTAACCTCGAATCGAGAGACGAGAATGTTCAAGCGTTCATGCGAAATATTCTCATCCTTGAGAGCCTCATCTTGAGCAACACGGATTTGGCTGTTGAGATTTGCGTGGATGGTGATGTTCAAGGCTCGGACACGAAGAGGTACCATTCTTTCCTTTCAGCTCAAGGCATCGGCTACTACGTTTGCCTTGCCAGGATGGTAACGAAGTTCACAATTGTAATCGTTCAATGTTTCGATCCACCGTCGTTGTCTCATGTTCAATTGCTTCTGATCGAAAATGTGTTGGAGGCTTTTGTGGTCGGTGAAGATGGTACTATTGGTTCCGTAAAGATAGTGTCTCCACAATTTGAGTGCAAATACAATGGCTCCAAGCTCGAGATCGTGCATCGTGTAGTTTCGTTCGTGAATCTTCAATTGTCGAGAGGCGTAAGCAATAACCTTCTTTCGTTGCATCAATACGCACCCAAAACCATGTTTCGAGGCATCGTAATGTACAAAAAAATCATCATTACCTTCGGGAAGGGATAAAATAGGTGCGGTGGTTAACTTCTGCTTCAGGGTTTGGAATGCCAACTCTTGTTCGACCGCTCAAACGAATTTCTTCCCTTTGTGAGTTAACACCGTTAAAGGACGTGAAATTAAAGAGAAACCTTCGATGAACCTACGATAGTAACCGGCGAGGCCTAAAAATTGACGAATATGAGTAGGAGTAGTGGGGGTTTTCCACTTGCTAATGGCTTCGATTTTCGCGGGATCAACTTTGATACCCTGGTTACTTACAATATGACCAAGAAATTGAACCTCTTTTAACCAAAATTCACACTTGGAGAATTTGGCATAGAGTTGTTCCTGCCTCAAGAGTTCAAGCACGAGTTGAAGATGTTGTTCGTGTTCTTCCTCGCTTTTAGAATAGATTAGGATATCGTCTATGAACACGATAACGAATTTGTCTAGGTACGGCTTGCACACGCGGTTCATAAGTTCCATAAACACGGCATGTGCGTTAGTTAAACCGAATGGCATCACGAGAAACTTATAATGACCATAACGAGTTCGAAACGCAGTCTTAGGGACATCACCCTCCTTCACCCTCAACTGGTGATAATCTGATCGCAAATCAATCTTGGAGTAAATGCTTGATCCTTGCAGTTGATCGAATAGATCGTCAATCCTAGAAAGGGGATACCGGTTCTTGATTGTCAACTTGTTAAGTTCGCGGTAATCGATACACATGCGAAAAGATCCGTATTTCTTCTTCACGAACAAAACGGGAGCGCCCCAAGGCGAAGAGCTTGGTTGAATAAATCCACGGTCTAGCAGTTCTTGTTATTGACTCTGCAACTCTTGCATTTCGGAAGGTGCAAGTCGATAAGGTATGCGAGCTACAGGTGCAGCTCCTGGCACTAGATCGATCTGAAACTCCACTGATCGCAGCGGTGGTAATCCCGGTAATTCTTCTGGAAAAACTTCAGGAAATTCGCTTACAATCGGCACATCCTTCACGCTTTTCTCCTCAGACTCCAATTTCTTTACATGTGCCAAGATAGCAAAACGCCCCTTTCTCATGACCTTTTGTGCCTTCATGCAACTAATAAGGTTCAGCTTTGGGCTACATCTCTCTTCGTAAACTATCAACGGCTCACCATTCTCGCGAAGGTATACGAATAATCTTCTCTCCACAGACAACTTCTGCTTTCACCTTCAACAGCCAGTCCATACCGACTATCACGTCAAAGCTTACCAACTTAATGGGTATCAAATCAATCTTAAAATCTACGCCAGCTAAGTTAATTATACTTCCACGACAAATTTGATCAGCTTTCTCAAATTTTCCATTAGCTACCTCAACCAGATAATTCTCGTTCAAAGGTACTAATGACCAATCTAACTTAGAGCAAAAATGTCTACACATATAACTCTTATCGGCACTAGTATCAAACAAGACAGAAGCTAATAGTTTATTAATAGTGAATGTACCTGTAACCAAGTCAGGATCCTCACAGGTATCTCTGGCATTCAAGTTGAAGACTCTTCCACGTGCAGGCCCGCCATCCTTCTTATTGTTAGGACATTCATTCTTGAAGTGACCCTGTTGGTCGCATTCAAAGCACTTCCTTGGCGCATTGGGGTTCGCCTTCACAGCTGAAGTATTGATCTTACAATCCTTGCCGATGTGTTCAGTCCTCTTACACTTCTCACACACCACATTGCAGTACCTAGTATGATGCTTATAGCATCTCCTGCACTAAGGTAGGCTACCTTTGTAGTTAGGGTTAGGGCTTCTCCCCTCATTGCTTCCCCTAAAGTGCTCATGCCTCTTGACTAGATTCTGCTCAAAGCCTTTACCCTTGTTTCCATCCCATTTGCGCTTCCCATCACTTGCTCCAGATTCTGATTGCACCTTCTCTGGCTTTTTACGGATAACCTGATCCATCAAGGTGTGCGCCATGCACATAGCTTCCGGGACATTTGCTGGTTTCGAAGAAGTGACATTTCCCTGGATGTCTTTGGGAAGTCCCCACAGATACCGTTCCATCCGTTTGTACTCAGGAGTAACCATTGTGGGGCACATCAAATCTAACTCCAAGTACCTCCAGTTATAGCCATCAAGGTCAGTTCTTATGACCTTCAATTCCCAAAATTCCGCTTCCATCTTCTGAATTTCGGTTCTGGGACAGTACTCCTCTATCATAGCCCGCTTAAACTCTTCCCATGGTGTTGCATAAGCTTCATCGATCCCCTGAGCCTGAGCAAGCATGTTCCACCAGGTTAGAGCACCATCTGACAGCGTGTATGATGCGTACTTAGTCCTGTTCGCATCGGAGCAGTTGCTAACACGAAACACCGATTCCAACTTCTCAAACCATCTTGTTAAGCCAACTGGACCTTCCGTTCCACTGAAATTATGTGGCTTACAAATCTGAAATTCCTTGTAAGTGCACCTATTTTGAATGTTCTTGTTAGCCAGTAGAGCTTGTGGGTTGGCATTCGCTATAGCTGCGACTACTCGAGCAGCCACCATTTCCTCGATCTGTGCTGCAGTGGGCATTTCTCTTGGACCTCTTCCATTTGCCATTGATCTTCTAAACAATAATTTCGACTTAAGTCAAAATCCATTAATCAATACTTGATAACGACATAGCATAAGGTAATCAATATGGAAGCAACACGATACACGTTAACTAATCATGGCAAACTAGTAGCAGATACCACAAAACCAGCATGTAATAACTTAAATAAAACGCCGTACAATAATTCAAACAACAGTAATTCCATTCATAATAAGAAAATTTGCATACAACTTCATAAGGTTTTGTACAATACATGAATGAAATCGTGAAACTACTAACGGAAATACATAATGAAATCTAATACAAAGTCCTAGGGTGATGGTGGATAAATGATGTCCATCATGTGGGACACCTGATCCTCGAGCTCAGTCACCCGAGCACGTAAGGCATGCACTTCCCTCGTCAACTCCTCGGCGGTGGGAGGTGCTGGTGGGGCAGGGGGTGCCGGTGGGGCAGGGGGTGCAGGTGGCGTCGGTGGTGCAGATGGTCCAGATGGTGCAGACGTAGCACTAGAAGTAGATGGTACACTGCGGATGACCTTACACACAAATGGATCAGCAGGGTACGGCACAACCCACTTACAGGCGGTGACCCTAACCAACTGTCCATGTGCGTTCATGAACGGCTTACCTCCATTAACCCCTGGAATAATGGTACCATCGTAGCGGTACCGCTTCTTCGGCGGGGTAGAGGGTGGCGGTACAGGCTCCTCCTCGGGGTCCTCCTCAGAATCCTCCTCGCTGGTGTCATCGGATGATGAACCTTCTGAAGGTAGTGCAGGTACATCACGGGCTGGAGAAAGTGTCTGGCCGGTGGTCATGACCCGATATCTACCAGGTGGGATCGGCACGACTCGTCCGTCAGCGGTGCGTCTAACCCAATGTCCACGCTCATTACGAAAGGGACCGCCCCCGTTTCCCCCAGGGATCACAGTATCATCGGAATGATGCTGTGGCCCCGGGAGTCTAGGGCTGCTTGGTGCTGGGATCTCCTCGGGATCCTCGTCTCTGTCTGAGATGTCCATTAGGTCAGGTGCGTGTCTACTGTCCCCAGAAGACGAATCGCCAGAGTCGCCGGAGGGTAGCGGTGAGTCAGCAACAATAGTAGGCGAGATAGCAGACGTATCTGAATCACTCTCGAAGTCAATGGTCATTGGCAGTATGTCCGACATCTGAACAAGGAAAAATAACTTTTTCCATGTCAGTAAGACATATAGCAAGCACGTAATCAGGCATAGTAACTACAGCAGCCTAGATCGTCTACAGCAGTACATAGCATGGAAATATTAACAGTATCATACCAAAGTAACATGCAATCAAAAGCAGATAGTAGCAGCAGTAGCGAGGATAAGCAATAGCATACAGCAAGATCATATAGCAGTAAAAGTAAGCAGCAGCATGCAGCAGTTCCGCAGAAATAAGTAAATGAGCAAGTTGTAGATTAGTCCTATTAGTGAATCATACTCGACTCGGTCAAGACACACTAATGTAACCTAATTCCCTACAACCTATGCTCTGATAACAAATGTGATGCCCCGTACAAAATCAATGTGTACGGATCATCAACAACAAGTCCATTACACAGTATAATACTATATGATGTTTTAAAACAAGTTTTGCATTCATTAAAAGGTAACGTTTTTACCAACGTCAAATGTTTTAAAAAGGCAACATGCTTCTACGAATAGGAAGAATTAACATAAGTACGTGACACAATCAGTAATGTAATGTAGACCACGAGATTTCGTATTCAAAACAGTGTGAAAAGTATATGCTTATCCGTGGGCACCCGGTAACTAACTTAACAAGTAATATATCACCCCCTAAAAGTACACTTGGCGAGTGCGTATATTTATGAAGTATTAAACACCCATTGACTGCTAGCTCGACTAGCCCGAGTGGGGATGTCAAACCCTGTGGATCTATATCTAAAATTCGTGTCTACCGGTTCATAAACCAATAGTTAAACGTTACCGAGCTAAGGAGAATATTTGTGCCGTTATATCACCCACACATATATAAAGTTTAAGTACTTGTGTCTAGTATGTAAAACATAAAAAGCGCATGTATTCTCAGTCCAAAAAATAGTAAAGTAGATAGGGAGCTATAACTCACAGTGAAAATGCGGTAAAAGTCGATATGAAAAGTATGCAAGTAGTGAGTCGGTCCGAAAGGTCCTCAACCTAAGTCAAAGGTTACTAAGTTAGTATATTGTCCCCCAAAAGTTTTAAAGTAAGTAAGTTAAGTCTTAAGTATCATCATCATTCAGAAAAGATAAAGTAAGTTTTCAACAAGAATAGAGATCGAAACAAAGGGCTGACTTCGGACAGCTACTACGAACTCTATACAAACTGAAAAGATGCATGGTCAGTGGCCAAGGCTCCGTATGTGAGTCCTCTTACCGCTGTCAAATTTTCAGATCCTAACTCGATGTCGTTTGACCGTGGCGACAGTTCAAGCGCTAGTAGGTCAGAAATTTCAACACGTCGTTACAAAGGCGTAGTGCTTTTCGGAAGGCTATAAATCCTAAACCGTATATCGGATTTAGGCGAGTCTTAGACGAAAATTCATCTAATCGAACTGAACTATCTGGAAATAAATTTCCAGAAGCCCCAGGACTATGCTCAGACCCCAAAAAACCAAAAACAAGTGCTCCGGTGGGTTTCTTGGTGCTTGATGCTCATCATGGTTCTCATCCTTGATGCGTATAAGCCTCAAGTGTACAACTCTTGATGTCTTAGCATCACTTTGACCAAGTTTCAACCATCAACACACAACGTCAAGACTAAGAATAAATACAACTCACTTAAGAGTTTTAGAAGGATGATGAACCAAGGTTACATCATGTTTTTAGTCTTAACACAAATACAAGTTCTATTCAAGATTAAAGCTACAAACTTTGATTCAAATCGAGCAAGACCTTAAGTCACATAACTTAGATCAAACAAAGTAATGAAACCCTAAGCTAGAAAGCTTGGGTCCCTTAACAATAATTATGAGATTTCAAAGCTAGAAAGCTTGAATCTTTTATGTCCTTGAAGATCTTTAAAGCAACAAGCTAGATCTTTGTAACGACCCGAGTTCATTATCTCAAAAACACGCCTAAAAAAACGTTTCTGACTCAACACATCTGGACGACGTCCAGTTATCTGGACGGCATCCAGCAAAGAAGGCTTGGAAAGCGTCCAGAAGATCTGGACAGTGTCGAAATGAACTGCCAGATTCTGACTTGGATGTCCAACTTACTCGAGCGGAAAACTCGCTTCCCGACACTTTTAAATGAAACCCTTTTCACAACATGTTAACATAATTAAAACTAAGAAGTTTCCACCATAAAACCAAGTTTTACAACATCGGGCCCGCATCGGCCGTTTTACGAGTTTCATACAAAAATACAAATTCGACCATAAGAGTTTAAATTCCAAACGACACCTAGAGCATGGTGTTTGGGGTTAAACTACCCACATATTGGCCAAACTTCAAAAGCTAAACATGTTCAAAAGCGTCCCCTATCAAAACAAAGCGGGATCACTAATCCAAACGAACGCCCTTATCCTTGTCCACGCCGGAGCTTGCATACACTTACACATACCGTAATATCGCTAGTATATAACAATTAGCATACAAACTCCGAGTATAAGCTAATAACCTCCAAATACCGCAACTAGAATAAACAATAGCATATTCACTGAAATAATATATTATGCTATAACAACACGTACACAAACTATATGGTTAACCATAAACGCGTCATGGTGCTACCGGCTCCGTGGTTCACACCATACGCAATGCTATGACTCTACCGCCTCCGTGGTTCACGTCACTACGCATTTGAGTCATACCCTTTTATAGTGCTACCTGCTCTGTGGTTCACACTTCGGTACTACCGGCTCCATGGTTCACACCTCATTTTATGGTGCTACCGGCTCCATGGTTCACGCTTTGATGCTACCGGCTCCGTGGTTCACATCACAACTCGAGTCATACTCTTTTATAGTGCTACCGGCTCCGTGGTTCACACTTTAACGGCTCGTGCTATAGTGCTACCGGCTCCGTAGTTCACACTACGACACACGTACCATGATGCTACCGGCTCCGTGGTTCACATCATAATACACTCACACATACTATGGTATTACCGGCTCCGTAGTTCATACCATAGCACACAAATAAATACACTATATACATACATGCATAATTATTCCACTCACCTTAACGCCTTCGGTGAATGTTTTATACTTCCGCAAGCTTCAAGGAAAAGTACCTAATACAATAAGTGCTCAATCAACACACAAACTAGTTGGACTTATCACCAACAATTCTCTCATGTGCATTTAATGACTTAAATGCATTAAATGCCCCATTTTCACCAAAACCGTCCATTTAAAGTCAAGACCATCACATAACACTAAAAGCTAGTGACTAAGGTCCAACAACACTAACTAATACACCATTAGGGTATTTCATACCCATCTTTCCCAACTAGGTCAATTATTACCCATTTAACATTTTTAAGTCACACACCCATTTCGGGTCATTGATAATGCTAAAAACGAACATATATTTCATAGCATTATTCCTCAAGAAAGACAAGCTTTTAGTTGCAATTGTTCTATTTACAAGTGATATTCGTTTAAATAATAAAAGGTGAAGACAAAAGACAGATTCTACGAATTGAAGTCGCAAACGACCAAAAAGCTCAAAAGTACAAAAGACAATAAAAAAGGTTCCAATTATTGACAAGAAACGTCTCGAAATTACAAGAGTACAAGATTCAAAACGCAAAGTACAAGATATTAAATTATACGCAAGGACGTTCGAAAATCCGGAACCGGGACCAGAGTCAACTCTCAACGCTCGACGCAACGGACTAAAAATTACAAGCCAACTATGCACATAAATATAATATAATATTTAAATAATTCTTATAATTATTTAATATATTATATTTATTTATAAAACCGTCGGTAAACAAAGAGCCAAACTTGTGTGAGCTGTGAAAGCAAACTCCGCGACTCGCGGAGTTTGAAGGCCAAAAGGGCCGCGAGTCGCGGAGCCCCAAACTCTGAAAATCCCTATAAAAGCAAACGAATTCTGATCGCAAAAATCATCTTTTTTTCCTTCTTCTCTCAATATATACGTAATATATATTTATAATTTATATTTTAATTTTAATTTTAAATCCTAATAATAAGGATATGTTAGCGAATATTGTAAGGGTGTAAGTCGAAATTCTGTCCGTGTAACGCTACGCTATTGTTAATCATTGTAAGTTATGTTCAACCTTTTTAATTTAATGTCTCGTAGCTAAGTTATTATTATGCTTATTTAATCCGAAGTAATCATGATGTTGGGCTAATTACTAAAATTGGGTAATTGGGCTTTGTACCATAATTGGGGTTTGGATAAAAGAACGACACTTGTGGAAATTAGACTATGGGCTATTAATGGGTTTTATATTAACTAAACAATACCTTGTTAATTTAATATACAAACTTATAATTCGACGTATTTATATATAACCACATACGCTTGACTGGGTACGGTGGGCGGGATATCTATAAATACCAATAATTATTCATTTTACCGGATACGGAACTGGATTAATAGTTAATAGACTTGTTGAAACAGGGGTGAATTACATTCAAGGGTAATTGGTGTAATTGTTAACAAAGTAGTAAAACCTTGGTTTACACGCAGTCGATAACCTGGTGTATTCATTAAACAAAGTATTAAAACCTTGTTACAATTCGAATCCCCAATTAGTTGAAATATTTGACTTCGGGAATAAGAATAATTTTACGAAGGCTTTCGCTTTTTATATTTATGACTGATGGACTATTATGGACAAAATCCGTATGGACATATTAAATAATCCAGGACAAAGGACAATTAACCCATGGGCATAAAACTAAAATCAACACGTCAAACATCATGATTACGGAAGTTTAAATAAGCATAATTCTTTTATTTCATATTTAATTTCCTTTATTTTATATTTAATTGCACTTCTAATTATCGCATTTTTATTGTTATTTTATTTAATTGCACTTTTAATTATCGTACTTTTTAATTATCGCAAGTTTATTTTATCGCACTTTTATTATTCGCAATTTCATTATCGTTATTTACTTTACACTTTAATTTAAGTCTTGTATTTATATTTATTATTTTACATTTGGTTTTAACTGCGACTAAAGTTTTAAAATCGACAAACCGGTCATTAAACGGTAAAAATCCCCCTTTATAATAATAATATTACTTATATATATATTTGTATTTTTATAAAAGTAAACTAATATAGCGTTAAGCTTTGTTTAAAAAGATTCCCTGTGGAACGAACCGGACTTACTAAAAACTACACTACTGTACGATTAGGTACACTGCCTATAAGTGTTGTAGCAAGGTTTAAGTATATCCATTCTCTAAATAAATAAATATCTTGTGTAAAATTGTATCGTATTTAATAGTATTTCCTGCTAAAATTTAATAGTATTATATACTACTCTGCTAAAACATCAAGTATTTTTGGCGCCGCTGCCGGGGAATACTCTTAAACGCCGGAAGCGCAACGCTAATATAAAAAAATATATATATATAAGTATTTTTAAGATTTTGTTAAATATTTAAGTTTTATAAAGTTTCTTTATTTTTATATAAGTTTTATTTAAGTATTTTGTTTTTATTTAAAACATAAAAAATAAAAAAACCGAAAAAAAAAAATTTATATATAAATCTATTTTTAAGATATTTATAAAATTATAAAGTTGTTCTATTTTTATTTTAGTTTTTAAATATAAGTTTTTATTATATAAATATTTAGATTTTAAAACAGAAAAATATAATAAAAAAAAAAGTCGAATAAAAAAAAACGTACCTGAGTTGATTTTTGGAACCCCGCGACTCGCGGAGGTTTTCTGCATCGAGTACCGCGACTCGCGGAGTAACTCTGACACCGACAGAAACCCTAACTGCAATTAATTACGGGTAATTAATTATTATTATTATTATTTAACCCTAATTATTATTATTATAATTAGTTTTATTTTAAGTTTTACTTTTAATTTAATTTGTTTTATTTAGTTAAATTAGTTTAATTAAATTGTAAAATTAATAGTTTTATAAAATAAATAATATAAAAATAATATTTTTATAAAATTTGTACTTTTTACAACTTTTTGTATATTTTTATATTTTGTCCCTTTTTAATTGTTTTAGCGTAATATTTGTATTTTTAGCTCATATTTAGTTTTAAACTTAGTTTTTGCCATAGTTATTTTTATTTCTAGATGTTTAGGCTTTGCCGTAGAATTCCTTAAGTGTTTCTTTTTCTTTAGACTAAGATTTAGGTGCTTTAGAATTTTGCGACGCCTTTTTAAGTTTTAGTTTCTTTTTAAGTTATTTCCATTTGGGATTTAGTTTTTCCTGTAAGCTTTAATATTTTTAGACGACTTTTACCTATGTATCAATTATCATTCCAATTAGTAATCTCAATTTGCGATTATAATTTTAAGTTAGTTGTAGTAATAAGGTTAGGTTAGTCAAGTGTTTTTAAGTTTTATAAGTTTCTTTTATTTTTCCGTCACCTTTTATTTTTCAACCATTTTTCTTTTTCGACCTTTTTCCGACGAGCTCTTTTTCTTTCTTATTTCTCGCTATTCTAGTTTTTAGGACATAGATTTTTATTCTACTTCTTATCTAAATTTCTTAAAATTACGAAAATTTATTTTAAGTGGTTAAATTAATAGACATCAAAATTTTCTGGTTCGTAGTAATAGTTGGATTTGTACGTGGACCGGGTTATTGGAGCCAAACAGTCCTCAATTATATTGAGACCAAACGAATCCTGCCCCTCTGCTGCATCTTTTGGCTATTCGAAACGTGGGCAAAATCAGAAAAGTCTATTGATTGGATAACTTATTATAATTTTTCTTTCCTTTTTAAAAACTAATAGGATATTCAGTGAATGCACCGAGCAAGACGTTCACCACCTTTTGTACGTTCACCACCTGTAACTAGATCAAGACATTTAGCAAATATTACCGCCGTTGATTTTTCTTTAGAATCGTCATCCAGTCGACCAAGTACTCCAGTTCAAATTTCCGATAATCCATTTTTTGAACCCGACCTCACAATTGAGAATCCGGAGAATATTCAGGAACGATTCGTAGATCCTAAACCACTAAACTTTCCTCCGGAACCACCAATCATTCAAACAGAGATTGTTGAGGAACGAACCATTAAATCAGAATCCTCTAGTGATTCCGATTCAACAAATTCAATTATGGAGAATCTGGAACCTTTAAGTATGGAAGACCGAATGAGAGCTAAACGCACTGGCCAAGGTCACGCAATTACTCATCCAGACATTAATGCGCCAGATTATGAAATCAAAGGATAAATTCTACACATGGTGACTAATCAATGCCAATTTAGTGGTGCGCCGAAGGAAGATCCAAATGAACATCTACATACCTTTAATAGGATCTGCACACTATTTAAAATCCGAGAAGTGGAGGATGAACAGATGTATCTCATGTTATTTCCCTGGACTTTAAAGGGAAAATCCAAAGATTGGTTGGAATCGTTACCTGAAGGGGCAATCGATACATGGGACGTTTTAGTTGAAAAATTTCTTAAACAATTCTTTCCGGCATCTAAAGCCGTAAGACTTCAAGCAGAAATTGTTACGTTCACACAGAAACCAAATGAAACTCTATATGAGGCGTGGACAAGATATGGAAAGTTATTAAGAGGATGTCCGCAACATGGTTTAGACACCTGTCAAATAGTACAAATATACTACCAAGGATGCGACATCACTACAAGGAAAGACATAGATATAGCAGCTGGTGGTTCTATTATGAAGAAAACCGAAACTGATGCTTACAAAATTATTGATAACACTGCTTCCCACTCACATGAGTGGCACCAAGAAAAAGATATCGTTAGATCATCTAAAGCAGCTAGACCCGATTCTAGCCATGACTTAGATTCCATTTCCGCAAAGATAGATGCTGTGGAGAGACGAATGGAAAAGATGACTAAAGATATTCATTCGATACGAATTAGTTGTGAGCAGTGTGGAGGACCACATTTGACAAAAGATTGTCTCAGTATTGAATTAACAATGGAACAAAGAGAGAATATTTCAAGAATATTTCATACATAAACCAAAGGCCTGGAAATAATTATCAGAATAATTATCAACCGCCAAGACCGATTTACAATCAAAACCAGAATTATAACAGAAATATTCCATACAACAACCAACAAGGTCCTAGCAATCAACAAGTATCCAATAATACTTACAATCAGCAAAGACCTAATTTTCAAAACAAACCACCACAACAAACCGATGATAAAAAGTCGAATTTAGAAGATATGATGACGAAGCTAGTTGAAACTCAAACGCAGTTTTTCACATCTCAGAAACAAACTAATGAACAAAATGCTCAAGCATTTAGAAATCGACAAGCTTCTATTCAAAATCTGGAACAAGAAGTAAGTAACCTAGCAAGGTTAATAGGTGAAAGAAAACCGGGAAGTTTACCTAGTGATACAAATGCTAACCCCCGGAATGAAACAGCTAAAGCTATTACCACAAGAAGTGGTATAACACTTAAACCACCTGAAATACCTGTAACTTTTGATGAAGTTATTCCTACTCCACAAGAACCACAACCTAATCAAGATAAGGAAAAAGAACCGGTAGTTGAAAAGGTTAATGAAGATAACACAGTTAAGGCTAAACCTTATGTTAAACCATACCAACCACCACTTCCTTACCCGAGTAAAATGAAGAAAGAGAAACTTGAAGCCGAGCAATCCAAATTCTTGGATATGTTTAAACAGATAAATGTAAATCTTCCTTTCATTAATGTGATTTCAGGAATGACTAGATATGCTAAATTCTTGAAAGATCTAATCTCAAATAGAAAGAAAATGGAAGAACTCTCGGCTGTTACCATGAATGCTAATTGTTCAGCAGTGCTGTTGAATAAGATACCAGAAAAATTATCTGATCCAGGAAGTTTCACAATTCCATGTTTTCTGGGTAGTCTTAGTTCAATAGAAGCATTGGCAGACTTAGGTGCTAGTATAAATCTAATGCCGTATTCACTATACGCTAAACTAGACCTTGGAGAATTGAAACCAACCAGAATAAGCATACAACTAGCCGATAGATCAATAAAATATCCTAGAGGGATAATGGAGAACATGCTAGTTAAAGTTGGTACTTTAGTATTTCAAGTAGATTTTGTTGTTCTGGACATGGAAGAAGATTCTCAAGTTCCTCTCATATTAGGAAGACCATTCTTAAACACGGCTAAAGCAATGATAGACGTGTTCGGTAAGAAATTGACCCTAAGTATAGAGGATGAGAGTGTTACCTTTTCAGTTGATAGAGCAATGCAACAACCACAATCTGCAGATGATACAAGTTATTATATTCAAACTATAGATGAACATGCAAAATTATTAGAAGAATTTCCAGAATTACAAGGAACAGGAGAATGTTCTTTAGGAGAAGGTAATGAACCAATTGATGAAGCTGAAATGTTAGCTACACTTATAGCTAATTGATATGAACCAACAACAGAAGAAATTCAAATGCTAAAAGAAGAAGACAGATATCGATACAAATCATCGATAGAAGAACCTCTGAAATTAGAGTTAAAGCCACTTCCAAACCATTTGGAATACGCTTATTTACATGGTGAATCTGAATTACCTGTAATAATATCGTCTTCTCTTACTGAAAATGAGAAATCACAACTCATTTCTGTGTTGAAAGCTCATAAACCAGCCATTGCATGGAAGATTCATGATATTAAAGGAATAAGTCCTTCGTATTGCACACATAAAATCCTTATGGAAGAAGGTCATAAAACGTATGTGCAACGCCAACGAAGACTAAATCCTAATATGCAAGATGTAGTTAAGAAAGAGATTATTAAACTGCTAGATGCAGGTCTAATTTATCCAATCTCTGATAGTCCATGGGTAAGCCCAGTTCAATGCGTGCCTAAGAAGGGTGGCATGACTGTCATTACAAATGAGAAAAATGAGCTTATTCCTACTAGGACTGTAACAGGATGGCGTGTGTGTATTGATTATAGAAAATTAAATGACGCCACCAGAAAAGATCACTTTCCCTTACCTTTCATTGATCAAATGTTGGAAAGATTAGCCGGAAATAGTTACTATTGTTTTCTAGATGGATTTTCCGGATATTTTCAAATTCCAATAGCACCCGAAGACCAAGAGAAAACCACATTCACGTGCCCTTATGGTACTTTTGCTTACAAACGCATGCCATTTGGACTTTGCAACGCCCCTGCAACCTTTCAAAGGTGTATGATGGCGATTTTTCATGACATGATAGAAGAATGCATGGAAGTTTTCATGGATGACTTTTCAGTCTTCGGTGATACATTTGAATCATGTCTAGTTAATCTGGAACGAATGCTTATTAGATGCGAACAATCAAATCTAGTACTTAATTGGGAGAAATGTCATTTCATGGTTAAAGAAGGCATCGTTCTTGGACATAAAATTTCAAAAGAAGGAATTGAAGTGGATAGAGCTAAAGTAGATGTAATTGCTAAACTTCCACATCCCACCAATGTAAGAGGAGTTAGGAGTTTTCTAGGGCATGCCGGTTTTTACCGACGTTTCATAAAAGATTTTTCTAAAATTGCCACTCCTATGAATAAACTCCTAGAAAAGGATGCTCCATTCATCTTTTCCGATGAGTGTATCAAATCTTTTAATATTCTTAAAGAGAAACTCACTAATGCGCCGATCATGATAACACCAAATTGGAATCTACCATTTGAACTAATGTGCGATGCAAGTGATTTTGCAATGGGAGCCGTTTTAGGACAAAGGATTGAAAAACGATTTCAACCTATATATTATGCTAGTAAGACGTTACAAGGAGCACAAACGAACTATACAACTACTGAAAAAGAACTCCTTGCTATTGTCTTTGCTTTTGAAAAATTTCGATCATATCTCGTTCTAGCAAAAACGGTGGTCTATACCGACCATTCTGCTCTTAGATACCTATTTTCAAAACAAGATGCTAAACCAAGATTAATCCGTTGGATCTTACTCTTACAAGAGTTTGATATTGAAATCCCAGATAAAAGCGGAGCAGAAAATCTCGCCGCTGATCATCTTTCTCGTCTTGAAAATCCCGAATTAGAAGTTCTAAATGAATCGGCCATACAAGACAACTTTCCTGATGAATATCTATTGAAGATAGATTATAAAGAAATTCCATGGTTTGCAGACTATGCAAACTACTTAGTTTGTGGATTCCTTGAAAAAGGATTATCGTACCAAAGACGAAAGAAATTCTTCAGTGATATAAAACACTATTTTTGGGAAGATCCACATCTGTTTAAAAGTTGTCCCGATGGAATAATATGCCGATGTGTATTTGGAGATGAAGCTAGTAAAATATTAAACCATTGTCACACAGGACCAACAGGAGGGCATTATGGGCCTCAACTAACAGCAAGAAAAGTTTATGATGCTGGATTCTATTGGCCTACAATTTACAAAGACGCACACCTTCTTTGCAAATCCTGTGATGCTTGTCAAAGGGCCGGAAAAATAAGTCAACGTGATGAAATGCCACAAAATGTCATACAAGTATGTAAAGTATTTAACATTTGGGGTATTGACTTTATGGGTCCATTTCCAAAATCTCATAATAATCTCTACATTCTCGTAGCCATTGATTATGTATCTAAATGGGCGGAAGCACAAGCTCTCCCAACTAACGATGCACGAGTTGTAGTCAACTTTTTAAAACGTCTTTTTGCAAGGTTTGGAACACCGAAAGCTTTAATAAGTGATCAGGGTACTCATTTCTGTAATAATCAACTTGAGAAAGTTCTTAAAAGATATGGAGTAACTCATAAAATCTCCACCGCATATCATCCACAAACAAGTGGACAAGTTGAAAATACCAACCGAGCTTTAAAACGTATTCTAGAGAAAACCGTAGGATCAAATCCGAAGGAATGGTCCATTAAATTGGAGGATGCACTCTGGGCTTTTAGAACAGCCTACAAAACTCCAATTGGAACCACACCTTTTAGACTTGTTTATGGAAAAGCATGTCATCTTCCAGTAGAAATTGAACACAAAGCATTTTGGGCTTTGAAGACATGTAATCTTGATTTACATGAAGCCGGACGTCTACGATTAAGTCAACTAAACGGATTAGAAGAATTAAGACATGAAGCATGCGAAAATTCGTTAATCTATAAAGAAAGAACGAAGAAATGGCATGATAAAAGAATCAGAAGTTCAAAAGAATTTAAAGAAGGAGACAGAGTTCTTCTTTTCAATTTACAATTCAAGCTATTTCCTGGAAAATTGAAATCAAGATGGTCTGGACCATTCATAGTCAAAAGAGTTTTCCCATACGGAACGATAGAATTAATAAATTCAAATGGGATTGAATTTAAAGTTAATGGTCACAGAGTTAAACATTACATACATGGTCCGATGGAAGTCGACAACGAAGTTAATCACAATTTCGACACCACAGCTAACTAAGTGTGGGGAGAATCAAGTCTTTAAAGGATAATATGTATTTCTGTTAGATTTAGATTGTCTGTTTTCGTATAGTTCTCGAAAATGGAACCCGAATGGTCTTTCCCTAGCAGACCCTAAAGAACTAGTCTTCTCCCCCAATTCTGAATTTTTATTTTTTTTAAGTTTTTAGGAAATGAAGACTGCCTGTGAACTAAACCATGGTCTAATGCTACACGCTTTGATCACTAAACGTAATAATGACACACTACCGAGTGAAATAGTATCAGTAATCAGAGAAAGAATGGACGGAGTTAGAAAAGAATCCAGATGCGAAGATAATAAGTTACAATTTGGTAAAGGAAAATCAAAATCCGCAGTGAAAAGAAGAGCACGACACCCATAACGATGTCACAAATGCGGAAAATGGTCACATGGAGGTAAATGTTCAAATAATCAAACCTATTCAAACACCGAATTTGTTACTTTGTGCAGAGACGGACCATTCATATGTTTAGAAGAAAAGACACTGAATGCTCGAGGTTACGCCTATGTAGCCATGGAAAACCAATTAAACCGACTATCTTATGAATGGGATAGATCATATAACTAAGAAATCTATTTCACAGGTATGTTTGTACAGTTTTTATTTTATTTTTTTTATTTTTAACCTTTTGATAATAAACGCTAATTTGTTCGCTAAAAAGTATTAAATTGGTATTGAATAAAATTAGGGTTGGCGACCGAAATTATTGATATCATTCAAAAAATTTATTACATCACTGCGAAATTTAACGTTTATTCTTAAGGTATAAATATCTTTAATCAATCAACCCAAAATATTTCAAAAATTCGTCATGAGTTAAATTAGGTCTTGGAACCGAAATTACTTTACCGAAAAGAGGGGCGCATATTTTTGATAATATTTGATTGATAAAAGTGGGATAAAAAGCCAAAAAGATTTTTAATTTTATTTTTACCATGTTTTTAAAATTAATATTTAAATCTTAAATTAATATTGTAAACTTTGTAAAATCAATATATTTAAAATTGTAAATATTTAAAAAAATTAATATAAGTTTAGTGTGAATTTATAATATGAATTTTTAAATTCAGTTTGGTGTGAATCTTTAATTTAAAAAAAAAAATATATGAATTTTTAATTTTATGCATTTCAAATTTTAAAGTTTGGTGTGAATTTTTAATATTAATTTTGAATTTTATATTTAAGTTGTGTGAATTTAAAAACAAAATTTTACTTTATCTCATTAAGTTAAAAATATGATTTTTAAAATTCGTCGTAAGTTGAAGACTAGGTCTTTGAACCGAAATTGCTTTACCCGAGGGAGGGACGAGAAATTTTATTATCATTATTTTTAATCTTATTGAATTAAAGTATGCCAAAAACATTAAAAAACCCAAAAATCTTAGCTTTTAAAACAATCGCTACAAAAAGACAAATTTTAAAATTTTGTCGAGGAACGGACTAGGACATCGATCCGAAACGACCTCGTCCTAAATAACAAGGGAAACAAAATTTTAAAATTAATTACTTAATTGTTTTAATTAATATAAGATGTTAAAAAAATAAAAAAATAAAAAAAAACTCCGCGACTCGCGGAGTTTGAAGGGGAAATCTCCGCGAGTCGCGGGAGGACCGAAATACAGAAAAAAAAAATATATCGCAAAGAACTGATCAGACCAAACACCACAAAACCAAACCTGCGAAATAAACCCGAAAATACTGCGAAAATACACGAGAAAACACCCCCAAAATCACAATTTTTAACCGTTAATCATCAAATCTTTTACTAAAATCATGTTGAGAAGGATGCTATCAAGGAATTACTCAAGAAAAACGGTAAATTTCTACACCTAAACACCATTTAATCCGAAAATTAGTGTTCTTGAGCAATTTTTTCCCCAATTTGATTTTGATGCTTTTTAGTGTAATTATGCTTAAATTGTTTATGTATTATACTTGTATAACCTAGATTGATGCTATTTAACATGATTAGAAGCCTTAAACTTCAAATTTTGAGTAATCTAGGGTTTGTGTTCTTGAGCAAATTTGGGGCTTTTTGATATAAACAGGTTATGGCCGATTTTTATCATGAATTGTTGCTAAATTAAGTAGTGTAACATGTTTAGGTAGTTAAATGATCCAAACTTTAAGCCTAAACATGATTTTGAGAATTAAAGTAGACTTTTTCAAGTCTAAAAATTCATGAACTTGATTTTTGAAAGATAATGCCATTTGAAACTTGTTTAATTGCTAGTAATGATTATTTTGACATGTTATTTGAGTTGAATGCTTATGAACTTGGCGAACATTTTCGTATATGTTATTTTGAAAAAGTGTAGATTTGATGAAAATATGAAAATGAGCTTAAGTTTGATATAAATTGATCATGTCATTGTAATTATTTTGATTGATGATTTTGCTGACACTAATGCATATTTGGATGCACAAAAATTGTGTTTGATGTGTTTTGCAGACTGAAAGGGGTGAATCTTCATCTCAAGCTCGCAATGCTCCTGCTGAGAATGCGGAACAACAGGAGGTGGATAACTACTACAAGCAAGATATACCTCATCCAGTCATGACATTTTCTGATATGCACTTGGAAGAGTTGCACCCGAACCTGAGATTTGACAGACTTTGGATAGATTATCCAAAATACCAAAGGGGTTTGCATACTCTTCATTCTAAAATTGTTGAGTTACCTAGGGTCATAGAATGGGGACCCTTAGAAGCTGTAGAATTGGCCGGGCCAATTCGGGAATTACTTGTACAGAGGTATGGTAATTCTACTTTTAATGACTGGGTACGTTTATTCACCATGCATAGACCTGTATATAAAGTATGGTGTGAAGAATTGTTGTGTAGTATAGAGTTGAATGATCGGGTAGCTAGTTTAACCGATCGATCTTTTATTAGATTTTTGTTAGGAGGTTCGATGCGCCACATGTCTTTACTAGACATGGCTCAGGCTTTACGTATATATACGCCTGAGGAGTTAGCATCTGCCGATTGTAGAGGGTTAATACTAAATGGTAGAAAGATAGATGAAAATTTTGATACACACGGTGTATGGAGTCAAATGACAAGCCATCACCGATTCAAAGGGGGAAATTACTCTTATTTGGATATAGATAGAGCTGAATTAAGAGTGATTCATAGGTTTTTAGCTAATTCGATTACACAAAGAGGTAAGAACAAGGAAAAGGTAAATGAACAGGATTTGTTTTACCATATGTGTATTCGAGACCCACAAAGCGCTGTAAGTATACCTTATTGTGTGGGTTATTATTTATCAGCTATGGTTAGGGAGATGAGACCGCATAGCATAATAGGAGGTGGTATTTTTATTACTTTGATTGCTGAATATCTCGGTGTGGATATAAGTCGGGGGGGATTATTAGTCGAAGAACCAGAACCCCGCGATACTATAGGTTTAAATGTATACCATGGTGCGAAAGTTTTGAAGAGGCGAAATAACGCCGCAGTACAATACCATGGTAGACATCTACAGGTTGAGAGAAACCAACAGCAAGGTAATGTAGGAGGGGGAAATGAGATGCAAGAAATGCAAAGGTTTATAGCTTCACAGGAGTACGAAAATGCTAGACAGAGAGCATTTGAAGATTGGCAAGTTCATCATAACCAAATCATAGCTCATTGCCAACATATAGGTAGAAACTATATTCCTACACCAAAACCCATATTCCCTCCCTGGTCTATAGAGATGCAACCACCGTATCCTACGTATAACCCTGCCGAAGCATTCTATAGCACCTATGGTTATGCCTGGAACCCCTATTGGTATCAATATCATCCCTAGTCTACTTAGTTTTATTTATTTTGTAATTTGTAATGTTGATACGTTTAATAATTATGTTAATATTGTAATAGTTTTTATAATTTTCTAACTTTTATTCTTAGATTTTAATAATTTTTGAATGTGGGGTAATATACCAAACTTCAAAAATATGTATATATGTTTGCAGTTTATCTTATGTACACAACATGGTAAAACAACGCATTTTCAAAGACTGGCATTAAGTTCAGCAAAAGCAACTAATTTTGACGACAAGATGCAAAATATATGTGAAATAACAACAAGACGGAATGAACAAATGATGTGCACCATTTATCATTCAGCAAACAAACGCCAATATATTTGGAAACTTTGGTAAAAATTTAATCATTTTCACACAAATCACCCTCAATAATTTAAATTGTTACTGATTTCTTGCAAATGAGGGCATTGCAAGATCTTAAGTGTGGGAAGGGGTTAAATTCTTTCGAATTTTATAATTTTTATCTTAAACACTTGGTTACCATTAAAAATACTAGTAAAGCAGTAGTTGTATTAGAATCTAGTGCTCTCTGATAATAAAGAACAGCCCTAGTCTTATATACTGACTACCCAATTCTAGTAAAATTTTTCAAAATTTTCAATTAAATGAACTCAAAATCATGTTTATACATATTTATGAACGATAAAACTAGGTTTTAACACCGAAATTATTGTTACCTCGGAAAGGACATAAATTGAGAAACAAACCAAAATGTTAAAATTCATTTAAAATGGAATAGAGGACGATAAAAAGGAAAATAAATTGAGAAACAAACCAAAATGTTAAAATTCATTTAAATCCTAACCATGAGAAGGATTTATCTCGTACAATGGGGGGGCACCATGCAAATTAGCTGGATAAGACTAATGAATCAGATCCCCAGAAAGGATAATCTCCTTAAAGATTAAAAATCAGCTTTTAAGCCTGATATTACTCAATCCTTGAGATTGACCTTAAAGATTGAGAATTACAAACTCATGGAATTCAATGATATCTAAACTCGAGCTTGAACGAGAAAATATTTTGATCAAATTATAAACCGATTTGTTTTCTAAAAACCCATTTTCAATGCGTTCATTACCTTTGAACGTAAAATCCTAGGAATTCACCTGGAATTCATTAGGTCACCTGAACTAAATCGGGTGTCAACCGTAAGAACGGTGGTTGCATAGTGGTCAAAGACAGGACCTTGTGCCAGACCAAAAAATTATAAGGGTGAGCTTTACTATTGCTCCTACCAAGGATAGTAATTGCGTCCGACACGTTATAGACCATAATTAAAAGCATGTCAGGGGACATTGCCTTAACAGTTGCTTGTTCAACGCTTTCCTTTACAACCGGACGGTAGTTTACCGAAAGGTAATATACGGGACAAGTAAACTGGACGTGTTGCTTTCCAAATACAAGGTTAGCAAGTGGGTGACACAAAACCGCAAGTTTTGAGCTAAAATTTTCAAATCTGAAACCCACCAAACCCACAAAAACAATTTGCAAACACCGGTAAAGGGTTATTTCGGAAAACTTATCTAGGGTAAAAGCTAGATTGAATTTTCAAAAGATCAAATATTTTCATAAAGATCCAATTTCCTTAAGGATCTACATTTTCATAGTCATGTGGGACTGTAAACCATATCGTTACTACCATTGTTTATACCGCCGTATAGAAATCACTGATCTACAAAGTGTGAAGAATAAAGAAGTGATTCTAGTATTTCAAGACAATATTGCTTGAGGACAAGCAACGCTTAAGTGTGGGAATATTTGATAATGCTAAAAACGAACATATATTTCATAGCATTATTCCTCAAGAAAGACAAGCTTTTAGTTGCAATTGTTCTATTTACAAGTGATATTCGTTTAAATAATAAAAGGTGAAGACAAAAGACAGATTCGATGAATTGAAGATGCAAACGACCAAAAAGCTCAAAAGTACAAAAGACAATAAAAAAGGTTCCAATTATTGACAAGAAACGTCTCGAAATTACAAGAGTACAAGATTCAAAACGCAAAGTACAAGATATTAAATTATACGCAAGGACGTTCGAAAATCCGTAACCGGGACCAGAGTCAACTCTCAACGCTCGATGCAACGGACTAAAAATTACAAGTCAACTATGCACATAAATATAATATAATATTTAAATAATTCTTATAATTATTTAATATATTATATTTATTTATAAAACCGTCGGTAAACAAAGAGCCAAACTTGTGTGAGCTGTGAAAGCAAACTCCGCGACTCGCGGAGTTTGAAGGCCAAAAGGGCCGCGAGTCGCGGAGCCCCAAACTCTGAAAATCCCTATAAAAGCAAACGAATTCTGATCGCAAAAATCATCTTTTTTTCCTTCTTCTCTCAATATATACGTAATATATATTTATAATTTATATTTTAATTTTAATTTTAAATCCTAATAATAAAGATATGTTAGCGAATATTGTAAGGGTGTAAGTCGAAATTCTGTCCTTGTAACGCTACGCTATTTTTAATCATTGTAAGTTATGTTCAACCTTTTTAATTTAATGTCTCGTAGCTAAGTTATTATTATGCTTATTTAATCCGAAGTAATCATGATGTTGGGCTAATTACTAAAATTGGGTAATTGGGCTTTGTACCATAATTGGGGTTTGGATAAAAGAACGACACTTTTGGAAATTAGACTATGGGCTATTAATGGGTTTTATATTAACTAAACAATACCTTGTTAATTTAATATACAAACTTATAATTCGACGTATTTATATATAACCACATACGCTTGACTGGGTACGGTGGGCGGGATATCTATAAATACCAATAATTATTCATTTTACCGGATACGGAACTGGATTAATAGTTAATAGACTTGTTGAAACAGGGGTGAATTACATTCAAGGGTAATTGGTGTAATTGTTAACAAAGTAGTAAAACCTTGGTTTACACGCAGTCGATAACCTGGTGTATTCATTAAACAAAGTATTAAAACCTTGTTACAATTCGAATCCCCAATTAGTTGAAATATTTGACTTCGGGAATAAGAATAATTTTACGAAGGCTTTCGCTTTTTATATTTATGACTGATGGACTATTATGGACAAAATCCGTATGGACATATTAAATAATCCAGGACAAAGGACAATTAACCCATGGGCATAAAACTAAAATCAACACGTCAAACATCATGATTACGGAAGTTTAAATAAGCATAATTCTTTTATTTCATATTCAATTTCCTTTATTTTATATTTAATTGCACTTCTAATTATCGCATTTTTATTGTTATTTTATTTAATTGCACTTTTAATTATCGTACTTTTTAATTTTCGCAAGTTTATTTTATCGCACTTTTATTATTCGCAATTTCATTATCGTTATTTACTTTACGCTTTAATTTAAGTCTTGTATTTATATTTATTATTTTACATTTGGTTTTAACTGCGACTAAAGTTTTAAAATCGACAAACCGGTCATTAAACGGTAAAAACCCCCCTTTATAATAATAATATTACTTATATATATATATTTGTATTTTTATAAAAGTAAACTAATATAGCGTTAAGCTTTGTTTAAAAAGATTCCCTGTGGAACGAACCGGACTTACTAAAAACTACACTACTGTACGATTAGGTACACTGCCTATAAGTGTTGTAGCAAGGTTTAAGTATATCCATTCTCTAAATAAATAAATATCTTGTGTAAAATTGTATCGTATTTAATAGTATTTCCTGCTAAAATTTAATAGTATTATATACTACTCTGCTAAAACATCAGTCATCCACTAACCCCATTAACACCCATTTGCTTAATAACTAGGTGTGCTAGTAATTAACTAACCAATTATGACTCATAAGTCCATTTAACATCTCCAAAACCCTAGGTTAGTCATCCTTAGGTCCTCATGACCCAATCTTACCCAAGAACACCCAAAATCACCAAATATGGGTTTTGTGTTCATCACTAACCCAAACCCTAACCCTAAAACAAATTAAAATAAGGAAATCAAGATTAGAGCATACCACCACAATCACAACAAAGCTAGTGATTAGATGAACAACTTTAACACACGCGCTTTGGCCCGAAATCAACTTCTTCTTCCTCGATTTGAGCTTTCTCACACAAGAATCACTCTCTTTCTCTCTCTCTCTCTCTAGAATTGAAGTGGAAGGAGGAGGTAGTTGAAAGTGGAGTGAATGAGGCTCCTAGAACTGATCTTGTGGCCTTAGATTCGTCTAACAAGTGAAAAGACCAAACTACCCCCATTTAATATCTAAAAGAACACAGCTGGCCTGCCAGTTCAACTGGACGGCGTCCAGGATTCTGGACGGCGTCCAACCCTTTACAATTGGACGGCGTCCCATAGATTTGGACGGCGTCCCAAACACCTGAGAAAAACAGGATCTTACAATCTTCAAGTTTCATGAAGATCATAAACACAAGTTTTGATCTTTTAGCAAAAACAAAGTGATTTTAAGCTATAAAGCTTAGATCCATCAAAGTAATGAAGATCTAAAGCTATAAAGCTTGAATCTTTTATGTTCTTGAAGATCTTTAAAGCAAAAGGTTAGATCTTCAAGTTTCATTAAAATCATAAACACAAGTTTTGATCTTTTAACAAAAATAAAGAGATCATAAGCTAGAAAACTTAGATCCAACAAAGTAATGAAGATTCAAAGCTAGAAAGCTTGAATCTTTCATGTTCTTGAAGGATTCAAATCAAAGTTTGAATCTACAAGATATAACAAGATCAAAAAGCTAAAAAGCTTGATCTTATGATGATGATGATGTCGTGATTAAGAAGAGAAAAATAAGAAGAAGAAAATTTAAAAACTTACAATTTTAGTGTGAGAAAGACTAGAGAGAAAATTAGAGAGAAAGTGTGTGTAAAATGAGAATGAGATCAAGTGTGAAGTAAAAGAAATAGGCTTGATATATATAGTGGTGGAGGTGGTGGTTGGCCGACGGCCTAGGGGTGGACAAGGGGGAGACAAACTTTGCTTTTTGCATGGTGGTGGTCTAAAGGTGGTGCTTGTTGTTGGAATCCCATGCAACATGTGTAGTAATGGTTAACAAAAATGCTAGTATGTTGGCTCATCTTAATGGGTTTTTGTCCTACTTCTTAATGGGTCATAAATCCATTAAAGTTGGGCTAGTTCAATGGTCCATTAACTAGAGTAGGGTGGGCCTAAGTCCATTAAGGTAAAAAGTCCAATAAGACTAACTAGTGTGCATTAGTAAATTACTAAGCGTAATTAAGCAACCAATAAGCCAAGTAATTGTCATTAGAAAATAACATTTAGTATTACGTAGTCATAATATTCCAATTATGACAAAAGTTAAATGTGTACCAAGTACGTAGCTCGCTTTAAACGACAAGTGACACTAACGGTCATAAAAGCATTCGGGGATCAAGTTAAGTAACTAAGTACTTAATAGTACGTCGTAAGGTATTAAAGAAAGTAATTAACATGAATAATGATCCCAGAATATAATCTAACACAGTACGTACAAATACGCAGTTTCGTGAAAGTAATAAGCAAAAATATAAGTCGAAAAAGTCGGGTCATTACATTCGAAACCGAATAACACCCTTCCACGGTGAAACCTTAAGCATCACCATGTCACCTTCTTGGAACTCAATCGGTCGCCTACGCTTATCGGCATAAGATTTTTGTCTATCTTGACCCTCCTTTAATCGAGCTCGAATCATCTCAATTTTACTATTTGTCTCTAAAACTAAATCGGTACTCCTGATTTCCCTTTGTCCCACTTCACCCCAACAAATTGGGGTTCGACACCGTCGCCCATAAAGCATCTCATAAGGTGGCATCTCGATACTAGTATGATAACTATTATTGTACGAGAATTCCACCAAAGGTAAGTGTTCATCCCAACTACCACCGAAATCGATAACACACGTTTGTAACATATCCTCCAATGTTTTATTAGTACGTTCAGTTTGACCGTCCATTTGAGGATGATACGCCGTGCTCATATTCAATTGCGTACCCATATCTTCATGAAACTTATTCCAAAACCGGGATGTGAAACGAGTATCCCGATCCGAAACAATATATATAGGAACTCCATGCCTCGATATCACCTCTTTGACAAACAACTTCGATAAGGTCTCCAACGATATCGTTTCCCGAACGGGAAGAAACAAAGCACTCTTCGTCAATCGATCAACTATCACCCAAATTGTGTCAAGTTGGGTTCTCGCCGTCTTCGGTAACTTTGTAATGAAATCCATGGTAATGTACTCCCATTTCCATTTCGGGATTTCTAGCGATTGTAACATACCATACGGCTTTTGGTGTTCGACCTTAACTTGCAAACACGTGACGCATTGTTCAACGTACTTAACAACATCACGCTTCATGCCCGGCCACCAATACTCTTTCAAATCAAGATACATCTTCGTCGCACCGGGATGAATGGAGTACTTTGACTTATGTGCCTCATCAAGTAGCACTTGTCTGTAATCACCCATCTTAGGTACCCACACTCTTCCTTGAAAAGACAATAAACCATGTGGGCCTAAGGTAATAGACTCCGTTTGCCCCATGATTCGTTCTTCATGCTTGTTGTTAACAAAAGCTTCAATTTGAATCTCACCAAGCTTTACAAGAAAATCGTTAGTAATAATCATGCGTAACGATCCCACTCGTATCGCCGGATGTTGACTCTTTCGACTCAATGCATCCGCGACCACATTCGCCTTACCCGGATGGTAAAGTATCTCACAATCATAATCCTTCACCACATCCATCCATCTACGTTGAAGATAATTCAAATCTCGTTGGTCAAAGAGATGTTTTAAACTCTTGTGATCCGAATAAATCGTACACTTGACTCCATATAAGTAGTGGCGCAAAATTTCAACGCATGCACCGCCGCCGCCAATTCAAGATCATGAGTCGGGTATCTCTTTTCGTGTTCCTTCAATTGTCGAGAGGCGTAAGCAATGACTTTACCCCATTGCATTAGAACACACCCGAGCCCATTTAATGAGGCATCACAATAAACCATCATATCTTCTATACCTTCCGGCAACACCAAAACCGGAGCTTGACACAACTTCTCTTTCAACAAGTGGAAAGCAATTTCTTGCTCGTTCTCCCAATTAAATCTTGCATTCTTTCTCGTCAACTTCGTCAATGGAGAGGAAATCTTAGAAAAGTCTTGGATAAACCGACGATAATAACCGGCCAATCCGAGAAAACTTCGAATCTCCGTAGGTGTACTTGGATACCTTCCTTGTTCACAATATGGCCAAGGAATTGAACTTCCCTTAGCCAAAATTCACACTTGGAGAATTTAGCATACAACTTATCCTTCTGTAACGTCTTCAACACACCGAGCAAATGGTGTTCATGTTCCTTCATATTCTTAGAATAGATAAATATGTCGTCAATGAACACAATTACCGACTTGTCCAACATAGGTTGGCACACTCGGTTCATAAGATCCATGAATGCCGCTGGTGCATTCGTAAGATCGAAGGGCATAACTACAAATTCAAAATGCCCGTAACGCGTTCGAAAGGCCGTTTTCTCAATATCTTCCTCACGGACCCGCATTTGGTGATAATCGGACCGTAAGTCAATTTTAGAAAAATAAGTCGCACCTTGGAGTTGATCAAACAATTTTTCAATCCGAGGCAATGGATAACGATTCTTGATTGTCACTTTATTCAACTCCCGATGATCGATGCACATCCGCATACTACCATCCTTCTTCTTTATGAATAAAACTGGAGCGCCCCATGGCGAAGCACTCGGTCAGATAAAACCCTTTTCAAGCAACTCTTGGGTTTGATTTAACAAATCTTGCATCTCTGTTGGTGCTAAACGATAAGGAGTTTTAGCAATGGGTGTAGCCCCCGAAACCAACTCAATGCGAAATTCAACTTGCCTTTCCGCCGGAACACCGGTAACTCATCCGGAAAGACGTCTTCGAATTCATTAACCACCGGAATTTCATGAATGGATGGTGGCTCTTCACGAGTATCAACTACATGGGTAAGAAAAGCCATGCCACCACTACTAAGAAAACGTCGTGCCGGTGCATAAGTGCATAATGGCACAAGTCTTCTCCGTTTCTCGCCGTGAATTATTAACTCTCCCCCACTTGGGGTCTTCACACGAATAGACTTTTCGTGGCATGTAATATCGGCTCTATAATGATCGATCCAATCCATACCAACGAAAATATCAAACTCACCCAAAGTCATTGGGATAAGATTGATTTTAAAGGTTTCGGCACCAAACACAACATCACAATTCTTACACACATCAACCCCTAGCACCGTCTTACCATCCGCTATTTCAACTTCTACCGGATGGCTTAATTTAGCTAGCAGTTTATTAAACTTAGGCACAAACTTTGGAGACACAAACGATAAATTAGCACCGCTATCAAAAAGTATCTTTGCCGGATTGGAGTTAACCATGAAAGTACCTGAGACAACTTCATTGGATTGTTTGGCTTCATCATTGGTCATCAAATAATTTCTTCCCCTTGCCGTACCCATCGCCTTCTCCAACTTCTTAACTTGATCACCCCGCAAATCGGGACACTCCAACCTTCAGTGTTCTTGCTTTTGACAATTAAAACATGTGAGTGTGCTTGCAGAAGATGGGCTCGCGCAATCACGAGCCATATGACCCTTTTGTCCACAATTGTAGCATGTATAAGAAAAACCTCTGAAAGCGCTCTTCTTCACACTACCAACACTCTCGGTTGCACCCTTACTCTTCTTGCTCGAATGACTAGTAGCTTCAAACTTTCTTTTGCCAAAACTAAAGCCACTCTTTTTTGAAACGAGCGACTCAAAACCTTTAGCTATGTCAAAAAAACTCATCAAAAGTTTTCACTGAGTTCCTACTAATCTTCTCTTGGTAGTTATCGTTCAAGGTTCGATAGAAATATTCATTTAACATGTGATCATTTCCGACATACTCCGGGCAAAATTGGATCTTCAATAAGAAAGTGGACTTGAGAGTGTTCAAATCCATCGACCCTTTCCTCAAAGCACGCAACTCGTCCTTAAGCCTAGAAAGGTCGGCCAAAGTTCGGTATTCCTTGAAAAATTCCATTTTGAATTCATCCCACGTGAATTCCATACATTGTTCCTCGCCATAAAGCCGAATCATTTCGTCCCACCACATCTTAGCATCATCCCTTAACATGCTACTTCTGTACCTCGTCTTCTTATCGAGAGGGCATTCACAAGTACGGAAAGCCCCTCCATATCGGAGATCCAACGATTGCTCTTTAGTGGATCCCATTGGCCATAAAAAGTGGGAGGTTAAGCATCCTTGAAATTTTTGTAGTAAAAGTCTCGTCTTCCTACATTATCTTCGTGAAGAACAACCTTTACTTGTTCCTTGACTAGATTGACTACTTGCTCGTCAATCGAATCTAGGAACATCTTCTTAACGTCATATAGAAAGGTCGTGTGACGCCTTTGCATAATGGCCTCAACCTTGGCCGTGAACTCGGAGTCCTCCCTTGTACCTCGGTTATTGGCATTGTGTCCGTTTCTCATCTTCATTCTGTAAAATAGAATAGGTTAAACAACGAACGAAAGGACATGACACAAATATACATATACACCTCACCATTTCATCTTGCTCAAAAATCGTCGTACATCGCTCGTTTGACATGATTTGAACCCGTAACAATGGTAGCTAGTCATTGTTACGCGAGCACGTCGCATTAACTTGCTAGTACAACGTCTATCTCGCTTGATGATTGCAAACACCACACAAAACAATTAGCGCAAGGTTAGTTCACATAAACCTAAGCACTAACCAATCCCGGTCCGAATCGTCTCCTACAAGTCCCGCATAAAACGCATACACAAATAAAGTCTAAGTCTAGGCACCTATCTCAAGTCGCCTAAATCCCTTAGACCATGCTCTGATACCACTTGTAATGACCCAACCCGTTAAACATCTCAATACATTTTTTTTAAACAATTGGACAGGCCAAGCCTGTCAGGCTTAACCCGCGACGCGGTTCATCTGGCTGCGACGCGGCTTATCAAAGTCACAGATGGTTTGAACCACCTAAAACCCTCGACATCCAAAACCCCCTTTAGCCCGTGGCGCGCCCTTCAGGGCCGCTGCGCGGCTCACTTCTGTTGCTGATTCTTACTTAAAATATTTTACACAAGGCCTGAATTTCGTATTAAACAACAACCATCGATTCAAAGGGGCTTCCATCACCTAACTAATAGAGTTTACAAGTTTTAAGACCTCAATTCAAGTATTTGACCACCGAGCATCATTCGCTCATTTACAATTCAAAAATATAAGTTTCGATTGACAAGTTTAAATGCCAAACAATAACCCGAGCATGGTGTTTGGGGTTAAACTACCCAAATCCTAGGTCGAACTTCAAAAGCAAATCTCTAGCGTGATCATATGGGGAGCCCGCTAGTCCAAACGTATACCCTTGCCTTTATCCACGCCGGAGCCTAAAAGGGTAAAAAACGAGAGGGTAAGCAAAACGCTTAGTGAATGCAATAATTATACACATACATATATAACCTACTTACTTGCAATCACATACACAATACCTCATACACACTAGCGATTTAATATAGCATACCATCGCAAAGTATAACGCTAAATCTTCAAGACCACAAGCTAGCACAATCGATAGCATATATAACTCAAAATATAATATGCTACACTACAACACATAACCATGGTTAACCAATAGTACAAAGGAATGGTACTCGAATTTCCCATCGGTGTTCATAACAACCATTAGAGTACTTAACACGTCGTACACTAACCTTACGTGTGGCATCTTAACACGTCGATACTTCACCCGGGTGGCGTCTTAACACGTCGACACTTCACCCGTGATAGTCCTTGGAGTGGCATCTTAACACGTCGATACTTCACTCCGGGTGGCGTCTTAACACATCGACACTTCACCCATCATAATTTTCGGAGTGGTGTTTTAGCACGTCGACACTTCACTCTTCACGTGAAACGTGGTGTCTTAACACATCGACACTTCACGTCTCGCGCTACACAAATAAATACATTATATACCTACGCATATAATTATTCCACTCACCTTAATCCAAAACGAAGGTAAGCAAATAAGCTCTTCACCCGTCAATGAGATCACCTATTATATTAACATAAAATCAACACTTATCCGAATAGGACTTCCGACCCGCCCAAAAGGACACCTAGTGCAAATGTTCATCGTTTGCACTTACAACTCCAAACATAGGCCTAAATCACCAATTATCACTAAGTTAGTGACCATGGCAGTAAATCTTCCATCTACACACCACTAGGTCATTTAAAGCTCATTTGACCCATTTCAAAGTCAACACACCCATTTGGATCACCCCTAACCCAAATAACACCCATTTACAAAATCAACAAGGTGTGCTAGTGATTTACAACCATTTAAGACCCTTAAACACTATTTAAAGTAATGAAATCAAGATTAGGACTTACCACCACAATCAAAACGTAGCTAGCAACGAGATGCACAACTTTAACACTTGCACTTTAACCCGAAACAAGCTCCTTCCTCTTAGATTTGAGCTCTCTCTCTCAAATGGGTTTCTCTCACTAGAATTTAAGTGGAAGAGATAAGTAGGTTGAAAATGGAGTAATGGCACTCCTAGATCTGATCTTGTGCTTTAAATTCGTCCCACAAGTGAAATTACCAAAAAGCCCCATTAAAATATCTCAAAAGAAGAAGGCTGGCCCATCAGACCCCAGCCGCGCCGCGGGCCTTTAGGTCGGGCCGCGACCCAACACTGAAAATGAGGGTCGCCAGCTTTTATATATATATATATATATATATATATATATATATATATATATATATATATATATATATATATATATATATATATATATATATACATTATATACAATTCGAACTTGGGTCTTACATGGTGTTGTTTGTCTTTTGCCGAGCCTCCAAGGTAAGCTACAAAAGAAGGTTAGTATGTGCGAGTTGATCGATGAGTTGATTAGCCTTCAAATGAGGCCTGAAGATGCTATTTATAGATTGATAAATGACGGTTATGCATGATAGCCATTATAATAGCACCCACGATCTGTAACTACCACTAGAACCTCTTAATCATGCCTACAACCTTCTCCACGTTCTCCACGTTTCTGAAATGTAGGGATATAGTCCAGTTCAGCAATACCCAGTCAACCTTGTTAGTACGGAACGCTACCAGTCGCGTAAGGTTGAATTGAATACGCTAAGCTTAACCGTTTAGCTGGTCATCACGTTGTTTCACGTGATACATCTTTAGGTTTTCTTTGGGCTTATGTGCTAGACGTCATGCGTTGCACGTAACTAGGCACGTGACGGGGCATGGCGTGACGTACGTCATTACCCACCCCAGGACTCGAACCCCCAACCTATAAGTTGAAGGGTCACCTCGATACCGCTAGGCCAATGACCCTTTGACAGAAGAAAAAAAAAAAAAGGAGAAGATGAATTAGTTGCCCAAATTCGCAACTAATATGTGAAAACACATTGGTGGCTGGCCTTACCATATATAGATCATATACGTACTCTTTCTAGATAATGAAGTTTTATTAAATTGTTTATTGGTACGTGTTTTATTTCCCAAAACAAAATTAAACGAAATAATGTAAACTACGTAGAATGATGTTTGGTCATCCGACCCATTATTCTACAGCTCACGCAATCACAAACTATAATGCTTACTTAATTAAAATCATATACTCCGTATTATCAATCGTATATCTTTGAAATTCACACAATTTATTAAAGATTTTATAACTAGCTAGAAAAAAGTGGTAATCAGTTAGCCAGGTAAAACCAATTGGCCCGTGACACGATATACAGATATTTCGAACGATAAATCAATTAAATACCTATCATTCATTTATGTATAAATAAGTGTATGCAACATAATGTAACAAGTATGCATGCCATTAAGTACATATGATGTTTAAATGATATCACTGATTGCTTGTAGCGTGAAATATATATATATATCGATATACCATTTTTTTTATTAGCGTTTTTAACTGCCAAGGAAAAGATAGTGTCTTTATATCAACTCTCAACCTCTGATTAAAGGAGCTATTCCAAAAGTATTTGAGTCCTCATTTAAATCAGATAGATAATAATAGATATAGATATAGAATAGATATAAATATAAATATACATTTTATAATATATGTATATTATATATTATCTTTTGTTTAATTTCAAGTGGGTTCAGTGGCGGATCCAGGATTTAAGGTGACTGATAGCACAAACTTATATCGAAATTTTTTTATGAATCGAGAACTTTTATCGACAGGGTGACATGTTAGTAAAAAAAATGAATCTCAAACGTGGCGTATCTATAATTAAAATGTTATTAAAGTTTATAGTTTACATCAATAAATTTGTAAACTATATTTTAAAACAGCTAACTACAACAATGTTTTTTAATTAATTTTTTTTTAGATATATATTAACTAGTGGGTGGGCCAGCCCACTCCGTTGGACTGAACAACCGGGCCAAAAAGTCTTAAGAAAAAGCAAGAGGACAATAGAAGCTGACGTCAGAAGGGGTACTGTTCCTACCGACTAACAGACCCCGGCTCTTATACTTATTGAAAATATATTTATTATTAGAGTATTAAGTTAACAGTTGGTAACAAAAAAGTTACTCCGTGTAACATCAATAAACTAAATATTGTACTCCGTATTAATTAAAAAGGGTTGAGTTGTCAAAACATACGGAGTATATCTTTAAAAAAAAATTTGAGATGAGGGTTAAAACACATGTTTAATCAAACATAAAGGTTCTAAATGAATTATATAAAATTAAATTGTAAAATAAAATAGTGGGCCCTTCTATCTCACCGGTCTCTTTCATTCTACTCTTTATCTTCAGTGACCCCAAAAGCTTCCATTAAAACTTAACTTGTTCTTATGAATGGTTGCACACTACTAAATTCTTGGTATTTCTGTAGAAAACTCATCCCAAGTGATACTAGTCCATCCCAATCCACTGGTTGCATGTGCAACCACTCTTATTGAATTAGATCCGCCCCTGAATAGGTTGATTCATGAATTCAAGTGTTTTTTTACACAGGCCGAATAATCTAGTTTGTATTTATAAACCGTCTTCGGATCCAAACCCGCATAAAAATGTAAGATCATCCCCAGAGTCAGCCATAGACCCGCAGACCCTATTGATGGTGGTCACCAGCTATAACGGTTGTGTGGTGGGGGCTAGTGGTTTCACCACCCCGTTGATGGTGGCCACCGGCTGCAAAGGTTGTGTGGTGACTTCTCTTTCATTTCCTCTTCAGGTGTCTGTGCTGGTAATCATCGGTGGTTAACCACCTAGTTGGTTGTGACCACCGGTGATGGCTGTTACGTGGTGGTGCTTGGATCATCCTTTCGTCAGTCGGTCGGGTGGTCCACCACTCAAATGGTGGTGGCTACCCGTTGCTGATAGGGCGTGAGAAGGTGGTGGCCGGTGTGCTTAATCGCGGTATGTTTGTACTTGTTGTTGTGGGTGTGTATCAGGTCCTTTTCATTAAGGAGGCGACTTCGGGGATGGACTAGATGGGAATCTCCAGTTGAAGATCGTATTTCAGATGTAGGGATGGTTGTGGCTTTTGTGGTTTGTGATCATTTTGTGACGATTCGTGAAGCTTCGTAGATGTTGGTGATGTTCTGTTGCGGTGACGATCGGTGTTCTTCTAAACGTTGCCATTGTTTTATTTATTGTTTATATGTAGTGCAATTGGTACTTAGGTCTTCCTTTATTAACGTTTTAGGCTTCTATTTACTTTCCTAGTCAATTGTGTATTTATGTTTCACCTAGTTGGTGGGACCATTATTTTAAGTTTGTAGTTTTGCTTCTTGTTTGATTAGGTTTAGATTTCTTTTGTATCGATTGTATTTGTTCGTCTTCAGATCCATTTAATGATATTATTATTTTCTTTTAGAAAAAGTGAGAGCTAGAAATAGTAGTTCGGGTACATTTTTTTTTTGAGCAAAAAAGCGGAATTATATTAATAAATGACACTTTTCATCGAGATAGATGAAAAGGCCACGAATACAAAAAACAAGGCATAGCAAATTGTACTACCCCAAAGTAAAACAAAGCATATTCACATCTACATCCCAACTACAACACTTACGTTGCAAAAAAAAATGCTTCTATGCTTCTCTACCCCCATGCGACCCTTAAGCATTGTTAACCAAAATCCACAATAGAAATCAGTGCTGTAAATCTCCTTATTTCTCCTCGAGATCTCGTTTTTAGAAGGCAACCGAGACGAGATGTCCATCTCCTGAGATTTCCCAGTTAACGGGGTCAAAGTTGGTCAAAGCCACGATTTCTCGAATTTTCTTTATCATTTCTCAAATTTCTTTTGTAAAATCTCGTAATAATATATATAAATATACATATATTTATATATATAGGGGCGTGTTCAAACGAGAACCAATAGAAAAAGCGAGAACTTTTTAATTTCATAGTTTTTATGCATTTAAATGCAACAAATTATATGCAAATGTTCATTAACACTCATATTATTAACAAACATATGTTCATTACCACAAATTAAATGTTAAATTGTTAATTATATGAAATGTTCACATGTTACACAAACAAATATGCACATGTGAACAGAAAACTATAAATTTAATTATATAGGTAAAAATATAATTTTTTCAAACTATTTTACGTTAATTCTTATTCTCCATTAACATTTATAGGTGATTCAGTCTATTCACGTGTGAAAATCTTAGTAAATTAAAAGTTCTCGCAGTTCTCGCCTTTTTTATGGTTCTCGTTTGAACTTTTGACTATATATATATATATATATATATATATATATATATATATATATATATATATATATATATATACACATTTATACTAAAAATACTAAAAAGTCAATGTAAGTCAATGTCCGAGATCTCTCCGAGATTATTTCGAGATGCCTAGATCTCCTCAAAAATGTCCAAACGAGATCTCCCCGAGATCCGAGTTCTCAAACCTTAGTAGAGATAACCAAATATATAATTGATGCGAGTGACAAAGCTTTGAGTGTGTGGCCCACATGAACACTTTGACCTTCATAGACCTCACAAAGAACTTCCAACACGAGAACTCATCACCGAAGATTTACTTTTTCCTTGAGTTCCAAATAGCCCATATCGTACACGGGCCAATCAACCTCCAAACTTCGAGCTTTAATCCCCATACCCAAATGCCATTCAAACGGAAATTGTGATAAAGACAAGGGTATAGCCATGCCAAATTCCACCTCTTAAATAGAGGCGCCTAAGTTAAAAAAGATCGAGGGCAATGAAGAAGAAGATCAACCGATTCAACAGGGTCCAATCACTATATACATCTTTCATCAGAATTAGGAATGTGTATTTATCTTTGAGAGAGAATTTGATTCACGGGAATTGAACCCTAAATAGCTAGCCAATGGGAAATCTCCACTTTAGAAGGAAAGGATATGTTCTAAATAATCGAGGCCCACAACGGAGCAGCCCTTGACTGAGAAGATAATAATAAACGCAAGCCGTCAGCGATCGAATGGACTCCACCTGGACATGGAGTCCAAACCATAGCGTCTTCAACTTCGACATTCAAAGATACATGAACCAATATATTTCGCAACATGGAAAATTCACTATTCTCATAAATATCCAAAAGAAATTTCAAACCACAAACCCATACATGAGTATTAGAAAATATTGTAAATAAATTGGTTCGAATTTAGAGTTTGAATATCAAAACAAAGAAGGATCCTTCAGTGGGGTATTAATAACCCAAGAATCATGCAAAAAAGAGATGAGATGCCCATAGCCCAATTTCCATTTCCAGTTTTCAGCTCCCAATGTCTCTCCAGATTGTAAACAAACATAACAGGCATAACTCCGAAGCAGTTGACATTTTATTGTTTCTCGAAAAGAATAACCAAAAGAATTTAACACCACTGATTTCGAAAGACGAGATTTGTTTGCATTAAGTTTTGACCCCCATATTCTTAACAAAGCAAGATTTTTCAACCTTAAATGGACAACACCCAAGCCCCCAAGATCTTTGGGCTTACAAACCAAGTCCCATTTTACAAGAGGCAACTTCCGTTTAGAAGTGTCACCACCCCACCAAAAATACGACGAAACTAATAAGTAAAATAATAAATAATTAGTGTCTTGTAAAGTAACTATATATGTCTCTCCAGATTGTAGACAAACATGACAGGCATAACTCCGAACCAGTCGACATTTTATTGTTTCTCGAAAAGAATAACCAAAAGAATTTAACACCACTGATTTCGAAAGACGAGATTTGTTTGCATTAAGTTTTGACCCCCATATTCTTAACAAAACAAGATTTTTCAACCTTAAATGGACAACACCCAAGCCCCCAAGATCTTTGGGCTTACAAACCAAGTCCCATTTTACAAGAGGCAACTTCCGTTTAGAAGTGTCACCACCCCACCAAAAATACGACGAAACTAATAATTAAAATAATAAATAATACCATCTCTCTTAATCTAATGGTTCTTAATGATTGTAACTTGTAGATCCAATGGTCACGTTTTTGACATGTCATCTTTTGTTTGTACAATAACCGGCGATTAGTATTGAAATGGGGATATACAAGTCACTGAGATTGGAGATTGAGTGGTTATAGTTTTAGTTTTGTTCGCTTGCGATTCTTCGAAGGTAACAATCAGGTGATTGTTTTACGCCACCGAAGCAAATGATATAACATGATGTGTTATTATGTGTGTGTGTGTGTGTGTATGTGTGTGTGTGTTGAATGTGGAATGTATCATGCATTCTAATCTATTTATAAGTGGGATGGACCGGCTTCCTATACCAGCTTGCTAGTTCCCAATGGTTTTGGAATACTAGTTGACCTTTCCCTTTTGGTAAACCTGCAGAGGAAAGTGAGCTTGTCCCTTTCCTTTGTTGTACAGGCGTGCAGCCGAGCTAGGAATAGTTTTGCTAGCTTGACTTTGTAATTGACCGAGGTTTTATGGGCTCCAAGATCACTATTCTTGCCCTGATTTCAGGACTTCGTTCATTGTAGCTCAAAGTTTCTTTTGTGTCATATATTGTGGCCAAATCCTCCGAAGCAAACTGCGAAGCTAGTAAACGAGAGATAGTTTTGTACTAACGAAATTATTTCTCGGAGCGACACAAGGACTATATCTCGCTAGTTAATTACTATTTATGTAGTATACTTCTAGTAATATATTTAGTATTATTGTTCAACTCCATCAATTTGTCATTCAAATAAAATTTAGTTCTAGAATATAACGACAGACGACAGACGACAGAGTGACAATATATATGGAGTAAATTAGTGGATCATTAACACGTCATATTTGGTTAATTATACAGAGACTATATTTGAGTCAATATAGAACGTACCACAAATCCAGAACAATAGAAAACGACGAAAGTGACAATTTGGCGGATAAAATTCCAAAATTAAAACCAAATAAAAGTCAATTTTTGTCTTCTTCAATATTGGAACATACAGGAAAAAAAATATTAGTCGTTGTCACAAAGGAAAAATCTCGATTGTTTTCTCTAGAAGAAATGCCATAATCTTTTACTTGTTTCTTGTCAGCCAAGACTAAAATTTAAAGGCAATAAACAAGGACTTGCCCAGTACTTTTCTTGTCAAATTGATTTGGAAAATGCTACCATTGTTTCTTATTAAACAATTAAAAAAACCACCCATTTTATATATAATTTGATACAGTAACAAATATAATTTTATTTGATACACTAAAAATACAATATTTTAAGTATAAAGCATTTATATAGTAAAATATTGATTTCAAGACCTCTAAATTAGTGTAACAGCTTAACAGGTCACAACTCACAACTATCTAAGTGAATCGCAGTCAAAAATAAAGAGTTACACCAGACTTCAAGACTATAGTTGCAATATTGACCCGAAACTTAAACAAATCATGTCTTAACACTTACTTAACTGACAATTTTTACGTAAGTACTTCTAACTGGGTCAATTTGGATTACAGTTTCTCTTAAACTGATCAAAAGGTCACGAGATAATCCGATTAGATCGTGTAAATCTGAGGAAATTACTCTAATTTTCCGAGTAGTCTAAACAGGAAAAACCTTACCCATTTTAACCGTTCAAAGAGGTCAAATGTGTTAAACACGTCAAAAATCATATATATATATATATATATATATATATATATATATATATATATATATATATATATATATATATATATATATATATATATATATATATATATATAGTGGTAGGATCAAGAGGGAAGTAACCATTCGGAGGAAGCGGGGGGAAGCAAAAACTTTTTTTTTTTCGTTTTTTGAAAAAACTTTGTTCACGAACATTATAGATGAGATGAAAATATGAACATTTAGTAGAGACATTTTGTGATAAATGTTTTTATTTTGGCGGGAAAACGCTCGAAGAAGTAATATATAACAATTATCGTGTTTTTCGAGCGTATTTTGAGGTTTTAGCTATTGGGGTTTAGATATTAGGGTTTATAGGGTTTAGATATCAGGGTTTAGAAATTTAGGATTTAGGGTTTAGATTTAGGATTTAGATTGAGTTTTTAACACGAACGGTTTAGAGTTTAGGGTTTAGGGTTTAGGGTTTGGTGTTTTGGGTTTATGGAATAAACCCAAAACACCAAACCCTAAACCCAAACACCAAACCCTAAACCCTAAACTCTAAATCGGGCTAAATTTTACTTCACAAAACATGGAAAGAAAAAAACGTTCATATTCTTCACGAACAATATTATCTTGAATGTTATTTTTGTCGATCGTTTTTCCACCTAAATAATAACATTCATCACGAAGTGTCTCTTCTAATTGTTCATATTTTCGTGTGATCTTGATGCCGGAAAAAAAATTTCAAAAAAAACGAAAAAAAAAAATTTTTTGCTTCCCCCCGCTTCCCTCCGATTGGTTACTTCCCCATTGATCCTGCCCCTATATATATATATATATATATATATATATATATATATATTCTCTAAGTAGATATAATATTGAATTAGATTTTTATGCAGAATAAGATGGCAAGAACTTCATCAATAAGTTGTGAAGGCTAAGATGCTTTTGACATGTATAGAGGAGTTAACAGACGGTTGACAGTTTGAGTAGAAGGGGTAAACCATAATGTAGGTTCAAATGGTGTATGTTGGAAAGGACACCCCGATCCTGTGTTTCCTTTGGAAACCCAAACCAGACTCAACCCCGAAAGAGTCGGGTGCCGGAAATTTACCTCAACCGGTTTCCCACACATGTGAGTATGTGACAGGAGCAATCATCATCTCACTGTCACAAGAGTTGTAAATTCTTGCCATGAATAGGATCGAACCTGCGTTATTTTTAGGTTCAAGCTTTCACCTGGCGGGTCTCACCTTCAAAGTTAACGGGTTAACCATAATGTATGTGAGAGGATATATTGAAGCTCAACACGTAGAAGCTACTCTTGAGCGCTGACCGATAAAAATGTGTGGTGGACCAGAAATGTAATTGATGACTAGCATGGCTTAAATAAACCAATATATTTGACTATATACGTAGATATTTAATGTTTCTTTATTATACATAAATATAATAATTTTAAATTAAATTACCAGTTTTTACGTAGACAGACATTTTTATTGACAAAGATGTTTCAGTAGGTTTATAATAGATTAGTATGTTATTTTAGGTAGATGTTTAATTTTCATTCTGTTGTATCTAAAAAAACTAAAGTCTATAACTATGTAGCTAGGTTTCAACTTTATGACATGTATATATCAAACGATAACGGACAAACATATAACGAAAGGTTCACATGGTCACTTGTTATAAAAGTAGACACTCGTTGTGTACAGATAAGTGTTATTAGCAGCCCAAAAAACAACCCAGATGATGATCCAACAAGCCGACTCTATTTTTAAGGTCAGTAGGCCACCCACATAAACCCAACCCAATATGTTTTTGCCATAATTTTCTGAAAAATATCCATATCAGGAAACTTTTCGGGTCATGCTTATTGGATTTATTGTTACTTCAAGAAATGGGCCAACTAACTGAGTTGAAAACCATGTGTGATGCATTTTTATTTTCTAATGTATACGAGTTCCAAATCGTATCGTATAATCATCATATTGCATAAACTAAAATATTTATAATGAAAAGCAAAATAAAAGATCCAAATCATTTTGACCCGTACCAAACTTACCCATTTTGACCATTTACTCGACCCACAAAGTTTTCTCTCAACCAAATATCAGCTCAATGACGAGCAAACAATTAGGATAGTTGTTCATACTAAACTATAAAAAATCCAAAAAAGAATAGCAGATAATCAACCACAAAATCTGTCATAGTAATTATATGAACCTCCGCCATGAGGGTGAAAAATGCGAAACCAAATCTGAAACAACGCTTGTTCACATTTGAAATTTGCTTTATTTACTCCAAATTATGACGATTTACCTCGAACATCAAGGACTATGTTCTTAAATATGGGTGATTCAGTGAACTCTCACTGTGTTACATGGCAACAGGTTCGTTGTCATTGGACTCCATCGTCTTACCTTGTTTGAGTTGCTGAAGTACCAATCAGATCAATATGAAGAAAATTAGTATATTGTACTATAAAATATTTGTGATAGTTCAAATGAAAATGTACTTCTATTTAATGTGATTTGCTTAATTGCTGTTTATATCATATAATCTAACAGCTTTTCACCGAAAGTATATTCAGTATCTTAAATATGTTTAAACTAATCAAATCTGAAACGATTTCACAATTAAATGAACATTAAGTTACTTTCACATATACAGGTTTACCTCCTCCTTGAATTGTTTCACAACCATCTTCAACAATGTATCTCCAGTCACGTCTCTAAATCCAACAAACATATCATGACGTGAGATTTTACCCTCCTGCATGAAAAAAATGGAAACATCTTTGAGCCTCAATAAGATCATTCCAAGCTTCTACATTAACGAAAAAATCAAATACAATACAAATCGGTTGCACTTACAATAAATTTAGAGTGATACATAAAAATCTTTTTTTTTGTCCTCTGGATCCAAAAACTTGGAGAGCTCAAAGGCGAGCGCTTTACTTGGCATCAAAGAAGAAAACAACCCTTCATTTTGAACGATCCCAGTTCCTGGTTCTAGTTTGAGTGAAATACAAGAAAATGTAAGCAATCTCAAAAATAATTTGTGTGAAGATCTGCGGATCATGTCAGTAGAGAAGAAGTGGTCTAAAAATCTGTGTGTTATGTACTGAATAGTAAAGACTGTTTGTTGTGTACTGAATTGTAAAGAGTTAAAGACTGTTTGTTGTGTACTGAACAGTGAAAACTCTTTTAATATTTGAAAAATAACTTGAAACTCTTTGCATCACTAAGAAGTATATTTCTAAGTCTGCGAATTTTCGCAGACAAATACATTATTCCATCTTTGTCTTTCAGAAAAACAAACAGTCTGCAGTAAAAACATCCCTCAGCACGCAGACATAAGACATAATAAGATCTGCAGACCAAAAACAAATAACACCTAACTATAATAGGTTTAAGCAAATAAGTACACACCATTTTCAGTTTTGAAGCTTATCATGTATTCAGTCAAAACATGTGTGTTGATATTAGCAGACCATACAATCAACTTGGTAGGAAACTCAAAGCTATCAACACCCGTTTGAAACTTATTGCAACTTGGATGAAATTGCTTAGAACCAAGTTCAACAACTTCAACTTTACCCAATATAACACGACAAAGCAAAATACACCTCGTTCCATCATCATCCGCCGTCGAGGATTTCACACTAAATTTTCATTGTATCAATCATTATTCGTTATTAGTAACAATAACAAAAAAAATAAGGATAAAATAATAGTCAACAAACCTTTCGTTAATAGCATTATCTGTAGAAAGATAGAGACCAGAACCATAAGTACCATCCTTTACAATGCAAAATCATGGCTAAAACCATGCAAAATAATGTTATCAATTTGATCTTTTGAGGCACCAAACCACGCATGTCTGACATCAGCATGACCCTTGGTTTTTTCGTTCACCATTTTCGTGTAAATCGTAAAAGTCTGAAGCCTAGCACGCGTAACATCACTAGCATCAGAAAGTAACCAATCCACACGTTCGATTTTCACGTTAACCCCAAAATCTTCCATTCCAGAAACGAACCTATTTTTAATCGTTTCACGAAACTAATCATTCTCCATCAATTTAAACGATCCATCAGCTCCTGAATTGACCTCATCATTGTTTGGTTCATTAATTGTGGAGTCAACACTCTCATTATTATTACTCATTTTATCACATTCATCTGATTGAGCCAGACAATCGACTCCATTTACAGGTTGAAATTCAGCAGGATCAAAATCTGATTTCAACTCTGCAGGATCAGCAACCGGTTTCGAACTAGTGAAACTTTCGTGGTCAGAAACAGTGTATATATCATAGTAATAAGGATTATAATGCCTCTCTAAGTAATTCTGATAATTATAATCATAACTCATATCATAATCACCCTCATCTTCATCATCATGATCACCTTCATTAGAAGCAATGCAATCTTCATTCACAACAAGATTAACATCGCGTGCGCGTTCGTGTTCTTTTTCGTCAATTTTAAGTTCTAAAGATTGATTTTCAATAACATCACCTGGTAACGATTTAGACATACTTAATCAATTAGATCAACAACTGTATCGATCTCTATTGTATTATATCTATCTATCTAACAATCTAACAATTAAATAACATAAAAGATCAGTTAATACAATCACGAAAAGATGAAAATTACTTACAAAAGCAACTACTCGGGATTTAATTTCATACGGACATCTGTGACGGTGAACATCGGTTACTAAACAGAAGGGTTTAGGGTTATTAATTTTGGGGGGAAATGGAAATCGTGTGTTATAAGCTTCCTACTGGATTTCAAACGTGATAGGAAATTACCTACCTACCCCTGTACTTTATTTTCTTTGTTTAGCAAATTTTTTTACCTTTTTTTTAGACAGGATCACCCAGAGGGACTTAACCACTCACGCGTTCATCTCCTGAACAGTTATATCCGCCCCTAAATGCGTGTCCAGGAGGAACCCGCACCAATCTCATACGGGGCATAGACGGTAAGACCCCCCTCCCTTTATAACACGATTCCCATCACATAGTTATTGCATCGCCATCCTCCATTGCCATAAAATTGTTAACCCGTACGGGAAAAATATGCATCACGAGACAATGCAACCGAGAAGCCAGTCTCTCAGCTGATAGCTCATCACCTGATGACCCTAGGCCTAGGGTACTATTGGCGGGTTTTAGGTCTGACAGTTGTTGAGTGCAACGACGAAGATAAAAAAAGCGAGCCTTTACGCTATTTGGTCTTGTCTAGTGGTTTGATTTTTAGATCGGCGTCTGATTTTGATCATATTGTCGTGTTTGATTGGTTGTTTGTTAATAGTTGTTTTGTTATAATTTGATTTATATTGTTTGGTTTGTCGTGTGGTTTCGTTTGAAGCTCGGTGTTAAATAGTTATGGCTTGTTCTCTTTTTCTAAGTTCGAGCATATTTGTCTCTTCGATTGTATCTTTTGGTTGAGAAACGTATTTTGTTGAAAACCGTTCTCGTTTATGTATGAGTTTGCGTTATTTTTCCTAAAAAAAGTCCACCACACCGATGACATTCTATCGCCAACGGTAGGTTAACGACATTACGCAATCGGCAGTACTCTTATTAGGAAGCAGATTGAATGGGGATGAAAAGGGGGAATATTTTTTGGAATATTTCTTTTTTAAAATTGAATTAATATTAAATTATAAAATAATTTTTTTTTAAAGAAGTTGTTGTTCGGCAATTTTTCTATTTTTATTTTATAAATAACTTATCTCCATTCCATCTCATCACATCTCATTTTTTACAAACTTTCACACTAAATACGCTTTACAATTTACGCTTTACGTTTACTTTTTACGCTTTGCGTTTACATTTTATGTTTTACTTCTACATTTATGTGTGTTTACGTTTACTTATTAAATTCTAAGTTTTACACATTCCAAGATTTCAAATCTTTGAACCAGACACATGATAGACAGATGACAGGATTTGAAATTCTGGAACTTTAAATCCCTGTATTTCAAATCCTATGAAATTTGAAATTATGAGGTTTCAAAATCTCTAACCAAACGTCACCAAGTGAAATGATTTGACTATATGTAACATTATTTAATGAAATCTTTTAATAGTTATTGTTGGTGTGACATTTCTTAAATTTGATTGATTATTGATATACAATAGACAAGCGTGAAGAAATCGGACCCACGGTGCTAAATAATCCAAAACACATACCCGACCCGATTAATACATCACACAAACGTTGAAAAACCAGCGTTTGAAAAACTATGCACGTACATATTACATACATTACATGCCTGCAATAAATCTTGTCCGCCGAACCTCCCTCATTTGTCACATATTATATATCCTTGACTTTCTAATCTACAACTTCAATCACACAAATAAATTCAAAATTAAAATATTCATTCGAATTCTAATAATCCTAAAAAAGTAAACATATTATAAAAATTTTTATATATAAAAAGATTTCTTCAATCATGTAAAACTTTACTCCATATATAGCAACGTACTCTAAATTCGTACAAGTGAGTCCAAACTGATTAGATATATATAACCTTTCAATCAATTGATTGAGGGTCGAAGCTTTGTAATAGACAAATATATATTCATGAATAAAGTTATAGTAAGTTTGTCTTTCTCAAAATAGGAAAAAAATAAGTAATAAATTTATGGTAAATATAGGAATGATACCCGCACATAGTAGCATTAGTAGTAGCGATAATAATAATAATAATAATAATAATAATAAGGGTGATCACACCTCTGCTTGGCTAAGAGCAGTCCCTATTTTGGGGTTGGGTCAGACGATGAACGCAAAGACTTACCGATGTGTGTTGTGCTACCGGTTAGGTGTTCCATTGTTCTCTATCTCGACGGCATGCTCTGCCTGTTCAAGGGTTTTTACTGGGGATATTTTCGGGGATCACGCGGTGTCTTGTGCTGGTATGGTGGGTATTAAGCATCGACATAATATTGTCCGGGATTCCCTTGTTGATGTTTGTTATCGATCTGAGATTTCAGCGAGAAAGGAGATTGACATTGGGTTGTCTGGAGGGAACGACAGGGCCCTCAGACCTGCAGATGTGTTACTTTTATTCATGGGATTGTGGTCGCGATGTTTGTGTTGACTTGACTGGGTCTTCTCCTTTGACACAGTCTGGGCTTTCTGACTTTGTCCCTGGACGTGCTGTGATTGATGCGGCTCGTCGGAAGCGGGTCAAGTACGAATCTAGTTGTCAGGCGATTGGTTATGGTTTCATTCCTTTTTTCATTTTCTTCCCTTGGGGAATTAGAGAAGGAGGCTGTTTCTTTGCTAAAGCGGGTTCAGAAGAGTTCGATGGCGCAAGATATTGGTGCCGGTGCTGCTGCTCATATTTTTACTAAGATACGTTTTGCTATTGCTAGAGGTGTGGGGGCCCAGATTGTCTCTAGGCTTCCCACTAATTTTTTGTAAGTTTTAAAACTTTTAAGTTTATTATTATAATAATAATAATAATAATAATAATAATAATAATAATAATAATAATAATAATAATAATAATAATTAATATACGTGTTTTTAGAGGCGGATACAGTGAGATGTATGTGAATCTTTTATCACTTTCAACTCTTTAAATATGTCTATTATAGTGTATTAATAATTATAACTAAATAGTCAATATTCTCTAATTATAAATTTAGCATCCCTTAAATATGAATAATATAATATTGATATTTATTTTTTGCGAAATACTACCGTTATGCGTAATTCTTAGCTCTGCCTCCGCGTGTTTCATTCAAATTGGGATTCTTTTAGATTTTGTACTATTTATAAGTTTATGTATGTTACATATACTTTTAATAGCTGATATTTTGTTAATGTGCAGTTTTTAAAACTTCCTCTTAAATTGAGAATCGAGTGTGTCGTTGATGATTTCACTTTTGAATTAACTTTCATATGTCTCAAACTATCATTTTTAAATATGTTGTAATATGACGAAGATGAGATCAATAAGTGAGAGTTTAATGAGAACTTTGTTATCGTTCGTGTTCACGAAGAAATAAGTGAGGGCGATCCCATGGTAATTATCGTTGGGAGTCGTCTAAAGTCAATATTCAATACGATTAATTAAAGAGAAATAGAGCTTCATGCATGAGTGGACTGGGTTCCACTCGTCGATTTCGAATTCTACTTCAGGAATGTCAAATGATATGGCGCTTCTTCTCTATGGTCCGGCGTTACCATGATGTTCCACTTCAGCGTTCCCTCGCAAAGTCTCACAATGAACTTTGAATCTTTCTGTTTTTAAAAGTTTTTATTTAAAATTTTCAATTGATCATTTTTACTATTGTTCCAACTATACTCTTAAACACTGAACTACTTCTTCATTTTTTACCTTAAAAATTCCCGAAAACATTAAAATGAATACTGAATTTGACATGTTACCGCCTTCAGTACTCTTAGTTACATAAGGTGGTAATTACAGAACTGGGATATTTGGATGATTTTTTTTTTCAAATAGTTGTTTTTTTGTCAATATTTACAGTTCTCGGTGTTTGCATGGAAAGATTTACAAAACTAGTAAAATCGACCTTGGGAAGGCCGATTTTGTCCATGTCACTAGAAACTATCCTTTCCAAGGCCAGTTTTGCCTATGTTGCAAAAAACTGGTTACCCGTGGCCTGTTAAAATTCTTATTGTATAGAAGTCGGCCTTCCCAAGGCTGGCTTATGTTCATTTTCCTAACCCTTTTGAAATTGGCCTTGTCAAGGCTGGTTTTCAGTCAATTATTCACTGAAACCCTATCTTCGTATGATCAAATTTGTTATACTTTTAAAGTTATTTATAGCACCATCATCTTTAGTCCACTAACCATATCACAAACAACGCAATTGCATTTCAAACACATCAAGTTGAGGTTTATACATAAAAAAAATCAACACATATAAACTTCAAAAACACCAAACTTCAAAAACACTAGATGACTACATTTCGTCCATTTATAGTTCATTTTGTTTGGGGTGGCATAATTACATTTCAAAATGGTTTACTTATCGGTGATGACACGGCATCAAGATTATATATGTTGAAAATGATCTTATGGAATGTTTTCATGGGCAATGTATGCAGAACTGAACTTACCGACGATAATACTTTGGAAATAATTTATTCGTTCAAGCTGAAGAACAATAAGAAGAAGAAGAACACGAAGATTCTGGTGATGGTATATTAACAGCAACTGACAATACAATTGATCACTTTAGTGTTGAAGAAAATGTTTCAGATAACTCCGAAAAAGACGAAGAAGTGCAACAGAATCCACAACCTCAAAATACCCTTGTTTGAAGGTCCGGGTTTCTTAATGAAGAAGTTAAACCTAGTAATCAGGTTCCATTCGATGATGACGACAGAGAAACATGAGATTGTTTGCATAAAAGATCTGGTGAAATTAGAAAACATTGATCTTTAGGGACCAATTCGAACTTAATTTGTTGTTCGGTATTAAAATATAAAAAAATCGAGAAATCATCGTTCAAGATTGTAGACCGGGTTATTGGAAAGCAAAATGCTACACAATTAGCAAAATTACAGCGGTCATCAAGAAACAAGGACTTGTTTGTGGACTGTAACTGGTTCAACATACAATAAACACAAAGTATGACGTATTTATAAGTAGAGTAATGCACATTTTATAAGACTGTCTGGGAAAATAACAATCATTGGTTAACCTAGCTTGATTGCTAGTGACATTATCCATCAAAGGAATGTGAAATGTTATAGTTTCGAATAAATTGTTTAAGGGAATCTGCAATGTTATATGTAAGACTCGATTATTTATTGTACATAAGCGTATATAGAGTACATGAAGTGTGGGTGACCTTGCGTATTTAAACGGAGGTCAGAAGCTGAACTGGGCAAGGTGCGCTCAGCGCACACCTAAGGGTGCGTGCAGCGTACTATTACTGTAGCCGGGTTCTGCTTATTTTAATCAGATATTTTGATGGGCTTTTTGGTAATTTCACTTGTGGACGAGTTTGAGGCCAGTAGGTCAGATCTTGAGGAGTCATTCACTCCATTTCCAACAACCTTATCCTTTTCCACTTCAATTTTAGAAAGAGAGTGTGATTCTTGTGTGAGAAAGCTCAAGCCAAGGAAGGAGGAGCTAGTTTTGGGTCTTAGCTCGAGTTCTAAAGTTGTCCATCTCCTCTCTAGCTACGTTTTGATTGTAGTCGTATGTTATAACTTGGATTTCTGTACTTTGATTTATGTATGGGTTAGGGTTTGGGTAAATGAAGAACATAAAACCCATATTTGGTGATTTTGGGTGTTCTTGGGTAAGATGGAGTCATGAAGACTCAATGGTAACTAACCTAGGGTTTCAAAGTGTTAATTGATGTTTATGAGTCCTAATTGGTTAGATAATCACTAGTACACCTAGTTAATTAGTAAATGGGTGTTAGTAGCACACCTAGTTAATTAGTAAATGGGTGTTTGATGGGTTAGTGGATGACCCGAAATGGGTGTGTTGACTTTACATTAGTCTAAGGGCTAATGATTGACCTAATTGGGAAATATGGGTATGAAATACCCAAATTGTGTAATAGTTAGTGTTGTTGGACCTTAATCACTAGCTTTTAAGTGATTAATGATGGTCTTGACCCTTAAGGGCAGTTTTGGTGAAAATGGGGCATTTAATGCATTTAAGTCATTAAATGCACATGAGTGAAGTGTTGGTATTTAGTCCAACAAGTTTGTTTGTTGATCGAGTACTTATTATATTAGGTACCTTGCTTTGAAGCTTGTGGAGGTATAAATCGTCACCAAATCGTTAAGGTGAGTGGAATGATTATATACATATGTATGTAATGTATTTAGTTGTATGCTATGGTATGAACCAAAGAGCCGGTAGTGCCATAGTATGTGCGAGATTGCTACGATGTGAACCAAAGAGCCGGTAGCGTCATAGTACGTGTGTTATATTGTGAACCAAAGAGCCGGTAGCGCTATAGCACGATTTGTTAGGGTGTGAACCAAAGAGCCGGTAGCACCTTAGCGTTGTTAGAGTGTGAACCAAAGAGCCTGTAGCACTCTAGCGTGAGTATGACTCGAGTTGTGATGTGAACTAAAGAGCCGGTAGCATCATGACAAATGCGTATGGTGTGAACCAAAGAGACGGTAGCACCATGATGCGAGAATGGTTAACCATGGTTGTGTATTGTTTTGTAGCATAATATATTATGTCAATTATATGTTATTGATTACGCTAGTAGCGATTTGTTGGAGATTATTAGCTTTGTACTTGAGATGGTATGCTAATTGTATTGCTAGCGTGTATGCGGTATATGTGTAAGTGATTGCAAGTAGGTATGTTATATATATATGGGTATAATTATTGCATTCACTAAGCTTTGCTTACACTCTTGTTGTTTATCTTTTTATAGGCTCCGGCTTTGACGAGGGTAAGGGCCTTCGATTGGATTAGAGATCCCGCTTGTTGTTTAGGGGACGCTTTTGGGATGTGATAGCTTTTGGAGTTTGACCGAGATATGGGTAGTTTAACCCCAAACACAATGCTCTTAGTGTCGTTTGGAATTTAAACTAGTGCGGTCGAAACTCGAACTTTTGTATGAAACTCGTAAAACGGCCGATGTGGGCCCCGTTTTGTAAAACTCATTTTATTATTGAATCGTGTGAGTTTTAACCATTATAACATATTGTGAAAAGCGTTTCGTCTAAATATGTCGGGAAGTGGGAGATCTTTAATTGAAAATTGACGAAATCAGACAGAACTGAATGTGGGCCTGTGCGCGCCGCGCACCCTGAGGTGTGCGCGTGGCGCACTCCATTGTTAAATAATAATAAAATTATTACACGTGTTCGATTGTATATTGGGTTGAGTTGTTACAAGTGGTATCAGAGCATGGTCTAAGGGATTTAGGCGACTTGAGATAGGTGCCTAGACTTAGATTTATTTGTGTATGCGCTTTATGCGGGACTTGTAGGAGACGGGTCGGACCGGGAGTTGATTAGTGCTTAGGTTTATGTGAACTAACCTTGCGCTAATTGTTTTGTGTTGTGTTAGCAATCATCAAGCGAGATGGACGTTGTACTAGCAAGTTAATGCGACGTACTCGCGTAACAATGATTAGCTACCATTGTTACGGGTACAAATCGTGTTAAACAAGCGATGTATGACGATTGTTGAGCAAGATGGGGTAGTGTGGTGTATATGTATATATACATACGTGTTATGTCTTTTCGTTTCGTTGTTTAATCTATTTCATTTCTTAAGAATGAAGACGGAAGATGGGTACGAAACGGAAGAGCCTACTCATGAAAGGAGGAACGAGTTAACGGTAATGGTTGAAGCCGCAATTGAACAATGCGTCTCGGGTTTTGCCAATGGAGTTAGTCAAGTAGTCAAGGAATCAATCAAAGGACGAGTAACCGAGATGGTCCGAGACCAAGTGACTAAGGTTGTAAGGGAATAATTTGAGAAGAGGTTCTCCAAACCTCAAGGTAGTGGTGAAGAAGAAGTACTTGCAAGGCTAGAGCCACATGGTGCTCCGGGCAATAGGAAGAAAGGTACGTCTGAAGGCGTCGGGAATGTGAAAAAGAAGAGTAAGGGAGGTTGCACATCTAAATGTTTCAATTGTGGTGTTAGGGGCCACAAGATATGGGAGTGCACGTTGCCGAGGAGTGATAACGGAATGTGCTACCATTGTCATAAAGAGGGGCACCGAAGGTCGGAGTGTCCCGAATTGTTTATTGATCAAAGTAGAGGTGTAATTGAGGCAGCTAGTAGCATGAGGAAGGGAGCGTCGGGCTCCGGTGGGTTGAAGTGTTACAATTGTGGGCAACGGGGACATAAGTCTTGTGAATGTCCGTCGGGCAAAACTGTATGTTTTTATTGTCGAAAGAAAGGGCACCAAAGGTCTGAGTGTCCCGATCGGGCTAGTAATCAGACTAAGAAGTTACGAGGTTTCGTGCCTACATGTTATAATTGTCTGCAACGAGGCCATTTGGCACAGGATTGTACGGGTGTACCTGTGAGCACGAGCAGGTGCTTTATATGCCAGGCGGAGGGACACAAAAGGTCGGAGTGTCCCGAATCGTTTGCTGATCGGGTTAAGAGATTAGAGCGTGACTACTTGATGGGTAATGAAGCACAGAAGTCCAGCGATACTGCTTCAGGTACTTTCGTTTTTGATGCAAATATGCTTTATTATTATTTGTTGTGTACCGATGTATTCGGTTATGAAGTTGAGACTTAAGTCTTGTTACGAAACCTAATTAGTCTCAAGTGAACGTATGTTTCAATAGTACCCATATAAGTGCGGGGTTAGTAATTACGATGATGGTGCACTAGGGTAGCGCTTGAGTCATTGACTCATGAGAATGCGACTTGGGAGCGAATGCATTAGTACAAATACGTGGTATTGTTACGGGTAGCATTCCTAATGGAATTACCCTACGTTGGAGTTGGATTGACGATTTCAGGGCGTAAGACTTGGTGCAACCAAGCATTCCTTAGTGTTTGGGAAAATGTTTCTACCAAGCCATGGAGACGGGCCTTGGTTTTCGGATGTTGAGCGTGTTCGCTTGCGTGTGGAAGTTGATGAAACCGTTAAGATAAAGTGTTTGATCTAGAAGAATGTTGGTAATGGAGTCTATGGGACCCAACGTTAGGTGTCTCTTTCATACCTACTAGCGTGTTATTCGACTTCGATGGTGTTACGGTTACATCGAACATAGGGTATCGGCAAGAAACCCATAGGTGTTTTAGTGGCGGTGTGGAAGTTATAAGCGATAGCAACTCGATGATTGCTAGAGTAATACTCGTACGGTTAGGTAAGTGCTTCGGTTAAGTAGCAAATGATAATCTGAAATCCTTCGTATGCTCAAGGGTGGAGCAAAGTTTGTTGATGTGCGTGTTATGAGATGCAAGACGGGTGAACCTCGTCTCTCTTTTACGAGATGGTTGTGGTTTTGGGTCGTTAAGCTCGTTCGAGTGAGACCCGTAGGCTTTGTAGATTGTGTGTGTATTGTTGCTCGTATGTGAGTTGAACAACTAATTGCTTGTGTGTGCCTGTTATTGGGTTAGTATGCACCGGGTGTTATATCACCATGTGAGAGTACGTGACGTGTAATCGTCTTATCGAGAGAGTGTTGTGTTTTGATTTGGTGTAGCCGCGAGAGCTTAACCGAGCGTATAGTGATGAGACCGTGTAGGGCGTAGTCCCAATTGTTGTGTTGAACTTATGGTAAAACCAATTAGGCCATAACCAGAGTGTGGTAGTACGCTTGACGATAATAACATACTATGATGTATATACACATGTTAATTGGCGGTTCGATTTCGATGGCGGTTTTGTGATTGTGTGGCGAGTGTTGTACGCTCTTGACGGCCACTCTTTTCTTTTATGATTTTGGGGGTGTACGCGGTATGCCGTTCAAGAGGCATTTCCGTTAACCACGTCGTGTGCGGGTGGAGTCATGGTGGTTAACTATTCTTATGTATGTAGGTAACCGGGTTAATGGTTATGACGAAGTTAGATATGCGGCCTAGGTGGGTAGTGACTAACAGGTGTCGCTAGGAAGTTATGGGCGTTGAGCCGTAAGGTTCGTTAGATTTATGTGACCGCGTGTAGTCAGGTGACGTGTGACGCCGGGAGTAGATCCCGTAAGGGTCGAGTCTTTAGAGACTCGGTGTTAGAAATTGGAGTTGGATAACACAACGTCAGGTGCCTCCTTATACCTGCTAGTGTAACTTTTGACTCCGATGGTATGATTACTTTGGATTTGGGTACCGGTGAGAAACCCGAAGTTACAACTGTGGTATATTGTGGTGTTTAGCGGGCGTTAACACTTAACTGATTTGAAAGATCGAGGTTCGAATATCTTATAGTGAGTCCTTGGAAGGACTATTGGGTATGACCAACGCCGAAAAATGTAATGGGCGTTGTGGAATGTCGAAATTCCGCGGGGCGTTATCATCTTGACGGTGAAAGTAGGGGGTTAAAACCCTAAATGGGAGAGTTAAGTACCGGAGGATGCGGAAAAAGTCCCTAACTAGTAGATGTGATGAGCGAACGGGTGTCGCTTATATAGGAAAGAAAGACTTTGGTGGTCTTCGAAAAAGTCCCAAGTTGAACTTTGGAATGAATTGTGAAGGTATTTAGTGACACGAGTCAAAGTGGCGAGTTTTCCGATGATCTTTGCGGGAGGTTTTAGGAAGGTTGTCGGGATGATTCCCGAGTATTCTATGGTGGGAAGGTGTGATGACGGAGGTCGTCAGTGTGATGCCCCATACTAAATCAACATGTACGGATCATCAACAACAGGATCATTACAAGGTTAAGTACTATATGCGATTTCGAAAAGAGTTTGCATTCTTAAATAAAAGGTGACGTCATAACTAACGTCAAATGTTTTACATCAAAAGTATGCTCCTATGAACCGAAGCATTTAATAAGTGTATGTGACCCCAAATGGTCGTTACAAATCATAGTTCAAAAGTACTAAAGTTTGAATGCAAGATAAAGTAGTTCATGCAGTGACAACTCTAGAGCAGCGGGTGTCTACAGCAAGACTAGTACAACAGCGGAAGCAACCTTAAGCACCTGAGAAAAACATGCTTAAAAATGTCAACACAAATGTTGGTGAGCTATAGTTTAAGTATAACAGTAATGTAAGGTAGGCCACGAGATTTCAGTGCTACAAAGAGCGTTTCAAAACAGTAATCCAAATCCGTATGTTTAAGTATATGTTTAACCGTGGGCACTCGGTAACTAACTTAACGTTTATACCCCCTGAAAGACCACTTGGCAAGTGCGTATGTTTACAAAGTATTAAACACTCATTAAATGCTAGCGCGACTAGCCCGAGTGGGGATGTCAAACCCTATGGATCCATATCTAATATTCGCGTTCACGGTTCAAAAACCAATGATTAAACGTTACCGAGCTAAAGGGAATGTTTATGCCGTTGTATAACCCACACATATATAAGTTTAAGTACTCGTGCCTAGTATGTAAAACATAAAATCCTCATGTATTCTCAGTTCCCAAAATAAGTTAAAGTAAAAAGGGAATGCTATAACTCACAATGATAAAGTAGCGGTAAAGTATGACTCAGAAAGTAAGCAAGTAATGAAGGTTGTCCAAATGGATCCTCAACCTAAGTCAAATAGTACTAAGTCAGTAAATCGTCCGAATAGTTTTAAAAGTATGTAAATAAGGTCTTAAGGGTCATCATCATTCATCATCAAACAAAAGGTGTAAAGTAAGTTTCGTTCATGAAAGTAGTTTAAAACAAAGGCTGAGTTCGGTCAGTCACCATGGCCTCTATACCTACTGAAATAGGGTGAGACCAGTGGCCATGGCTCCGTATATGAGTCCTTTAGTTGTGGTAAAAATTATAGAAGCAAACTCGTCTTCGTTTGACCGTGGCGACGGTCTAAGTGCGAGTAGGTCAGAATTTTCAGCACAACGTTAAATGGACATAGTGACGATCGGAGGGTCATAAATCCTAAACCGTAACTCGGATTAAGACGAGTCCTATATGAAAAGTTATCTACTCGAACAGAGATATCTGAAAATCATAATTACAGTAGCCCAGGTCGTACGGGTCAGACACAGAAACAGTAAAACAGTAGGGTCAGTAGGTTCCGGTGGTTCTTGGTGCTCGATGCTTATCATGGTTCTCATCCTTGATGCACATAGCTTCAAGTGTACAAATGATAATGCTAAAAACGAACATATATTTCATAGCATTATTCCTCAAGAAAGACAAGCTTTTAGTTACAATTGTTATATTTACAAGTGATATTCGTTTAAATAATAAAAGGTGAAGACAAAAGATAGATTCGACGAATTGAAGACGCAAACGACCAAAAAGCTTAAAAGTACAAAATACAATCAAAGAGGTTCCAATTATTGATAAGAAACGTCTCATAATTACAAGAGTACAAGATTCAAAACGCAAAGTACAAGATATTAAATTGTACGCAAGGACGTTCAAAAATCCGGAACCGGGACCAGAGTCAACTCTCAACGCTCGACGCAACGGACTAAAAATTACAAGTTAACTATGTATATAAATATAATATAATATATAATTAATTATATAAATTATATATATATTATATTTATATATTAAAACCGTCGGCAGACTAGGATCCAAACTTGTGTGAGCTGGGTTTACGAACTCCGCGACTTGCGGAGTTTGTAGTGCAAAGGGACCGCGACTCGCGGAGATACCCTAGACAAAAATGCCTATAAAAGCTAACGCATTTTGATCATTTTAAATATCCATATATCAATCTCTCTATCTATATGTAAACGTATATATATATATATATATATATATATATATATATATATATATATATATATATTTATATTTTAATTTTAATTTTAATTTTAAATTCTAATAATAAGGGTATGTTAGCGAATGTTGTAAGGGTGTAAGTCGAAATTCTGTCCGTGTAACGCTACGCTATTTTAATCATTGTAAGTTATGTTCAACCTTTTTAATTTAATGTCTCGTAGCTAAGTTATTATTATGCTTATTTAATACCGAAGTAATCATGATGTTGGGCTAATTACTAAAATTGGGTAATTGGGCTTTGTACCATAATTGAGGTTTGGACAAAAGAACGACACTTGTGGAAATTAGACTATGGGCTATTAATGGGCTTTATATTTGTTTAACTAAATGATAGTTTGTTAATTTTAATATAAAGATTTATAATTGGACGTCCCTATAAATAACCATATACACTCGATCGGACACGATGGGCGGGGTATTTATATGTACGAATAATCGTTCATTTAACCGGACACGGGAATGGATTAATAGTCACTAGAATTATTAAAACAGGGGTGAAATTATGTACAAGGATACTTGGCATAATTGATAACAAAGTATTAAAACCTTGGGTTACACGCAGTCGATATCCTGGTGTAATTATTAAACAAAGTAATAAAACCTTGTTACAGTTTAAGTCCCCAATTAGTTGGAATATTTGACTTCGGGTATAAGGATAATTTGACAAGGACACTCGCACTTTATATTTATGACTGATGGACTATTATGGACAAAAACCAGACGGACATATTAAATAATCCAGGACAAAGGACAATTAACCCATGGGCATAAAACTAAAATCAACCCGTCAAACATCATGATTACGGAAGTTTAAATAAGCATAATTCTTTTATTTCATATTTAATTTCCTTTATTTTATAATTGCACTTCTAATTATGGCACTTTTATTTATTGTTATTGTATTTAATTGCACTTCTAATTATCGTACTTTTTATTTATCGCAATTTTATTTTATCGCACTTTTATTTATCGCAATTTCATTATCGTTATTTACTTTACGCTTTAAATTAAGTCTTGTATTTATTTTTAATATTTTACATTAGGTTTTAACTGCGACTAAGTTTTAAAATCGACAAACCGGTCATTAAACGGTAAAAAACCCCCTTTATAATAATAATAATATTACTTATTTATATATTTGTATTTTTATAAATTAAAACTAATATAGCGTTAAGCTTTGTTTAAAAGATTCCCTGTGGAACGAATCGGACTTACTAAAAACTACACTACTGTACGATTAGGTACACTGCCTATAAGTGTTGTAGAAAGGTTTAAGTATATCCATTCTATAAATAAATAAATATCTTGTGTAAAATTGTATCGTATTTAATAGTATTTAGTTGTAAAAATAAAGGTATTTCATATACACCTCTGTGCACATCAAGTATTTTTGGCACCGCTGCCGGGGAACGACGAAGCGAAACGCCACACACACAAAAAAAGAGAATTTTTATTAAGTTTTATTTAGTTTTTGTAAAAATACATTTTAAATATTAAAAAAATTTAAAAATTTAAAAACCGAAAAAGAAAAAAATATATATATAAATCTATTTTTAAGATTTTTATTTATAAAATTATAAAGTATTTCTATTTTTTATTTTAGTTTTTAAAATATAAGTTTTTATTTATTATATTTTATATAATTATTAAAAACATAAAAATATATAAAATATAATTTAAAAAAACTACAGAACCTGTCGAACGATATTTGTGCATTTAAAATTTTAACCTTCGCGACTCGCGGGGTTTTCTGGTACGTGGCACCGCAACTCGCGGAGCCACCCTGACACGCGTACACAGAAACCCTAACCAGCATCATTACGGAGTAATTATTATTATTATTATTTTATTTAAAACCCTAATTAGGTTTTTAGTTTTTAATTAGTTAATTTAAGTTATTATTTTGTTTAATTAGTTTACAAAATTAATAGTTTTATAAAATAAATAATATTTTTATAAAAATTGTACTTTTTACAACTTTTAGTATATTTTTATATTTTGTCTTTTTTAATTGTTTTAGCGTAATTTGTTGTATTTTTCGCTCGTAATTAGTTTTAAGTCATAGTTTTTGCTTTAGTTTTTTTTTTATTTCTAGATTTTTAGGCTTTGCCGTAAAATCCCTTAAGTGCTTTCTCTTTAGACTAAGATTTAGGTGCTTTAGAATTTTGCGACGCCTTTTTAAGTTTTAGTACCTTTTTAAGATATTGCCATTTGGGATATAGTTTTACTTGTAAGCTTTAATATTTTTAGACGCAACTTTTAATTTTTTAGTTTTTAGTTCCTTTTTAAGTTTTGACGCGCTGCTTTCTTATTTTTATTTTTCGACGCCTTTTACCTATGTATCAATTATCACTCCAATTAGTAATCTCAATTTGCAATTTTAATTTTAAGTTAGTGATAGTAATAAGGTTGGGTTAGTCGAGTGTTTTAAAGTTTTATAAGTCACTCTTTTTCTTTCTTATTTTTCGACGCCTTTTATTTTTCAACCCTTTTCTTTTTCGACCTTTTCCGACGCGCTCTTTTTCTTTCTTATTTCTTGACATTCTAGTTTTAGGACTTTGAATTTATTCTATTTCTTCTCTAAATTTCTTTAAATTACGAAAATTTATTTTAAGTGGTTAAATTGATAGACATCAAAATTTTCTGGTTCGTAGTAATAGTTGGATTTGTACGTGGACTGGGTTATTGGAGCCAAACAGTACTCAATTTTATTGAGACCAAATGAATCCTGCCCCTCTGCTGCATCTTTTGGCTATTCGAAACGTGGGCAAAATCAGAAAAGTCTATTAATTGGATAACTTATATAATTTTTCTTTCCTTTTAAAAACTAATAGGATATTCAGTGAATGCACCGAGCAAGACGTTCACCACCTTTTGTACGTTCACCACCTGTAACTCGATCAAGACATCTAGCTAATATTATCGCCGTTGATTTTTCTTTAGAATCGTCATCCAGTCGACCAAGTACTCCAATTCAAATTTCCGATAATCCATTTTTTGAACCCGACCTCACAATTGAGAATCCGGAGAATATTCAGGGACGATTTATAGATCCTGAACCATTAATTTTTCCTCCGGAACCACCAATCATTCAAACAGAGATTGTTGAGGAACGAACCATTAAATCAGAATCCTCTAGTGATTCAGATTCAACAAATTCAATTATGGAAAATCTGGAACCTCTAAGTATGGAAGACCGAATGCGAGCTAAACGCACTGGCCAAGGTCACGCAATTACTCATCCAGACATAAATGCGCCAGATTATGAAATCAAAGGACAAATTCTACATATGGTAACTAATCAATGCCAATTTAGTGGTGCGCCGAAGGAAGATCCAAATGAACATCTTCGTACCTTTAATAGGATCGGCACTTTATTTAAAATCCGAGAAGTTGAGGATGAACAGATATATCTCATGTTATTTCCCTGGACTTTAAAGGGAGAAGCCAAAGATTGGTTAGAATCGTTACCTGAAGGGGCAATTGATACATGTGACGTTTTAGTTGAAAAATTTCTTAAACAATTCTTTCCGGCATCTAAAGCCGTAAGACTTCAAGGAGAAATTGTTACATTCACACAGAAATCGAATGAAACTCTATATGAGGCGTGGACTAGATTTGGAAAGTTATTAAGAGGATGTCCACAACATGGTTTAGACACTTGTCAAATAGTACAAATATTCTACCAAGGATGCGACATCACTACAAGAAAAGACATAGATATAGCAGCTGGTGGTTCTATTATGAAGAAAACAGAAACTGATGCTTATAAAATTATTGATAACACTGCTTCCCACTCACATGAGTGGCACCAAGAAAAAGATATCGTTAGATCATCTAAAGCAACTAGAGCCCATTCTAGCCATGACTTAGATTCCATTTCCGCAAAGATAGACGCTGTCGAGAGACGAATGGAAAAGATGACTAAAGATATTCACTCAATACGAATTAGTTGCGAGCAGTGTGGAGGACCACATTTGACAAAAGATTGTCTCAGTATTGAACTAACAATGGAACAAAGAGAGAATATTTCATACATAAACCAAAGGCCTGGAAATAATTATCAGAATAATTATCAACCGCCAAGACCAATTTACAATCAAAACCAGAATTATAACCGAAATATTCCATACAACAACCAACAAGGTCCTAGCAATCAACAAGTATCCAATAATACTTACAACCAGCAAAGACCTAATTTTCAAAACAAACCACCACAAACCGATGATAAAAAGCCGAATTTAGAAGATATGATGACGAAGCTAGTTGAAACTCAAACACAGTTTTTCACATCTCAGAAACAAACCAATGAACAAAATGCTCAAGCATTTAGAAATTAACAAGCTTCTATTCAAAATCTGGAACAAGAAGTAAGTAACCTAGCAAGGTTAATAGGTGAAAGAAAACCGGGAAGTTTACCTAGTGATACAAATGCTAACCCCCGGAATGAAACAGCTAAAGCCATTACCACAAGAAGTGGTACAACACTTAAACCACCTGAAATACCTGTAATTTCTGATGAAGCTATTCCTACTCCACAAGAACCACAACCTGAACAAGATAAGGAAAAAGAACCGGTAGTTGAAAAGGTTAATGAAGATAACACAGTTAAAGCTAAACTTTATGTTAAACTATACCAACCACCACTTCCTTGCCCGAGTAAAATGAAAAAAGAGAAACTTGAAGCCGAGCAATCCAAATTTTTGGATATGTTTAAACAAATAAATGTCAATCTTCCTTTCATTGATGTGATTTCAGGAATGCCTAGATATGCTAAATTTCTGAAAGATCTAATCTCGAATAGAAAGAAAATGGAAGAACTCTCGGCTGTTACTATGAATGCTAATTGTTCAGCAGTGCTGTTGAATAAGATACCAGAAAAATTATCAGATTCAGGAAGTTTCAATAGAAGCATTGGCAGACTTAGGTGCTAGTATAAATTTAATGCCGTATTCACTATACGCTAAACTAGACCTTGGAGAATTGAAACCAACAAGAATAAGCATACAACTAGCCGATCGATCAATAAAATATCCTAGATGGATAATGGAGAACATGCTAGTTAATGTTGGTACTTTAGTATTTCCAGTAGATTTTGTTGTTCTGGACATGGAAGAATATTCTCAAGTTCCTCTCATATTAGGAAGACCATTCTTAAACACGGCTAAAGCAATGATAGACGTGTTTGGTAAGAAACTGACCCTAAGTATAGAGGATGAGAGTGTTACCTTTTCAGTTGATAGAGCAATGCAACAACCACAATCTGCAGATGATACATGTTATTATATTCAAACTATAGATTCACATGCAGAATTGTTAGAAGAATTTCCAGAATTACAAGGAACAGGAGAATGTTCTTTAGGAGAAGGAACTGAACCAATTGATGAAACTGAAATGTTAGCTACACTAATGGCTAATGGATATGAACCAACAACAGAAGAAATTCAAATGCTAAAAGAAGAAGACAGATATCGATATAAATCATCGATAGAAGAATCTCCGACATTAGAGTTAAAGCAACTTCCAAATCATTTGGAATACGCTTATTTACATGGTGAATCTGAATTACCTGTAATAATATCGTCTTCTCTTACTGAAAATGAAAAATCTTAACTCATTTCTATATTAAAAGCTCATAAACCAGCCATTGCATGGAAGATTCATGATATTAAAGGAATAAGTCTTTCGTATTGCACATATAAAATCCTTATGGAAGAAGGTCATAAAACGTATGTGCAACACCAACGAAGACTAAATTCGAATATGCAAAATGTAGTTAAGAAAGAAATTTTTAAACTGCTTGATGCAGGTTTAATTTATCCAATTTCTGATAGTCCATGGGTAAGCCCAGTTCAATGCGTGCCTAAGAAGGGTGGCATGACTGTCATCACAAATGAGAAAAATGAGCTTATTCCTACTAGGACTGTAACAGGATGGCGTGTATGTATTGATTATAGAAAATTAAATGACGCCACCAGAAAAGATCACTTTCCCTTACCTTTCATTGATCAAATGTTGGAAAGATTAGCCGGAAATAGTTACTATTGTTTTCTTGATGGATTTTCCTGATATTTTCAAATTCCAATAGCACCCGAGGACTAAGAGAAAACCACGTTCACGTGCCCTTAAGGTACTTTTGCTTACAAACGCATGCCATTTGGACTTTGTAACGCCCCTGCAACCTTTCAAAGGTGCATGATGGCGATTTTTCACGACATGATAGAAGAATGCATGGAAGTTTTTATGGATGACTTTTCAGTCTTCGGTGATACATTTGAATCATGTCTAGTGAATCTTGAACGAATGCTTATTAGATGCGAACAATCAAATCTAGTACTTAATTGGGAGAAATGCCATTTCATGGTTAAAGAAGGCATCGTTCTTGGACATAAAATTTCAAAGGAAGGAATTGAAGTGGATAGAGCTAAAGTAGATGTAATTGCTAAACTTCCACATCCCACCAATGTTAGAGGAGTTAGGAGTTTTCTAGGGCATGCCGGTTTTTACCGACGTTTCATAAAAGATTTTTCTAAAATTGCCACTCCTATGAATAAACTCCTAGAAAAGGATGCTCCATTCATCTTTTCAGATGAATGTATCAAATCTTTTAATATTCTTAAAGAGAAACTCACTAATGCGCCGATCATGATAACACCAAATTGGAATCTACCGTTTGAACTAATGTGCGATGCAAGTGATTTTGCAATGGGAGCCGTTTTAGGACAAAGGATTGAAAAGCGATTTCAACCTATATATTATGCTACTAAGACGATACAAGGAGCACAAACAAACTACACAACTACTGAAAAAGAACTCCTTGCTATTGTCTTTGCTTTTGACAAATTTCGTTCATATCTCGTTCTAGCAAAAACGGTGGTCTATACCGACCATTCTGCTCTTAGATACCTATTTTTGAAACAAGATGCCAAACCAAGATTAATCCGTTGGATCTTACTCTTACAAGAATTCGATATTGAAATCCGAGATAAAATAGGAGCAGAAAATCTCGCCGCTGATCATCTTTCTCGTCTTGAAAATCCCGAATTAGAAGTTCTAAATGAATCGGCCATACAAGACAACTTTCCTAATGAATATCTATTGAAGATAGATTATAATGAAATTACATGGTTTGCAGACTATGCAAACTACTTAGTT